>NC_085021.1:16119284-16440016 GCF_963692335.1 Osmerus eperlanus
TGAGCTAACCCGTACATTAAATCCTACTGTAATTGCCTTCCATCCAAAGACAGGACCGTTGGAGCAAAGATATTCCCTGTTCTCAAGGCGGCTCACAAGGACAATGGGAGGGGGGATTTAGTCCCTATGCAGATATTCACCAGACTGAATATATTTAGTACAGGTGCTTTGGAAAGGGGAATATGTGATGTTGGAGCTGACTTTCATGATCAGACTCAACAATGGAGACCGAGAGGAGCTTTGTAGCAATTAAAAGTAGCTGTGGTAATTTGAGGGTCTCTAGTAAAAGGGATGATTTGAAATGCCAACAAGCTGGACTTTTTTCATTGAAATTTCTCTCTTTCGATTTTGTTCAGAATCATTTCTCCTCCGGAGGGTGTGACCACCATGTTACACAGGACACGTCTCAAACCCTCAATGTTATTGTTCTAACAATTACAAATACAAGTAGAATGAACCAGACAGTTGCTTCAAATGCCTGAATGTGTCTATGCATACATGAGCAAGTGAATTGGTGGCCTCTATATCGGCCACTGTCATTGTTACACCCTCTCATTGTGTGTACAAGTGCTAAGGCTTTAGGCAGCAGCATGGCTCAATGGGAACTTAGCCAGACTTGCAAGCCATGCACATGTGTCCTCTTCCTACAGGCCCCTCATTGAACACACTTAATCGGGAGCATCATCCACAATCCTGTCTCAGGAGATCTGCTTTGCCTGCTCACATGGACTGTACTGTGCAGCAGAGTTTTCTGTAGAGCCACCCTGGTCTGCACAGGGAAGTGACAATAGCTTATTAAAGCCCTGGTGCTTTGCTACTGAAGTGGAAAGGGACTTAGGATCGACTCGACCGGTGTTGTGAAAGCAGATGAGCAGAAGGGACATGTTACCTATGAGATCTGTGCTGGTTGCTTGTGTGTAAGCATCCTAGCCTTAGGATAGAGGGGTTAAGAACTGGATTCAGTGTGTGACTTCATAAGCCTTCATTGAAAGAATGTATAGTTTTGAGCCATGGCTCCGCAAATGACTATCTTTATTCACAATGTCCTTCTGATAATACTCTCTCACTTGGCATGTGCTAAATTAGACTTGGTGTAGAAAAAAATGTGTAACTGTTCTGTTGCCAAGAGAGAACATGAGAAGAAATAAAACAGACAAGAATTTGAATTATTAGAAAAGATAAAGGGATCTATGGGTCCTTTCAGTCTTTGCATGGCTTATAGGTTTACAAGACACAAGGGATTCGTGAGATAGTCATTGAGCATTTATGTTTGGTAACTGGATTCCCCCCCCTCCACCCAACTCTCTATGAAGAACAACACAGTCTTAGCAGTGAGAAGATTCAAAAACAATTTGCACTCAAATGACTGTTGATTGTGTCAGCCATTTGTTTACACCGGGCCCTTGGCTATGGAAGAATTGCATTGCAGAATGGCAATGCCCGAGTTGCCGTGTACCCCCCCCCCCCCTCCCCCATTGTACACATATCCTTCTTAGACACTAGTACGAGTATCACGAGTATCTGTGATCCATAAAGAAAAGTGATTCCATCCATTGGCACAGGCTCACAAATGACAGCTACCTTTTATTACAGCATAATTAGTGACCCACAGTGCCAAGCTAATTTTGGGAGCCAGCTCCTTATAAGGCAATTAAAGGGTGCATTAACTATGACCAATTGAACACAAATTAATATCTAAAGTGGGTAAAGTGCTGGTATAAAATGACAAACAAGGCATGACATTGTGTCTGGTGTCATAGAAATGACAGGCAGACATTGGGTACAAACAAATGTATGACTTATTTTTTATGACTGATTGAATCAGTGGCCTGTCAAATACACAGACACACTTGTTCGGGGATTATCAAGAATAACCAGTCTGTTGAGACTTACAAAAGATCATCAAAACCAAATTCAAATACTGTCATAGTTGTTATAAAATATTGAATGGATAGCCTACGAAGAAATTGAAAAGAAACACGATACAATAAGTTGCAAATAAATCATTATTTGTGATCTGCAAATTAGCTTGAATATAATGATAATTTCATTTGAATTTATCATTCAGTTTATTGTATATTTTTCCACAATGTTACATTCTATTTTTATTGTACTGGGGAGGATCCATTCAGAGTGAGGGTTCATATTTATATTGTGTTCTTTCTACTAACAAGGAGGGGTCTTCTTTCATCGCTCCTTTAGTAAGGACGTCAAGACTCCAGCCCCCTTCGTTTCCTCCTATGTTTGAAAAGTGCAATTGACAGCAAACATTGGGGTCACGTCAGACAGAGCAAAGGCTTTGGTAGGACATTATGGCAACAGAACAGTAACCATTGGTTTACGTAAGGAGGAGGGTGACAAATAAGCGGACGGAGGTAAGAGGAATTTCCATGGGGCACAGCTCAGGCGCGGTCAGAGAGGGTGCAATGCGGCGGAATAGATTTTCCATTCGAGTGTGTCACATTAGATTTTCGGAGGTTCAGGGGTGGCAGGTACATGTCATTAGTAACACTTTAGCTTTTTATTTAGCCGCCACAGCGCTGCTCATGAATGCATAAGGAGCTGTTGTCCAGCTGTGCCCGGTAACCCATGGAGCGACAGCATGGTGGGGGGTAGAGGGGACTGGAAGGAGGAAGATAAGGTAGGAAGAAGGCCTGGATGAGCTGGGGGAACACAGGAGAGAGAGAAGGAGAAGAAAGCTGCAGGGCCGTTCAGACCGCAGGCACTGGGAGTGTACCGGCTGGAACTGACCATCTGAGCGCCAACAGTAAAGGTTCACTGCTGTTATTACAATACTTAATGTCCTGTTAGCTCACTTGTCTACTGTTACGTTAAGGGTCTGACAACATCACTTAATAAGAAATATAACTGTAAGGTGATGACTTGAACCAGGATCACATTTCCCTTAAGCAAATCTGCTGATAAATGGACACACAGTAAGTGAGTAATAAGTGAAAGACTTTTGGGAGCAGGCTTGCAACACAGCTCTATAGCACTGAAACTCTAGCTTCTGCTAGAGATTTGGCCTTACCTCACTTCCTCTGCTCCTCATTTCGCCAGAGCAGTCAATTCATTGTTCCTGAAGGCCCACAGAGAAAAGTAAGAAGAGCTGTAAAGGCGCCTGTGGCGGAGTAGCTTTCTTTCCCCAGCTTCAGAGCGGGCCTCAGTGTTCATTTCCGTCTCATCTCGGGTGTGAAATCGCCATCGGTGTGCCACTGACCCCTAGTATTACAGGGTCAGGAACCCAAGTCTGAGAGTTTCTCAGCCCTGGGAATCAAACAGACAGGACAGATACAGGATGAAGGGAGGAGGATACTTCTATTCTAGCAGTTTTGTTTGTTAGTTTTTTCTAGGTTTTGTTATTTGTTTTAGTTACTTCTCAAGGACCAATGTAGGTGTACAGTTATTTTAAATGGTTCTAAGGTATTGATGGAAAAATTTAGAATGTGTATAGAGTATTGACTGTGTCATGATCTCAGTAGCGACGCTATAAAATCCAATGAAATGAAATGGAACACCGCATCTCATATTTTCATACAAGTCACAGCGGTGTGTCTGTCTCCCTGTCCACCCCACACCCCCTCCCCCTCCCTCCCTGCCAAGAAATTAAACGCCTCTCCTTTCATATAGCTCACAATTTGCTACAACTCTCAATTTGAAATGCACAAGTTAACATCTTTTCTACTCAGGGGAATTCATAATCAGGTATAAAAACACTGCTTTGGTGTGTGGATGGTAAAATATTTGTGAGGAGGGGGGTTGTGAAGCATCTAAGCAGATAACTATTAGATATGATTCCCGCGATAAGACAGGATAATTTGGCTTTTAGAGATAGCTGCAGGGGCTACCGGGTTTTTTCCCCCCTTCTTTTCAAATGTTTATCTTGTCTGTTGAAGGCTGTTTTCATCTCTGATGGTTTTTTCACTTTTTTTCTATCATCCCCAGAAGGTGAGATCACAAGCTTTGCAGAAGACAGAGAAGCATGTTCGAAAACTATGGACAAAATACAAATATTTGAGAATGTATTTCATGGTAATTATGTCAAGTTTCATGGCCTCAACGCAGTACTGAGGCAAAGCCTGGATGCCTTAATTTGTATAGAAATTGTAATCATTTGTTCATTTCAAGGTGAAAATGGCATTTTTTTAATTTAAATTGTATCTTGCATGATAGGCTATTATCTATAAAAATTGTCTCTGTGTATTAGAATCTATGCCAAAGCTTTATGCCTGTTAAGAGCTGCCTTCAGAAAGGGTTTTGTGTATTCATCCCTGACTATGGGCCAGGTCATTCTTTGTCAGGCCTTGTCAAGATATTTACATATTTTATATTGATATTAATTATACAGTAACCTACCTTAATGTATGTACATTAAGCTTATAATATATTATGAGGTCTCCTCAAAACAGCAGTAAGTTACTGTAAAACAATTGCAAGGGTTTTCTCATGTTTGGAGTGGACCTATTTTTTGTGATGAGATGGTGAGGTTACAAGGTATTGACACCAAGTCTGGTATTGAAAGGAGAGTTTTACTGAAAGGCTAAAGACTTTTGCCTCCAATGTGTCGACTTGACACTTTTTCATCAATGAGGCTGATTGAGGGCCTTGTGAGAGCAGTAGGGTGAGTAAGACCCCTCAGCTTCCTTCAGCTTAATTTTGAAGTGATACTGGAATGTAGAGATTAGAGTGAGTGGGGTGCTATAAGGGGGCAAGGATGGAGATGGAAAGGGTAGGGTGCATAGCTCCAGAGGATGGTATAGAGAACTGGGATCTTACATTCAGGGGATTGGTGTGATAACACATGAAAGACGAAGATTTAAAGAAAAACCTGTCATGAATTGAAAGAAGAGGAAAGGGGGGAGAAGGAAGGGATAAAATATTAAATGGTTCCCCGAAAATGTTGTCAGACTGATATGTGTTTGTAGTCCAGGCAAATGAAATCTTTCTAAAGAAATAAACGATGGGAGCCCAGGAACAACAGTGGTCATCAAGGAGTACATTCTTTTATTTGGTTCTCCTGAACAATCTTCTTCTCAGCTTAAACACACTGCTTTACTATTCCAGGTTATTAGCCAATCATGTGATCTGTCTCTGTAAGCTGATTGTGGGAATGTGAAATCCCTTCAGCATGGCGATCAGACAGTTGGGGCTCAGGTACATAATGTATCCTGGAATCATTATAGGATTTAGGGAGATGTTAGGCTTTGTGAGTGCTTTCATTGTGACATTTTCAAGTGTTTGACACAGCAGCACTCCTTATGACACAATACCCCAGGGCCTTGTGGGATAAGGAGGGGAGGGGTGAGGGGAGGGGGTGCAAACGGGCGGTGGTTAGAACTTCTTCAAACACGTTTTTTAATCATTCCGTTCCTCGTGGCACTTTTCCTCCGAGTCATAATGATAACGTTCACACTGACCCAAAATACTCATTATTGAGAAAGTGTTGGGCCTCTGTGATCTTGGCACTCAGGTTAATTACTTTAAGAGATTACACTCTTACCAAGTGCTTTTAATATATCTTATCTGTACTAGTTATAATTGAAAGTGCCAATATTCTTTTGTCCTATGAAACCACATTTGTGAGAAAACACATAGGCCACAGTTTTAATAAAAAATAGCTCCATGTACACAGTGCAGAGAGTTCACAGTACTCTCTACAAATAAGGTTAATACATAACAACATATTTTTGTGTATTTAAACAGATTGACATATTGGCACTTGGTATTAAATACAAAAAATAATAAAGCCAGACAAATCGTAATCACATCAAAGTGAAATCATTCATATCACTGACTGAAGAGATGCTTCACAAAAATGGTGTACATTTCAGAAGCAATATTTAGTCTACTGCTACAGAAATGGTAACTTCCATTTTGAATTAGTCCAGAACACCAGAACTCCTAGACAAGGACCCATCTTCAGCCCCTCTAAGAGCCAACCCAAATCCATTATCAGAATAGTGTGCAGGTTAGCTCCGCACTGTGCTAGGAGTTACTGAGCCCTCCTGGTGCAAAACCTACTCCCATAGTCAGGTTGTTACAGTATATTATGGACTGGATTTGAATATTTTCGCTGACAGTTCTGTGGAGGGTAAATGGAATCTGATGTCATGGGGTTTTTCATTCTCCCCTGGCCCAAGTGGTGGCCCTTTTCTTCATTGAACCAATATGAAGATCAAAGGCAATATTTATTTTCTCAAACTGTGGTCCTCTTCTAAATGAGGACAAAGAAATGGGCTCTATAGAACGGCGAACATTGCAACTCATAATTGTTGTTTAAATAGAGGTGATTTCCAGAGTACTCTAGTGTACACACCAGAACTAGACACTGTAAGGAATAAAGTTTACTTCAGAATAATCCAGATTTATTTGAATTATCTTTACTATGTTTATTGTTTTAACTGACAAAAACAGCATATGTAATGTGTTAGTGTTTGGTCAGTACTTGACATGACTCTCTCTTTATGCTTCTTCACCCAACAGGGACTTCCATCCCATCTAGCCAGAGTATAAAGAGATGCTACAGTAGCTTCATATAGTCCCTGTAGTTCTCAAGTATTGGCCCTCAGGGCCTAAAATCCCTAACACTAACCCTCTGTGAGGTCACTGTCAAAGTGCCTGTTGTAAGGCTGATCCTGATTAACACTGGCTCATTCACTGTGGATCTTCCAAATGGGGATTTTTGGTATCCTCAATCACTGGGACTGTCTTGATGCACTTGACTTCAAAGATGTTAGATTATTGTCAGAAGAACTGATGTTTCTCATGAGGGTTGTATATGTCACTGGAGCAGTGAGGAAAGATGAAGCACAATATTTAGCATCAAATTCTGGACATGACAGTTATGTTGCTAATAAAATGATTACACTACATTTTCTACATTTTGAGGATGAAGTATGTACAAAAAATACAAATACTAAACACGATTGTAGCCCATACTGTACACTGTGTAAATAATATCCTTATAGTTTCCAAATCCCCATGTTATCAAACCAACACAGTCCAGGAACAAGAGTCGACAGCACTGTTCTTGGTCCAGTTTTAGAGCTTTAATTGATAACAATTACGCCAGTGTTACAGGAAACACACCAACAGGCTGAGGGTAGTAAATGCCAATACAAGTTCACTACTCTAATACTTCATACAGGTAGAATAAATTATGCCATGGTAATATACACACATGCTGAACAGAAAAAAGAACAAAACAAAAGTAGAAAAACAAATATTACGATTAGGGAGTAGGTCATTCATGAATTAGCCAATCAGAGAGCTTTAAAATACCCCCAGTGGAGGAGACATGTTTGGGATAGAAGTGACATACACAAGGGACATTTTTGCAATTTCTTAATTTTCTCTGCCTGGTTTCTATCTTAGAAAATATACACAAAGTAGAACAACAGAAAGTGTTGATCGGCAGATCAACAGTCCAGTTGGTGTAGTTGTCCTGCAGATGAGGATTTTACTGCATATGAGGTTGTGTTCCTGGAGAGTCAGGACTGTGTTTCTGAGTCAGAGAGATTCACACAGCCCATCAAGTTCAAGGCCCAGAGTACTTTGCTTCTGTTTGGCCAACTAGAATGTAAGCAGGTGTCAAATCCATTTGCCTCCTTGATTTCCCTTAAGACCTTTTCTCTGCCACAAAACGACAAAGAATAATGTCTTGTAGTTTGAGTTCAATCAACATCAGGCAATGACTCTTGTGTTAAATCACTGTCCCTACTGTCCTATTATGTGACTGTTCTCACAGGGAAAGGAGTTCATCTGTTGATTCCAAATAATCCTTATTTTCAAGCTTGCAGTGAGATTGGTGGCTTCTATTTATATTTTCATTTCAATGTAATTTCTAAGAATAAAAAGGAAATACAGTTGGCATTTTAAAGACATTAATATAACATAATAAAAATAGAAAATTAAGTAAATTAATTTAGAAAGGTAACACAAAAATACATTGTGAAAATAGATGCCAGATTTTATCGACCATCATCATCTTCTCATCATTACCATCATTATTATAAATCAACAACATGTTTTAGTATAAAACATATTTTTCATAAACAACCAACACAGTTATAACTGTAGGTATCATATCAATGCAAAACGTCAACCATTCATTTAATTAACTTTTGTCATCCATAAGTGTTTAATAAATTTAGGTCAAAGTTGTAATATTGTATTGTGTATTATACCAGAGGTAAATTTGAGTCACTTACATTTTCAGTTTTTTTTTGTTAGTTATGATAAATGGTCAAGAGAAAATGGATCTCACTGAAATAATAGAATATTCAATACAAGTTCAGTATAACAGATATTGGAATGATTTTGAATTACAATTGCAACATGGAATGCAAAGTCATCCAAGGTTTAATGAGCTAACCAAAACACATACATTTACCAAGGGGAATTACTTAAGTGTAGTTTTCATAGTGCTTGTGTTCTAGAATGGTTCAAGTAAAGTAGATTTGAGCATTTGGAATGCAATGCCTTTCATTTTAATGTAGGAATGCAAATGTATCAATCATAATTGACTGCCTTCTGCCCAATCATCAATTAATCACAAATTATAATTCAAAGCTGAAAGAGAAATAATGCTTGACCTTCTCTCAGCATAACCCACTGATGTCCTTGAACATCTTTTATGTCCCCTCTAAACAATACTGTGTGCACAATGCCTGGGGGAGGTGGAAAGAAGCGGATTGGCTGTAATTGGGAGTCTTCCATTGGTTGTTCATTCCCAGATGATTTCCTAGTAATAAGGGTCCCACAGAGTAGCTAAATTTCCTTTTTGGAAGTCAGGCTTGAGATTACAGAGGGAAGGTCAAACCCTTGACATGAGAAGACACAGCAGCAGACTACTTAAAGAAACAACCCTCTCTCTCTCTCTCTCTCTCTCTCTCTCTCTCTCTCTCTCTCTCTCTCTCTCTCTCTCTCTCTCTCTCTCTCTCTCTCTCTCTCTCTCTCTCTCTCTCTCTCTCTCTCTCTCTCTCTCTCTCTCTCTCTCTCTCTCTCTCTCTCTCTCTGTCATCGTCTTTGAATGATCCAATTACATCCTACCAAAATAAAGGAAAGTAAACAACATATCAACAAGAATCAGAACAGCAATAAGCAACAGCCACAGTTATGACAAATAGAACAATAATAGCAGTACTGATTCCGAGGTACTGTAGAAAATTAGGGTCCAAAAATATGGGAATGAAATATGGCTACAAACTGCCTGTGTATCACACACCAACGTTTGGTGTGGACTGGCAGGCTTTTCAACATGGGCTGTTTTTTCTCTGTAACCCCTACAAAGCTCGTCAGAGTCTGTCAGGAAGCAGGGTAGAACACTGACACTAGGCACAAGGTGCCTGCTTCGCCCCATCATGGTTTGGAATGGCTGCGTCAAATTCATCGCTCTCCTATGAGAGGTGCTTTTGTCTTCTGTCTCATCGTCCCCTCTCTTTCTCAGAGGCACATCTGTACACGCACTGCTGCTGTCCTGCTGGCTGTCAGGGTGATAAGGGTGGGCGCCCGGATAGAGCTGGCGAACACGTCATGGGGGCTGTAGCGTGGACATGATACAGGCTGGAGGGTGGATGGACTAGTAGGCTTGACCAGTCTCCACCTGTAGCAATCCCAGGACAGCTGAGTGGTCCCCAAGCTTCATTCTCCGCTGAGTAGACAAGCTCACGTTCTTGGCCAGATAGTCTACTGCAGCTGCAGATAGAAGAACACAGGAAAGGTAATATCATGACCTCTGAATGTGGATGTATGTCGAGGTTGTATGTCATGCATTTATTTTCGTGTGGAGTGAATAATGCCCAACCACTCACTGGCCACTTTGTATCTATGTTTCTCCTGGACTTTCTAGACTGTGTATGTGTGTGTGTTCTTTACACACTCAAAAAGTTAGCATTGTCACATCTCATATCTCTCTCCAAACAAAGCCAAAGTGTGACTAAACCCACCCCCCTCCGGGCATGCTGAGCTTTGATTGGACGGATATATGCTCCTAAGATTGATTGACTAGGGTGAGATCTTTATCAGAAGCACGTGTGTGCTTATACCTGCGGGCAGACCTTAGGTCAGCGGTCAAACTCAATTTCTTCTATACAACCAAGGGTTTGGGTATGGATCTGGCTCACACCTCACACGGTTTCAATTTCCCCTCATTTAATTTAAAGATATTAGTAGCGGTTGATTGGTGCAGAGGGTGTAGCCAATGGGCTGTAGGGTCAGAAGGACAAACCAAGGGCAGGCTGGAAGATGAGGAAGGAACAGGGGCAAAAATAAGGAAGCTCCTTTTGACTCTCTGAGCACTACACTGTAGAAGCAGACACACACTTATGACCACACATAGACACCAGTCATAGAAGCCCATGACCTTTCCAATTGTATCTCATGCACACACTGCCCACTAGAGATATTTGTCATCGTCTTGGATGTGTAAAGCCATTTTTACATGAAGTAATATTTCAGAATGTTATCAAGATATAGATATTAATGAGTCGACTTTTAATTTGAACATTAAAGGAAGTGTCTATATATCTTTATGGATTGTAAATATGTGTAATTTTACATTGTCAGATACATATTGACAGATATATCAGTTTTATACCTGTCTCTTGTGGTGTGTTTACAACTGTGACCAATCAAATTGGTGAATATTGATGGACAGTCTGTCAAATCCAGACAAAAGAGCCAACCGTAGCCTTTCTTACATTCCCGACATGGCACAGACACAGACAACCAGGCTGTTGAATGGGGATATTAAAATGTTGGCATCAGTGCTTGGCATGTCTTTAGCTGTTTATTAAGTGTCTGGTCTGTCGTTTCCTTTGATACCGCTCCCTAGTTCAGGTGGTTGGAACCCCCCTTTTGCAGAATGGGAAGAGTACTGTAGGCGGTGACAGGAGACGAGATAGAGAGAGCTTGTGTGTCTCTTTGGGGACCTTGCCAGACTTCTGTCATGGAGGGGGGGGGGGTTGTTGAGCATAAGTAAGCAGCACATGTTAGCGTGTCAGTTTGCGTGTTAGCGCAGGGAGAAAGGAGCTGTCAGGAGCAGGGAGAAACGGTAGGAAGCTGCACACCTGTGGGCGGGGAGGCTGTCCGCCAAGGTGCCAGTCACCCTGATGGCTAGTGGGGAGAGGGGTGTGTGTGTGTGTGCGTAAGTGTGTGTGTGTGTGTGTGTGTCAATGGAAGGACAGGAATGGAACGGTTTAACTACACCTTTAAAGACAAGCTATTCTCTCCTGTCACCCGGGTTTACACCTTAAATCCTGGTTAGATACTCTAAGAGTAGTCTTCCATAGGACACCACACATACACTTGCTATTTTGATTGCATGTACTTTAAGCTGTCAAGTATTTCCTGAATTAGGACAGTGGAAGAGATAATGCTACGTTAAACCTGTTTACTTTGACAGTGGGAGGGGTTAACAGCACTCAGTACTCACTTTGTCCGTACTGGCTGTACTGGTATCCAGCGGCGACACCAGGGTCCACACTGTAGCTACTGGTGCTGTAGGTGGGCGGGCAGTAGGACTGTGAGGAGGGCATACTGTCTACTGTCTTTATGGAGGGGTCACTGGAACGCTGGCTGCAGCTGGCCGAGATGGAGTTGGAGGAGTCCAGGCCACCGTGGAGTGGCGAGATGGAGAAGTCGTGCTGAGGTTGTGAGGGAACCCCACTGGGGTTACTCAGAATGCTCATCACCTGAAGGGGAAGAGGGAAAGATCATTTTATTTTGAGTGAGTCAGGATTTGTGTGCCAGACGACCAGCTGATTTGCAGTAAATTAAAGAAAAGGGGAAGATTGGTGAGAGATGTAGTGATAGAGGAATGAATGAGAGAGAAACTGAAGAAGAGGAGTAATAGATCTGGAAATAATGGAGGGAAAATGGGGGGATTGTAATAGAAGGAGAGGGAGAATTGGAAGGAGTAAGCAAGATGGCCCTCAGAATTGGCAAACACCTAATGTCCTGAGGGGAGTGCTTCATAACAAGAGCCTGGGGAGTAGTCATGATCTCCAATCCCCTTAGAGCTCCCAGTGTTCATGAATGATTCAGCTGTTTAAGATAATAAGGAGTTCCCATTAGATGCCTCTGGAGATTAGGGCCAACCGTCTGCTTTGTCCTCTTAGAGCTGTAGCTACAACTCAGGCTGCCTGGATGTGGCGTGCAGCCTAACTGCCCTGCTCAGTAGGAGAGGGGATTGAAACAGTAGCAATTCCAGGCTTTTGTACAAAAGAATAAATTATTGATAATAATATGTTTGATTATTTTAACTGGAAAATTGTTGGACAAATTCTAGGAGAAACTATTTTTTTAACCAATCCTTATGCAGGCAATATAGCAGAGGATTTCGCTAAATGTAAGAGTATTACAGTTTAAAATAGTATAACTAAATTTATTTGTGTCCAGTGTCCTGTCCAGTTAAGAGGTGCAGATTTTAAAGAAATAATAGTAAACACGCCAAAATGGAAAATAGTTATCCTATGCATACGGAGGGTATGAGGACTTTATGGTGAAATACCAAAACACATGCTCTCCTCTGCATTCCAGCACAGACACAGAAACACAGACACACACAGGGACAGACACACAGGCATCCACACAGAGCTCGGTCCTGAACATCAGGTTCCTGTTGTGCCTCGCTACGCTCTGCTGCCCTTTGGCTCCCTCCTGCTCCTGCTGCTAAACCAATTAGCCAATAATGGAGCTGGCCACACAATCAAGCCCACATGCAGCCTCATCCAAAACACCAGAGCCGTTTCAAATAAGGCCCCACAGGGGTTCCCCAAGAAGTAGGATGAGGTCACTAGTAACTTTTCTATAGGAACAAGATGGGTTCACATACAGATACACCAATAGCCAGTATTTTTTGCCAGAGTTTTTAAGCCTTATTTGTTTAATACATGCAATTAGAAGACACAGTGATCTTGGATAGAACATTGACAGAGTGAGGGTAAAGGGATTGCGGGCAGAGAACATGCATGTTGTCCAAGAGCTACAGAGGCCCTGAGTAGAGGAAGACCCTGGGAGTGTGGTGAACTTCTTGAAGTGCAGGCAACTATTTCTCAGATGCTTCATTACAACTCCATTCTCCTCCAACTCTGTTTTATCTGTTAAATTAAACGGGCGCTATCAGTGGCGTTCTAAATCCAGTGCAAGCAATTAGAATTCACTGTGCATTCCGCTCATACTTCCTTAACAGCCATGGCCCTCCTTTTTAATAAGGGCCAATTATTTGAGTAGTGCCATACTTATATTTATAGGGACAATCTTTTGTAACAGTAGTTTTTTATCTCATATGTGTAGTTTTCTTGAAAGAGGATAAGGCTTTTTTCCAATATCCAAAGGACAAAATTCTGCACTCCTTTCTTCCAAGATGGGTACACCTAACAGATGAACTCTTTAGGAAAGTACCAGTAATCCTCTTTCAACTCCCCATCGTCATTTCCCTCCTAATTTGAGGTAATTTCTTGCTCTCACCCCAGCAAGGTTTTAGCTTGTGTTTGAGCAGCATTTAAGGGGCTTGAGTGTCTCCCCAGGAGTGCGGTTTAGAATCAGATGAGGGGTGACCCCGGGAGGTGTCAAAGCCCGACGTGGGTGACTAGGTGAGGGGACTGCTGGGAGCCTGACACCTCTATTCAGGCTGGTGGGTAGGCGGCTTGTCGCTGTAGTGAGGGCTATTGTGGCACTGAAAGCAAGAATTATTCAAATCTTCATATTTAGCATAACCTCATTGCCATAAATTAAAGGCAACTGAATTGAGGGAATATTTGGATAGCACAGCAAGAGGTAGAGACGTGCTACCATTATTAAGTCATGGTGGGATACTGTGAGTGAAATCTACAGCTTAAGCTGTACATTTCGTTTGTACAGAGCGTAACTAAGAGTTTCTACGACATTTAGTCTGGACTTTTAATCAACCATGGTTAGACTTCTCTACAGCCTTAAATTCAACACAGCATGAGGCATTGATGATACTACTGTTGTCTTGCACTGGAAGTGCTTCCTTGTTGGTACGAAAGTGCATGGTCTTTAAGTTCCTATTTCTATTAGTAGAATAATAGAAAAGTGAAGATATACTGTATGACATACAAATACATTAAAACTTGAACGCCGTAGAGTGGGCCTGACTGTGAGACTGAGAATGTGAGAAGGGATGAAGGGATGTAGCAACACAGTTAGGTCCAGAGACTAGCAAGACTTGTGTTGTAATCTATTATTTCCTGCACTACTGCCATCACTAAGTCAAAATCAATATTCTTTCCACATGTGTAACCTTTCTAGTATCTGATAGGACTGCTGGGAGGAAGCAGGACTGTTTTCCAATCACCCTCACTGACAAACAACATCCTCAGGCTGTGGTCTGCTCCGACTCACAGTGAGAGAGAGAGAGAGAGAGAGAGAGAGAGAGAGAGAGAGAGAGAGAGAGAGAGAGAGAGAGAGAGAGAGAGAGAGAGAGGTGGGGGAGGAGGGAGGGCAGGAGGGGGGGAAAAGAACAAACACCCCCTGGTTGAAAAGCACAAAAAAAATTCTCTCTGCTCCTCACAATGTTCTCCCCTCAATGTTATCCTCACTACCCTCCTTACTTCCGACTACCCCATCCCCCAACTCCCATCCCTCTGCCTTAGCCCCAAACCGCCTTCTCTCTCTTTCTTTCTTTCTTTCTTTCTCTCACTCACTCTCACTCTCTCTCTCTCTTTCTCTGTCCCCCTCTCTTTTTGGAGGGGGAAACATTCTCTTCAGTAGCTCTGTTTCCATTAGGTTGGGTGTCTGTGTGGGAGTCCTGGAAGGGTAGATAATGGGAGCCAGGACCTAGTTTAAAGGACAGCGCTCCCGGGCATTCCATCTGGCTCACACACACACACATGTACACACACATCCACAAATGCATACTCACACCAGATAGATTACTCTATAAATAATAATAAAAAAAGTAATTAATTCTCTCAACTTCTGAGCCCCATTAGCCTGCGGGAGTGTAAATGGAGAAGTGTAAATTGATACAATGTGCATCCTTTCAGATAAATATATAGCACATTTGAGTCACAAAAAGGCAGCTTTTCATATGCTGCTAATTTCCTGAACTGTTTAAATTATATGTTTTTTGTCTGTCTGAATGTTTAACGGGAGCCATGTCTTTGTTGGATTTCCATGCTAATACATTGTGGCTACGTCTCTCAGCTGGAGCAAAATGTTACTAGGCAGAGATTCCTATAATTTTATGTAATGTTCTATACTTTCATATATGTAAATAAAACTATTATATGACACAAATTGAAACATTTTGACAATACATTATGATTTCTAATTTTTTACAATTTGACTAGTTTACATTTTTGGTAGTTTTTAGTAGTAGTTTAAACTATAAAACTACAGTACAAAGGCTACTGTTACTGGAACCTGAATTTAAGAATATTTTTACATTACTGAATTTAAATCTTAACTGTTTCAACATTTGTTAACTTTAATTATATTAAACAAGCTCTGCACTACTGTTTGCTATAAGAGCACTGATTGCAATAAAGAGGAGCTTCTCTATCTTCACAGTCCACTCTGAGTGCTCCACCTGCCCTGCCCTGCCCAGCCTCCCCTGGCAGCTTATCCAGGCAGGCTGGTGAGAAGGAAAGCTAGAGTCAGGGAAAAGATAGTTAGAGGGAGGGAGGTGTTCAAACACTGCTGTAGGACTTTGTCCTGTGGGATAGCCTGCAGAGCTGCTAGAACACCCCTGTCAGAGGCCAACGCTAGTGTCACAGGCCCACTCCAGTCTGCCTACAGTGCACACACAAACATGCACATACACACACACAAACACACACACACATGGGGGAGTGGATAAGCTTCTCCTGTCCCCTCCAAGTCAAAGGCCTCAGAGTGATTCCTTGCTTCTCTTGGCCTCAGGGGTGTCAAGAGGAGAAGATAGAGCTCCAGATGTCACCAGGTTATCTAAATTCCACAGAATGACATCTCCAGCTCATGACCCGATCCTCAACTCTGATACTAACTCATAGGGGTTCGTCTGGTCTTTGTTGGATATTTTCAGTTTCATGTGGTTCTTTATTACTGTACATCAGTAGTGTGGCCACGAAGGGGGCTGCCCCCCCCCCAGATTTCTGATTGCTTAAAATAAAAAATGGAATTGTTGACTTTTTGTTTTTTTTGTGGACCCCTCATTTTAAAATGGGACACCCCCAAAAAAAGAAATTCTGGCTACGCTACTATTGTACATAGATATGAAATGTCGGAGTTTTCACTGTACAGCCTATGCATGTTTTATATAGTCTAAATGGAAATTAAGCCAGTCAGTGCTATTATTCTCTTACTAGATATCACTGTCCTACTTGCGTAATATGGAGATGGGAACAGCTAATTGAGAAGCATGTCAATATTGAATGGTGAATATCTGATGCAATCAGAGGTAATTATGAGATCAGTTAATGCTATTTTACCATGAGCAGATGTGGTATTGTCAAGACAATAATCCTGAAAATCCCAACTCCCCCATCATTTGGAAAAAATAAAGATTGAATGTCATGGAAAGGGTGGTAGCAAACAAAAAAATAGTAATCAAAAACATAAAATCTTTCTTTTATGTTTTGCCAATATAATTTTAGCAGATCCTGTGGGATCTGCTAAAATCCAGACATATAAAATGGTGACCTTAAATTGTATTATGATCTTCAATCGGCATTGAAATAAACGGCAAATACTTAATATTAAGTTGAATTGGTCATGGATACGCTGAGTAGGTATAAACTAAATTTGACCTTTTTACAGATTCATTCAACTTCAAAATTCATATGAGACAAAATTGAAAATATTGAACAAAGTTCAGCAGACAACAACCAAAGAAGATGGGGTAAGAACAACATAGAGGGTGTCATAAATAGGTGTTCTTGTAAATCCCACAATAGACCCAGAAAGGCTCAAATGGAACACATTCTATTCCTTTGACAAAAAATAAAAAATAAAAATACATTAAGCCTCACCGTTGGAACATCCACATAATTATTTGATTCATAATATTTTCATGAGAAAAATTATACATGATATATGTATTATATATCACGTAATTTTGTATGTTTTTGTAGACTGTGCTTATACAGGACTGTGCTTACATTATTATCTAGTTTCCCATCAAGGTGGGCAGTCTGGCTAGGAAACAGATCCTCATCTGAACACACTAAGTGGCTATTTCAAAATAAAAGCCATTGCATAAATTCAATTAGCAGGTTTTGTCACGGTGAAGGCAGAGCTGGCAAATTAGCGTCTCTGAGCGACCAAACAGGAGGGGCCCTGTCTGGATTTCTTTCTCTCGCTGTCTGTTTCTCCATTACTCTCCAGCCTTTCATTTCCTTCTTCCTAATTTACTGCTATCTCTCAGTGTATTTCTTCTTCTATATATCTCTTTTTCTTTCTTTATTTCTCTCTCTCCTCTCAGTTCCCTTCCTCCTCTCCGTCCTCATCCCACCTCAACCCTGCAGTCTCAGACCCAGAGAGGGCCCAGTGGCAGAGAGCAGATGACAGTGCTGATTGGGTCTCCCAGCCATGTGTCAGCAAGTTAATTGGCCACAGCACATTAATTAAAAGTGAAAAGTGATGTTTCTGGGTTTGGGGTGGTTTCTGTATCCATTTGACTGTGTGAGAAAGGCACAGCAGTTGGGGGGGAAAAGAGGGGTGTATAAAAAAGCTCTGCTGGAAGTATTTAATTGATTCAAATTAGGCGTCTGATTGACAGTGACAGGAACTGGGCAGCGACAAGGCGGGCCCAGATGACAGCGATTAGTGTGCAACCAAACAAGCTGTCATATCTCACAACACGTTAACTGAGGGAAACACATGGCATATGGCTCTTTTAAACCTCAGCTTTTTGACAAACACTCACTTCCTACCACACACTGTGAGGAACAGATGGACACACAGATATAACAATGGTCTTCAGTATAAGAAGCACAAGTACTGTGACAATTTAAGAATCCGCCATATTCAATATGCACATATTTATATGCGTAGATAATTATTCGAAATTAGCCACCAATTTAATAAGGTTAAGACCTTACTGTTGGGGGTTTTAACGCAGCGGCCCGAGTTCGATTCCAGCCCGGGCCGTTTGATACAAGTTTCCACTGTTTTTCCTGTCTCTCTTAAACTGTCAACATTTAATATAAAGCAGAAAAAGTCTTCCCGCACAAATTGTTCTTCCATGTTATTGTTTGTATATATTGCTCAACTCCTCCAATAGGGGCCTTGTTTCAGTAAAGCTATGGGACTGGATACAGAGGCCTGCTCTCTGTCGTTCTTAAACATCCCAAAGTGTTACAAGGCCCCATACTAACCAAAGGTTAATGCTTTCTATGGGGCTCACATCGCACTGAGAGTGGGCCGCAATCCGCTTATTTTCGACAGGTAATATATCGGAGATGGAACAGGGGGAGATGGAACAGGGGGAGATGGAACAGGGGGATGTGTTCAGGCGTTCATGACAAGCCTACACCCCTCCCCTCCCCACCCCACCCCCACTCCTCTCCTCCCCCTGCCCCTCAGCCGCCGCCTCCTCCTCTCTCACTTGCATCTTTCTGCTCCGCTCCAACGCCTCCGCAAATTAAACGGCATTCTTTAATGATTTCAACCCGGAGTGGGTTTTCCAACCCGCAAGAGCTGGCGACGATGCCCTTGCTCGCTATGCCAGAGCGACATAAGGTGGGATGTGAGAACTGGCTGAGGCCATGGAGGAAGGAGGGAAGGGGGAGAGGGAGAGGGGAGGTGGGGTTTGTTTGCAGAAAGCAGCGGGGAGTTTGCCCTGTGAAGAATGTCAGGTCAAATTGTTCTTGACAGTGCTAATATCAGCACCTCATAGCCATAATTACATGTAAATAAATAGTGAAATAGCTCTCAGCTGGAGACTGAGTGGTAGAGGGCGGCTGTGTTAGTGGAAGCCAGCTGGGGATCCAACCGCATCATATTAAGTCGGGAGAGGGAGGGAGAGAGAGGGAGGGAGAGAGAGGGAGAGAGAGGGAGAGAGAGGGAGAGAGAGAGGGAGAGAGAGGGAGAGAGAGAGAGGGAGAGAGAGGGAGAGAGTGGGAGTTACACACTCCAGTTGAGAACAACTAGAGTAGCTTCACTGAAGTAAAACCTTTGAATATATCAAATTACTAAGAAAACGGGTGTGCTTCGAATGTCTTAAATATCAAAACGGTGGTAACTTCTCTACAGAAAAGCACAAATGACTACCGCTCAACCCACTCTAAACACAACCATAATGCTTTGAGCCTAGGTAAAGTGAGAGTGAAGAGAGGTATTGAGTGACAGTTGCCCTGTTGCTTGGCTAGAGTATCCATCACAGCTTCTCCACCTGTCACACTGGTATCTGGAACCAACAGGAAGCACATGCACTCAGCTAACCTCTGACCCCTGAAATTCTGCTGCAGGTTCACATCAGTGGCCAGTCCAGACTCCATGACCCCCGTCACCTTTTGACCTTTCAGCTTATCCCCTAAAAAGGCTTACCCCAATTGCACTGGCAAGCCACCTGTAGAATATCATTATATTTCATCTGTACCCCAACTATCATCGCAACGGTTGTAATGTTAAATGAACACAGATGAGACATATGATAAAGTCATTAACCTTATATTTGGCCAAACTGTCCTGCTATCCTTGAAAAGGTTGTTTGGATTAAAATTCCATCTACAGCACCATTTGCACAGTGTTTCCTTCAACCAAGGATCATGGTGCTTTTAGACTGTGAGCATCGCAAAGCTGATGAAGTCTCTTATGGATATCTTAAAAGCACACATAAAGTGCCGTCCCATCAAAGCCCTTATGGAATGACCTATATGATCTTTCTTCAAGGTATTGTCTATGAGGAGGCCCTAAACTGAAAACACATACTCTAGTCTTATTGCCTTTCTTATATGGGGGACCTGCACAGTGTCTGCTGTGGTCTCCACCAGTCCTTCACTTAAATCCTCATCTTCTAGGATTTGTTGAAATTCATATTGGCTGCCTCTGCAAGATAAATGTAAATCGCATTCCCTTATATTTGTTATTTATCAGGATGCAACAGCTCACTTTCGGCGGAAACTATCTCTCACCCGCATACAAACACCCTTGCATTTAAATAGCATTCTTATTGTCCGCCTCAGCCTTTCATCTAGGAGAGAGGAATAATGTTTCCTCTCTCGTGAGAGCGGAGAGGAGAGGGAGGGGATCGGGAAAGAGGAGAGAGACGAAGAATAAGAGGTGAGATAGGGAATCGGGGCAGAGAAAATTTTTTAGAAAAATGGAGAGTGGCTGGACAAGAGAAGGGAAGATTTGGGAGGAAATGGAGGGCAGTCCCTATTGTCAGTGTAAGTCAGTGTAGTAAACAAACAAGCCTGAACATGAATGATCCCAAGCAACAATATCAGACACTTGGTATGTCTGCATGCATACCATCACAAGTGTACAATTTCGTTACAACATAACCATCCATGATCTAGCATCACTATCCTGTACTTTGCATGTGACTTAAGCACATTTTGGCTATTATATTTATTTAAGCATTATTTATTTTAGCCCTGCCAAACCACCAGGAGGTGCTGTATAAAACACCTCTTAAACAGCTTAGGTAAAGGCAATTGAGTCCTGCCCTCTATTTAGTGGAGTTACCACAGAAAAAGACAAATTATTCCAAAAGGTTTAGACACTAACCCACTGCAAATGTAATACCTGCAATTATGAAGCAGGAAAGACTTCCAGATTCCCAACTGGAATCCATGAAGAAAGAAATCGATGCTAAAAACATTCCGCCAGTGGATATGATTTAAATTCCCAGATTTTCTTGGCAGCTTCCAAGCAGGTCTAATTTTTTTGGGTTAAAGCTACTTACTTTTTTTAAATTCTTGCCAAATTGAAACAGCATCTGTATTTAGAATGATTTCTAATTAACAAGTATCAACCCCCACCCTTCTCTCTCTTTCCCTCTCTTCTCTAGTTCTATCTCTCTCTCTCTCTCTCTCTCTCTCTCTCTCTCTCTCTCTCTCTCTCTCTCTCTCTCTCTCTCTCTCTCTCTCTCTCTCTCTCTCTCTCTCTCTCTCTCTCTCTCTTAAGTACAGAAGTGATGTAAATATATGCATTCATCCCTTTTTGATTTGTTGACACCGGAGCTTGCCAGCTGACACCGTGCCCAGTAAAAGGCTTAATACCCCCAAGTTTTTAATAACGTAGGAGACGAGGCACAACTCTCTGACTCTCATTGACATGCAGGTGCACAGTGTCTTGTCAAAAGCAATGGGTGGGAAGGAACGGGGAGAAGAGCCGAAAACATGTATTTTTTTCTCTCTCCTGGTTTGTGATTTTTTTGGGCATCTTCCTGTGCACAGGACTTAAATATAATTCATCACAATTTTTTAAGTGGCTGCTGTGCTAATGGAAGTAGCTATGGGAATAGGAGGTACGCTCCCCTACCCCACCCACCCCCACTTTCCCTCCCTCCCCCTTATCTCGGTCAGACAGTTGTCAGGAATCACTAGCGGAGGCCTGAGCGCGGCACAGGCAGGCGAGCAGGCAGGCAGGCCTGGGGATATGGATCAAAGGGAGAGAGCCGGGGAGCGCTGCAGCGACTCTGATCCCCCCCGGTTTGCTGAAACCCAGCCTACCCCCCCTTCCCCACTCTGTTTCTCCCTCTCTCTCTCCCTCTCTAGCCTCCTTCTCTCTCTCTCTCTCTCTCTCTCATCAAATAGCCAGCCAAAGCTTCGCCATTCCAAAACACACATCTTCCTCTCCTACACTAGAAACAGTGAGAGTAAAATACAAGTGTATTTTTCTGTCTGTTAAATTTGTATATTATTTTTATGTATACATATAGTGTGTGGATTTGTTTGTGATTTATTTCCTGTGACGGGTCAATATGTTTTTCTGTCCAAACAGACAGGGATTAGTGCTCTAACATTGCCTGTCTAACTCACAATTTATATGAATTATTCTCACATTTCAATGACTGAAAATAGCAATACAGATTTGCTGTTTTTTGACAAGACTCACAGCTGTATATAATTCCTTTCACCTAGACCTGGAACTTGCTGCATAACACTGCAAGTTTCCTACATTAAAGTAGGGTTATAATTCTTTTGCATTCAATTTGAGAAAGAAAGCACAAAATGAATACGATTTCAAATGCAATATGCAGGATCCAATTTGAATTATTGCCTGTCACACAGCATATAGCATCGCTCTGCTATTTTGAAGCTACTTCAGGAGATACTTCAGACTGGAGACGTACAGAAAGGGTTAAGACTGTTGATCCACCCAAGCCAAAAATATAATCTCAAACTTATATTTTGCACCACATTTTATTTGATTACTAAATCAAGGCTTGCTGTCAGTGTTTCTTTTTATGGACTTTCATAGACAAACAAATGCTGGATGTTTTGAGGTTGGAGATGAGATGGGAGAGGTAAACATGCTCGTGTGTGTGGGAGGAGGGGTGTACAGTAATGAGGGTGTTGTGAGTCGATGGAGGAGAGAAAGAGCACCTGTTGTGAGAGGGTTGGTTTTACTTGCATAAAATTTGATTAATTTACACCCCTTTCCATTGCATGCTCTGTCAAACCAATCACAAGCAGCAAGGCACAAATTCTCCAAAAAGCATATCCTTGTTAACACAAGAGAAAATGACACTTTTGTAGCCACAAGAACAAATGACAACAACACTTGAAAGGAAGCATTCCTTTGGGGGGTTAAAGTTATACTGACTTGATTTGTTTTAGAATGCTTACTTTATCCACAGAGATGAAATGAAAAACAACAATAACCACACACACATATCCATATACAGTGTATCCCAATGCCTTAAACTGAAAAGAGCGCTTGCAAAAACTCAATCTCCGCCCTTCAAATGCTTTTGCTGGTAATATTCGCTCTGGCTGTGCGCATATAAAACACATTATTATAGTACATGAAGCAAAGTTCACTTTTTCAGAGAGAGATGAGCAAATGTAACTGAGTTTGACTGGACACTCACAAACACAAAATATGCATTCTACTAGTTTGTTATTGGTTTAAAATTCCTGCACTTTAATAATAAATTCCTTACATTCCTTCGTATATAGGAATTATTTTGATCAAATTCAGTACACAGTTTCTATTCTATCATGGAGTTAATGAAATCAGGTACAAATACTATACTAATAGTCTATGTGCTTTCAAATCTTCCTATCAAAAATAAATTGAATTAAAAATCACTTTATATGCCACGCTTAATACATAAACTCATACGTATGCAAAATCTAAGTAAGGACGCCTCTTAATAGAAAATCTTTTCCACCCAATACAGTAGGCTGGAGCTCGGGTGTCGTAATCCCAGATGTAAAACAGCAGAGAGGCTTGTTATTTTATCTCTTCCTCCTCGTCGAAGAAGCGAGGGAGAGCAAGGCAGTCATGTTAATAATAATAAAAAAGCAGAGACCGTGTTCTTGATATTTATGCAGGTTTGTGCAGCACGAACATTAGCTTCTCAAAGCCCCACCACTACGATTAACAATCAAACACACTAAGGAAATGTTTCTGCTCCCCCAAACCCCCCCACCCCCACCCACTACTCTCCAGTACAAGAGCAAATCTCTTTTTTGTCACCAAATCCTTAATTCTTTCTTCTCTGCAGTACAAGAGGGAAGTAAAACCAGTTTCCAATCTGCTTTGAGAGAAATATTTGAGGGGGGTGGAGGGTTGGAGGGGTGGGTGGGATAGAAAAACTCCCAATAAAATGTGTGAACGAGGGGGTAATTGCGGACAAATGCGGCATTGAATTTCATTTTCGACTCTTTAAACACCATTTCAATCTTATTTTCTGCCTGTTAGTCAGATCTTGTTGCTTGGGGTGGGCTGGACTGCCCAGTTTTGGTGAGTAATTGCGTATAATTTCCTTTACGCCGAGTGATTTGCATCAATATCAGTCATTTTTCTATTCTGTACCGGTTAAGAATCCACCCCAACCAGAAAAGTCTCATTTGGAATGGTTATTGTTCAAGGCACAGCGAGAGGATAACATTAAGAATAGCTGTTTGCATGAACCCACACATATCATATTCACACACATGCAAATCTTCTGACACCAATGGATTTACAAAGGTATTACTGTATGTGTACTGCATTCCCTGCCCCTGTCCACTGTGTCTCCCCAGACCAGCAGATAAACCTTACCAGCTACCACTACCATTACACCCAATTCAATCAATAGAAACTGAAGGCAACACCAGACTACATGTTTAACTTTGAATGTTTGTTAAAATCTAGACGTCCCTTTAAGTCAAACTGATGGTAATATACCACAGCAGTTAACATTCAAGTATGACACGGTTAATTAGAACAGTACTGAACTGACATTAAACTAACATCTGTTAATTGCTAAATTGACTTTGCTCACAATTAATAAACTCATTAGTTAAGTGGGATTACTTCTATTATTTTCAAAGGTCTCCATTTAAGTTGTTTTCCCTGAAGTAAGTTGTTGTACAAAAGATTTGGTCACTGTGGAGAATACTTGCAGAGCAAAGTTGAAACTTGGATTTATTTAGAATCAAAGTATTTAACAATTACGATAATTGGAGGACTCAGGAATGAGGGGTGAAATTAATTGTTCACTCTTATCATTTCAAATCCCCCTGTAGTAAGAGGATATTGCTATTTGACTGTGGCTCTAAACATTTCTAGTCAAAGTCACTAGAGACTTGCTTAACTAAAGCTGCCACTGGCCCCCTGCTTAATCAAAGCTACTCAACAAAAGTCTTGTGGAGAATAAAGCAACATTCAATGATCCTTCCACCGTTATGTAGACGAACAGTTGGGATTCTAATGATGGATAAACTAACATACACTACATAAAGTACTCTAACTCAGTCCCATTCACAGTGTAGTGCACACATCTACACACACACTCAAACACTTAAGTCCCACCCTCCATGTACCTGTGGCGAGAGTCCGTTGCTAACAGGGTTCATGTGGTTGCTGGGTGCTGCAGTGCTCATGAATGTGTCGGAGTAGCTGGAGAAGCCATGGCGATTAGACGAGAGGCCGTAGGCAGAGCTGCTATCGGCGGAGGAGAGCCCACCCTGGTGCATGGAGGATGGTGGTAGGGGCTGAGGACGGTGGACTGTACCACTACCATCTGTCAAGTAGAGATTACTGTTAGAAAGATATATATGTCTATTTTATAGCATCATAAGACTCCTCTGCAGATATGTTCACATGGTAAATGTTCACATAGGTGATGGTGGTGTCTGTACCCTGGGATAGTGTGGTTGTCGTGTATCCAGACTCTGGGAGCTGGTATGTTGGTAGCGTGGGCATCCCTGTGGGAGGGAATCCCCCAGGTAACAGGTGGTTAAATGCTGCCAGCTGATTGGCTCCCGCTTGCTTACGCCACCTGGCCCGTCGGTTGCTAAACCACACCTGGGGATTTAGAGGAGTGTTAGGAGAGAAAGATGACAAAGACAGAGAACCTGCAAATGTACATTTAAAATCCCAACCGGTTAACCTGGTGTTATTTTAGCCTGACATGTCACTCAAGCAGACTTAACTCACAATTAGAAGCATTAGTTGATTAGTTTGTGTCAGGGCATTTCATCATAGTGCATGCCACTGACGTTGGATTATTAAGTTTTAGTACAAAACTGTCAAAATGTAATTGTTGTGTGTGTTTGTGTGGTATGTGTGTGTGTGTGTGTGTGTGTGTGTGTGTGTGTGTGCATGCATGTGTTTGTTCTGTAAGCATTTGGGTTCACGTGGAGACAAGTCTCAGAATATCATTGATCTATGGCTCGCAAAGGCAATTCATCAGCAGTTAATACACTGTCTGTGCAGTTAATCTCCTGTTGTTTTCCAAGTGGGGCTGGCCCATTGAGAGGACTGGTGAAAGAGAGGCACAATGGACCCTGGCTGAATGGACCACAAAGAGGGGGTGTCCATATTTAAACAGCTCTCCACAGAGTATTGCTTTCAGATGGGGCACTGATCAATTCAAAGATCAGACGTGTGCACACAAGACTGCCCAAACACATACACACTCTTTCTTATCCTCACAAACACGCGTGCGCACACACACATACAAACAATGACATCGCCATATGTTGAGGGTAAGAGTCCCCAAAAAGAATACTGGTTGCCACAATTATTAAATGGTGAATCCAAAAATTAGACCCCTCCTTCGCTCTTTCTCTCTCTTCATCTCTCACACACACCCACAAACCAAGACCCATCCGGCCCCCTGTCAACCAAACCCTCAAGCCCAGCAGAAGCTCAACCAACCAACATCCCCAAAGCTCCCAGACAAGCCCCTGGACCTGCCCCTTTAGTATTGTCAGTCTCCCACTCTCAGAGACCCAGATTAGGCAGATTACTAAATGAAAGAGCAGTGTTTTGCTACAGGCAAAAATGACCTATTTTTAACTCAGTGGGACACTAATTGCTAAGGTCTTAATTAAATGGCTAAAAAAGAAGAGAGAATTCAGAATGCAAGTTGGAGCCTGTACTTGATGAATACACACCACGCAGCTCTCTGATACACACACACCTGAATGCAGTAAAGTATTGTGTTCTAAAAATGTGTACGTTCTACACCGATTACTCACACAATCACATGCCCCGACAAATGCACTAGCATACATGCACACATGCACACACAAACACACATGTGCATACACACATGTGCACACACAGAGGAAACACGTGAAAAGTAGAAATCACCTACATTTAACCCCAGGCTGGCTACCTACTTATTTTCTCTTTTGATTGGCAAGATTCCGAAATGTGCAAATGAAAACATGCCTTTCAAGTTGAGAATGTCATTTTGGGTCTATTTTTAACGGAGAGACTTTGCCTGAGGTGCCAGTCTAAGAGAGGAATGAGTACAGAATTTTGTAACTCACCAATTTACCTGCAAATCTTGCTCCCCTAATCCTACAACACTCTTTTTGTTTGTGTGTGTGTGAATTCATTTTTACATTGACAGGCCACTCTCTGTGTGGCTGCAGGGCTCAGTCGATTTTCTAAGAGGCTTTTTCTGAGCACCAGCAGAATGTGAGAGACTTGATGCTCTGCTCTGGAATCAGACCGCAATGTCACCTTGGAACAGGGATTCTCTGTCTGCACATCCTCTATTCTCTCTCTTTCTCTCTCTTACTTTCCCACTCTCACTGTGTCTCTTCTTGTCACCCTATGTTCTGTCACTATCCCTCTTTTTGTGTCTCTTCTTTCAGTTCTCCAGAAAAGAAAGACTTGTGGAAATTGCCCAACAGACAAAAACAGACTCTTACTTATTTCAAAAGGCAACGGTTAGCAAAAATAATGTTCTGCAATGTAATAGGGAAAGGGATATTGAATTCCCCAGTTGTAGCTGCAGGGCCTGTCCTTTTGGTAGATTTTTATATCACACTTGAATTTGTTTCTCTATTTCTGGTACTGAACAGGGCAGAGGAACCTTATTAGTGTAAGAAAATGGAAGAACGACCGTCTTTGCATATACCCTGTGATCCTGTGTCATATATCCTCCACATTCCACAGAAGAGTCTTCCACACTTCCATCTTCAGTCCAGACTGCTCTTGTCGCATAGAAGAACCCTCTGATCTTGTTCCCTCTCAGCCACTGCTAGGCCACCTTTGTGTGTGTGTGTATTTGTGTGTGTGATCTCCAGTTGAGGAGATAGCGTTTGGATGTCTTCCCTGGGATTACTGGTGGGTTGGCAGAGGGGGGAATGGCCAAGCGACGGCCACGATGAGGAGTAAAACCTGGATAACGTGATTGAATTTCACAGCAAAAAAGTCCAACATAACAGAGACTGAGAGGCATGAAAAAGCCCAACATCAATCTCTCTCTATTGCTGTAACCCTCCCACCCCCACTTGATCTATCTCCTTGTGTCTACTCTCTCCCTTTCTATCACTTACTGCCTACGACTCTCTCTTTCACTGTATAAATACAGGCAGGGACAGAGGCAGGGATTGTCTTAGAGTGAAGGTACAGGTAGTAGGGCTAAGGTCCAGTGCTTGACTTCAGGTAGTCTACAGTAGTAGACCACCATCTGTGTGAGATGGTGGTGGTATTAAATTGGGAGGGAGGGGGGGGGTACATGGCGTAGGCCTTCTAAGAGGCATCCAGAGGTCAAACCCAGACAGAAAAGGGTGAAAGGGGGGCCTCTCTCTCATTTTAGATGGGGAGACACTCAGAGAAATGGGGTTTTACTGCGCACAGATGGTCAGCATGAATCGCATGCATGCATTCAGCCACACACAAGCTCACGCACACACACATCCTGAACGGCACACATACACATGCATTCACAAACACGTTCAGTACATACACGCACGCGCACGCACACACATACAGTACATCCTTCCTGACATGCATGTATCCCTGACACATCTTTCCACATTTATGTAACCCATCCCAGTGTTGTAGGATATCCCCATTCTAGATGTCTTGTTAGAAGAACTGTGTTTGATTGAGTCCAGATTGTTCTGGATTCCACTTTGTTTAACTGGACAGAACCCCTATAGTAGAGTAGAGTGGGTGAGTGAGTGACACTAGAAACTAGTGGAGCTGATCTCCAATCAGTCCAATAAAGCCAAGTAGTACCCCACAATATATGGCAGAAACTGACTTTAGATACCCCACTCTCACTCCTTCCCCACCTACCTCTCCCTTTCTCTCCCCCTCTCCCTCTCCATTCCTCCTTCTGCTATCCCGGGTTGGTGCTATGCTAATTAAAGTAGCTTGGAGTGTGAATTGGAAAGTGGAGGGGCGGATTAGCTCGATAAGTATCAAGAGTGAGAGAGAGACTGAAAGAAATTCATTTAAATTCTAATAATAAACCCCTCTGTTTGAACACTCTCACTGGTACAGGGCTGCTGCTTCCGACTCGCCGATCAACACAAATCCCATTTGTTCCTTTGTGGCACCACAAAACAAATGACTCAGAGGAGGTGCTTTAACTTGACTTTGCTTGCTAGCGACTTTGTATGGGCATAATTGCACTACAAGGCTTTGCGCGTGTACCTCTGGTTTAAGCAAAGGTAATCAAGGTTAAGTTGTTTTCTGAGATGTAGAAGCTATAAGACAAAAGCGATTCATTTATAAATATAGCTAGTGAAGCTAGCCCATGTTATAATCCACTAACTGGACTGTACCATACTTTTGACATAATATTACTAATACTAGACTTACACATTATACAGGGACAAATATGTTTTATCCCTCGCTTTAGCCCTAGTGCAGTTGGATAGCTCTTCACCCTCACAAAGCTGTCAATTTCATGAACAGCCAACATTCCTCTCACATATTGTGTGACGCGTACTCATGCTTTTACTGCTGTCTGTGGGGTCAAAGTGGTTATAGTGTTAGCAGGGGTGCATGTGCTTGCGTGTGTGTGTGTGTGTGTGTGTGTGTGTGTGTGTGTGTGGGTGTGTGTGTGTGTGTGTGTGTGTGTGTGTGTGTGTGTGTGTGTAACCACGCATGTGTGTAAGACAGGTAGTCAGCAGCCACAGCTCAGTCTGAGGCGTCTGGAAGCACTCATCCCTGTGGTTAGCATGGTCATGGATGAACACTCCTCATTTGTCAGTCTGAGGCAGTAAAACTGTGTGGGGACGACTGTGGCAAGCTGGTTGGTTGATGTCATTAGGCAGTGGTGGAGTCTGATGAAGACAGATGGGTTGATAATCCATGCTCTCCTGCTCTCTTTTCCCTCTCTCACTTTCTCTATATCCTTTCTTTTCTCTACTCTATCTTAGAGTTCACTTTTCCAACTCATATTTATCTCTTAGCCTGTACCTCTTCACATTGCCCATTTTTCTTCTTTCTCGCATTAGATTTCTCCTCCTCTCAGAGGAATCATATCTTAATCTTAAAGAGCCTCCTCTGTTGTCTCCTTCCCCCACACACATGCATCACCACCAGCCCCTCACACCACCCAAGCCCTCTTTCTCACCCTCTCTCAGACATCTGGATCCTGTGTCAGGCAGCAGCTGCAACCCAAGCGTGGGTCAACAGGGCTAGTCTGCGGGTCCACACAAGCCAACAAGTCAAGAGGGTCAGACAACCTTTTCCCTCACCAATGGCTCCCCTGGTACCTGACACTGGTCCTGCCCTGTCTCTGGCATCAAGGGTTAGCATAAAAACAGATACCCCAGCAGCAACCGCTGTGGTGCACCTCCATCAGTGGCCTCTCACAGTTGGAGTCCAGGGGGAGCAGGTTTGAAGGTAACACCAGTCATGACTGGGAGCCCATGAAGAGCTGACTCTGAGGCTCCCTCTGAGGTTGGGAAGCTTTACTGGGAATATGTGAATAAAGCAGAGTCTGTTCAGTTCATTCTGCCCTGACCTCAGGTGGGACTTTTTTGGAGGAAGGAATGGAGTTCTTAAAACAGGTCTTTCATTTCTATGGAGTTCCCCCCGTGGAACTAATCCAGAATGTTAATAAGAGCTGTTAATCATCCTCAGTATTTACTTAGACACAGCTATATTTGGCAGGGAAATGAGAGAGAACTCATGACTTTTTACAATAATCAATTTGTCGATCCATGCACTGCTTTCTCTAATTGTCAAAAAATCTATACTATCCATGAGCACTCTCTTCGTGTATTTTTTCTGTGATAAATTGCATTTGCACTGATCTTCGTGAACATTTTCAAAGCCACTTTGCAAATTAGATTATATTCCAAATTCCCTAATAAAATTACTGCCACAATTTATACCCCAGGCTTTCACATGACATAATTTAGCTGGAATTTATTTGCAAATATGGAAAAAGCATCTATTTTTGTCCCATATGTGGTTTCAGGGTGTCTGTGTCATATTTCTATTCGTCATTTGAATCACTATAAAAACATTGTCCCACATTGGCCTCAAGGGTTTGTGCTGAGAGAATCCTAATCTAGCCTACAATTTGGCTGAGAGATGACCAGACCAACTGAGTCTGGCCACAAACATGGCCTTGTGGTCTGACTGATCCTACTCTGTGGAATACCCCGCATAGTGATTAATAAAAGACAATGTAGTCTAGTGTGAATTCAGCATTCTTCCCCTAGCCCTCCCCAGAATGTAACAAAAATAGGAATTTGGAAATCGTGGCACAGGATTGAGCCACCACACACACAACCTCTACCACTACCAACCAAAATAAAGATTTAACATTTTGAAGTAATCTCAGTATTATGTGTTAGGAGTCAGGTGGCTGAGCGGTTAGGGAATCGGGCTGGTAATCTGAAGGTTGCCAGTTCGATTCCCGGCCGTGCAAAATGACGTTGTGTCCTTGGGCAAGGCACTTCACCCTACTTGCCTCGGGGGAATGTCCCTGTACTTACTGTAAGTCGCTCTGGATAAGAGCGTCTGCTAAATGACTAAATGTAAATGTGTTGGACAACCTAAGAGCAACAATAAGATGGTCAGAAACCAAGCTCAGGTCAGGAGTGGCCAAATATCTGCTCAAGAGTGAGGTGAGTCCAGAAAGGTTGGACTAACTGAGAGAAAGGAACAGCTCTACCCTGGTCTTCTTTTTTTCTTCTTTTTTTTACAAGCCTTTGATTGATTCATGTTTCTGTTGGACCAAGCGCTCCCAAGAGAGGGTGAGAGATCCTCTCTAATATGCAGTGAATTTTACAAGGAGCGGCAGGCTTGAAAGTGGTGGGAAGAAATGATCCCAGCCAAGAGTTTTGGAGTGAGAAATCCATAAGGAATGCAACCCCAGCTCGTTTTATTCCTCCACCCTCCTCCTTCTCTGGAGCAAACAGCTGTTGCAATAACTCTACTGTATTTTCCCTCTGAGTTACTTAGAGAACGAAAGAACTTTGAGAGAACAGAGAGGCTGTCAAAATGTACTTAAATGAGAAGAAGAAAGAACTGTTCTTTTGCTGGTTTGGAACAGCTGGGGTCTTACGAGAGCGGTTTACGTATGTGTGAATAAAACTCAGACTTACGGGTAAATAACTGGTGTTTGATAACTGCAGCTCTAAAGTGAAGACATGTAAAAAGGAAATACAGCTTTCTGAAACCTCAAAGATGTTGCCACAAGGAGCAGGCGTGCCAGTCAGTGTTGACAACCATAGGAAAGGGAAACACCAGCTGAACCTTCCAAAGCACAATTAACATCAACACTGAGCCGGAAGATGGAGCGTGCGGACAGAACAAACTCATCCAAGGAAAATTCATGAACCCGTGCTTGACCTCCTACCACATTACAGCAGATCTGATGACACATTTGATACATCCAGACATTTAATAGCTGACCTCTTGCCGTGTACTCACAGTGAAAACCATCTGCGTCTCCTACAGCGAGGACTAATCCTATAGTGTATCTGATCATCCCCTCAAGGCTCTTTCATGTTTGAGCAGAGGGACAGAGCTGAGTCTGTTTTCATGAACTTCGTATAAATGCGTTTTCACCCTCAGAAAATGAAGTGTCATGTTGGAATGATGGGTTTGTAATTAGTGCTGCATGCGTTGTATGCAGTCCGTGTGTGCGTGCCATCTTGCACCCGTGTGTATTCATGCCTTCCTGTATGTGTGTGAGTATTTGGGTGTTTGGTGACTACAATATTTATAATGTTGTCCTACCTGTACTCTGGCTTCAGTGAGCTTGGTCCTCTGGGCCAGCTCCTCCCGGGTGTAGATGTCGGGGTAGTGCGTCCTCTCAAAGGCCTTCTCCAGCTCCTCCAGCTGCTCGGCCGTGAAGGTGGTGCGACTGCGCCGCTGCTTCCTCTTCAGGGGAAGATCTGGCTCGGACTCCACATCGGACCCTTCATCCATACGACTACCTGTACCAGAGACACAGACAGCAAGAGGATCTCAGCATTATGCAGGTATACGTGTGTATCGATATTGTTGGACAGTTATAACTTTTAAATTGCAAGGACTGCATCAAAATCCAGATGGTTTTGCTTTCCACAAAACCAAGGAAGACTATACATGTATTACTTCTATATTAAGACCATACAGATTGGAAAATCAGTTGTGATTGCATCAAGCATAAAGTACATGGACTCACAGTTTGAATACACCGTACATACATGGACATATTCTTTCAGACGGAAGCAGAGGAAGACGTGAAGACAGCAGCTTCAATTGACATGGACTCCTAGGGTTCTTCTAAAGGGGATATCATTTCACTGTGCTATATATAATTTCACTGTGTGGTTATTTATACTAGGGAGCCTTTTTTCTGGTAAATAAATACAATTCTGCATCAGTACACACACATCCCAGAAGCCCCTGGGGCATGGAGCTGAGTTGGAAGGGGGTGCTAATCTCTCCAGACCACCTTGGCGATCCATGTACCACTATTCTTCTACCACGGCCTGGGGCAACTCAGACAAAAAACTGGCAATGTGTAAATATTCCCAATATATATATTGTTGTACTTCTGATTTCATTCAATCCCCCACACACAATATATCCACACTGGTGTTTAAAATAGCGACAGCAGATTATCGGGGACACACAGCCATTCGTTGCAATTATGGCTCATCGCCTCTCGTTTGTCACATTTGGTGGCGAGTTTAAGAAGACAGATAAGCCTCAATTGTTTTGCAAAAAATGTGTAAATTATGATGTAAATAGAGCAAGTGGTGATGCGACATTACCACATAGTACTCATTTGTTGAGTGACAAGACGGGAATTACATCCCTTTTCTATTGTATGGGAAAGAGTGCTTATCAGCAACTTCAAGGCAGTTGGACTTTATATCACAAAGCTGACATCATTAGATGCTTCTGCTTCTTCTAACCACTGTTGTTTGAGTTTGGGACGCAAGTAGTATGTTCTACATACAGTGATGTCAATTTACAACCAGGTCTGTCACTTTGGTCTGTCTGTCCGTCAATCTGTCCGTTGGTCAGTCCAGCCTATTTGTCTGCATCTGTCACCCTCAACCGTGAGAGGTCTACAAGGCCACTCTTTCTCATTCCGCCTGAGTTTAATGGTCTCTTATTTATTTCCAGTGGTTTGGGGGCAGTGCGGAGGCTGATCCCTCTCCAAAATCATACCCCTTGGCAGCCTGCAGAGGCTCAGCTCTCTAGACACAGGCCCCCTAATCCAGCCCATGGCTTCGCTCTGCGTTTAAGCCATTCCACATTAGGGATGGCTGCAGTGCCGGCTCCCCTGCTCCTCATAGATATGCATGGAGCTGAGGATGGGGTTGGGAGGGTGTGGGGTTGGCAGGGGGTAAGAGGAAACACTGAGGAGCAGGGGCAGCCTTGGGGATGGAGAGGAGGAGGGGGGTGCAGTTCTCAGACTGCCCCCTCTGTGCAATTGCGATTATGGGAGTTGAGGGGGCGATGCTGGCGCTGCAGTAGGAGGGGAGAGGGGGATGAATAGAGAAGGAGAGGTTCGAGGAAGGAGATGGATGTACTGAGAGGAGGGAGGTATGCATGAAGGGGTAGAGGGGAAGAGAGATACAGTAAGTAGGTATAAGAAGGAAGGAAAGCCTGAAAGTGATAGAGGGAGAGGGAAATGTAGATGGGGAGAGGGGATGGAAGGTCAATGTCCCTTCTTCGTCCATGTTCTTTTTAAGGATTTACGACAATTGCTCTGACACTGCTTGGGTCCACAACAAGCCTTCCAATCTTTACCCAGACATGGCCATCTTTTAAACGGGCTCTTTGTAGTGTTGCCATGGGTTGAGGTGCCCGCTCAACATGATGAGGCTGGACCAGAGTTTAGAAGAAATATCTACCCTTAGCACAGAGCTATAGGACACAATATTGCTAAAGATTTATTTGGTGGCAAGTAGGAAATAGATGGTTTTGACATAAAACCTCCTGCCACTGGAAATACTCCCACTGCCAAAGTCTTCATTGGAGGCACAATAAAACTGGGATGATGGTGTTCAAAGCAGATTATACAGATAAAGTAAAAGTGTGCATGCTGGTGTCTGTGGTGCAGCATCCTGTCTGTTCCTGTCATGATTGTCTCAGGGCCCTCTGGGGACAGTAGAGACACACAGACTGTGGCGAGGTGTGGCTGAGATCTCTAATGACAGCTCTAACCAGCTCTAACTCCTGGGTAAACAAAATTCAAGTTGGTATGCAACAAGAAGCTCGTAAGGCTCACTTATGTCGGAAGTAATCCTTTAGCGTGGTTTTGAACTAGGTTTTCTCACAGCAATTACTGTCACAGACAGCTTCAGATAATAATGTATTCAGTACACCACAAATATACATAACATAGATGACAAAGGTGTTTAGGAGATTAGATGTAGCTATTTCACCAAGATTCTCTAGTTCCATTTTTTTGTTCGGTTTATTTGTTTGTTTGAAAGACAGTATTCACATGCAGGCAGGACATGTAAAGTTAGCAACATGGGAAAAACAAAACATAAAGAATAGCCCATCAAACTGGCTTAGACTCTGGGCTGGCTTCGTAGTTTAATTAAACAAGGAATTATGGGATTAGGTGAGGACTCTCATTACAGGCCACTGGAGGAGTCTCGCCGTTGATGTCTTTTTGTCTCCCCCCCCTAAAGCTCACGCTTGAGAATTCTCAACGGATTACATGTGGCCGCAGGACATGAGGCCGCATTAATTAAATCAATTCCTACACCATTTTCTACTTCGCCAAAGATTCGTTTTTCCAAAACTGGCCAACACTGAGGTAAATATACCCTTATGTGATTTAAAGACAAATCTGTACGTTGCATTGCACTTTGTTTTTTGATGGGGAGAGGGGTGGCAGCAAAGCGATTTTCTATTAACACGCCATGACAACACTTGAGGCCTGTACGGATGGCTGTAGATCACTTTCCAAAGGCACCCCAGAGTCCTAAGGGTGGCTGCAGCCTTTCATTCCAGGGACAGCATGGAATTTATTTGTTTTCTTCTACATGCTGTTGGATTTGGGGAAGAAGGTGGAGTATGCAGGGCAGGGGGTGGAGTGGAGCGGAGCTGTATCCATCGTTGCTTCTCAACACTCTATGTATCTGTCTCTCTTCCTCTTGCTTGCTTTGCCTTATCTCTCTTTCGTACTCTCTCTCTCTCTCTCCCTCTCTCTCTCTCTCTCTCTCTCTCTCTCTCTCTCTCTCTCTCTCTCTCTCTCTCTCTCTCTCTCTCTCTCTCTCTCTCTCTCTCTCTCTCTCTCTCTCTCTCTCTCTCTCTCTCTCTCTCTCTCTCTCTCTCTCTCTCTCTCTCTCTCTGTGTTAGTCAACATGGAGCTCAGAGAGCTTTTGGCCTTTTGTCAAAGTCAAATCTGTTTTGGAATCACCTTACCACCTTGGTTTGTTTTTAACTTCATTTATTTATGAAACCTTTTTCCTTTTTGGAATTTTCTTATATGCTTTTGTAAACCTGAAAACCTCTGAATCTGAATTAAAGATGCTGGCAAAGCAACTCAGGATTCTCTGTCTGCATAACTGATGAGTATGTGTTTGGCTATTGCTTCGCTTGCGTTGTCCCGCAGACAACAACCTCAATGCTGCTCAAGTCCGATATCACATGTCAACAGTGCCTCCATGGAGCCTTCGGTGGCAGGACAATGAGAAGGCAGGAGAAGATAAAATAAAGTTTGACAGCCCGCTGGAACTGGAAGGTCAGCGCCTCTCTCTTGCCGATAATGGAGCCGGAGATTATGGTAATGAAACAGACGTCGGAGCCGATAGAGAGGCTCAACCTGGACCTCATCTTTGTCTCGGCCAGATCCCGTGATTGGCATGCTATGTCTTATCACGCAACTGGGACTATGGCGAGCTCCCTCGGTATAGGGGACACGGGCGAATGTGCCACAGCATAAATAAAAAACATATGCTGCCCCTGTGCTTTGATTTCACTAAAGACCCATCGGTTACAGTGCCACAGGCTGTGTAGAGCTATCTTGCCTTTTGTGTGCAATACATGGCACCATGGATATGATGTATCATGATCATTGCACATACACAACAAATCTAATTGAAATGCTCGGGTCAAATGTAAAGCCAGTCATCAAATCTTTAAGTAATAAGGAGCCTTTGATTATTAAATAGTGATAGTTGTAATTCCATTTGAAAGTTCTGGGGAAAATTATAAAATATTAAAGTCTCAACGTTTATCACCAAATTAGAGGCTAATTAAGTATCTCTGAGTGTGAACACTCCTCCAGGGTCCGTGGCATTCTCAAATGCCATATGTTTGCAACTAAATGATTAAAGTACATTCCCAACCTTCTTAATTAGGAATCAATCTAAAACATAATCAAAATGAACATTAGCTAAATTGTCTTGTTTTACTTTAATTAAATAAGACTATTAATTACATTAAGAACTGGTGTTTCCCAATGGGATCATCTTGTTGTGATAGCAGGAATCAATTGCTTCTGGTGGGTACAGTGAGGACAGGCAATGTTTCTCCACAATGACGTACTACAGTCGTAGACATGCATTTGAATCTTGAATTCCCTCCGGGATTGATGAAGTGAATTGAATTGAACATGCTAACGTATGCCACTTTGTTCTATATATTTCCTATTGGGCCCAGGGGGACCATTTTTATTTATTTATTCAAACACAAAATCATGAATAGTTTATAGCCACGTCGAGATATTTAAGTCACTTCAGTACATGAAACAAGAGGTTGGGAAACAGCTCCTACCACTTTCCAGAAATTGAACGCTTTGGGAGGGGGGGGGGGGTGCAGCTTGTACTCTGTACCCTGTAGGTAAATATTTCTTTAGCAAAACATTTTCAACTTAAATTTCTTCAAGACAATACATACAGTGAAATACCACAAGATAGTAACTGATAGAACGTTGCACGAATCATAACAATGTTTTTTTTTTGTTTGTTGACTGTTGGCACCAACATGTTGGTTGCAGATTTTTTACCAAGATGGAGGGACAAAGGCTGACAGAACTCTGGAGAGCAGCATGAACTCATTATAGGTCATTTTGAAAAGCATATTAGTTCCAGTATAATTACAATCAAGCTCGGGTTTCAGTTTTTACACAAGCAATGACCAAGCCTTAGCTAACTGAATAATTCTAACATGCTTTACAAAAACGCTTTCTCCTCAATAATCACTATGGTGTTCCTGCATTAAAAAGAACAAGTAGTACATAGTACACGTACAATTTGTTGTTGCCATTGTGCAACCATTCTCTTTGTTTGGGAGTTTACAGAGAAGGCGTGGTGTTATTGTACAAACAGACCATTCTAATCTGCTATCTCTAACATACATCTGTTTCTCTAGAATCTATTTGGACCTGGGGATAGATTTACCCAAACCTGCCTCTCCTCATGACTACTGGAGATCTGAAGTTCAGTTACTAGTCTGCAGAGCAGTACAGAGAATGGGGGAGGAAATGGACAGAAGGAGGATCTGCTTGATATCAGGTTGTTGTTCTAAAGAAGCACAATGTTTCTTCAGGACAATATTTTCAATTATTTCAAATCTAAGTGATGGTTTCTCAATTAGCACATATTCATTTTCCACAACTTATAAATAATGTATGGCCATCATACTTTCCAATCTGCGCACACATTTTCTTTCCTTCTTTTCATTTCATAGAAACTATGAGAAAAAAGCGACACACTAGAATAGCTAAAATATTTGGGGTGGGAGGATGAAGTTGCTGGATGGTCCTACAAACACAAGCGTTTACAACAATTATGCTTTTTCTTATTTTTCTTTCACTTTCATCTAAGTTTGGAAGGAAGAGAATGAAAAGAAGGAGAGGTGATGGTCTTTTGGGCATCTTGTCATGTGTCTGAAGGCTCCTTGGACCCCTTTTTATTTCTGTCCACTGAATTTGTGTGAGTGTGCACTCACCTTAAACAACAGAGAGAGTCTGGGGCCTCCCAGCCCTTTCAGGCCCAATAGAGGCAGCACCTCAGGGGGCCGCTGGGCCCTGAAAAGAGGGCTGACAACCCTGTGGAGCTCCGCAGGGCATCAATAAACGCTGACATATTGACTCTCTGTACCCAGGCACCGCAGCAAAGTGCTGCCTGCATATTAAACCATTAAAAGGTCAGACAGAGCAAAAATAAAAAGGGTTGGCAGTTGGAGGAACGTGCTTGTGTGTTTTTGATGAGTAAAGGAATTCACCAATATTCATTTTTAAATCTTTTAAACAATTCTGCTAAAATGTTAACAGCACATGAGTGTTATACTCCAAAGTTATATTATTATTACATTATAGCGGTTTAAAATTGAATAGCAATTCCTACTTTCAAAAGAAACAAAAAGTTTTGAACAACAGTTGCCACCATGAGAAGAACTGAGGAAACTTTATCAACAGAAACTAGAGTGAGTGCTAATTATATTTTGATTAATTTTGTCTGCGTTGAATAGCAGGTGTCCATTTACAGCTGAGCTCTCTCCATTGCACTGATGTCAAAGCTTTCATTTCCTGGTATCAAGACCTCGCTAATTGAGGTCAGAGCCAAAGTAATAAAATTATGAAGAAGCACAAAAGGAAGCTATGCAAAATCTGCCAAATTGGCACCAAAACCTGATACACGAACAAAGAGCATTAAATTCAACTGGGTGCAAAATGTAAGAAACTGAAGCAGGGACAAGAGCTATACTGTATAGTTACAGTATGTTGCTTTCTGAATAACTACATGATGTTAACTTTAAAGCACTACAGCAAACATTGTGTGTATTGTGCTTTGAAAGTTTTAGAAGCAACAAAAAACAGGGGGGTCCCAGAGCAAGCTACCCCCTTATAGTATCTACTCACCCCTTACACCCTTCCCCATACTTATTTTGTAATAACCTATACCCCTGATACTTTAATGTATGATTTAATGTACCTTCAATGTCAATGGGTAGTGCTATGTAGCTGCATGGTCGTTAATGTAACTTTAATGTCAAGTGTTTCCATTACATTTATTCACAGCATTGCAGGACACTTCACAACCAAACTGTGTCCTCTCAGAAAATGGCATATAGAACTGAAAATGAACTCAATCCAGCCCTCACAAAGATGTATGCCTTATCATGGCATTATGACTTGAATAATAACACTTTATTAAATACACAGCCTTTATCTGCTTTTCCCCCAGCAGTGGCATGCATGTGTCTTTTTTCTGATAAAAACAGCCTTATAACAAAAACTGCTGAGTGTCAATACAAACACTGATGTAGATTAAGACTGGTGGAAAATATATTAATAAAGAGGCATATCATATATACAAATGAAAGCCCTTAGTGGACAGCTCGGGGCTTAAGAAAGCAAATGCGAAAAGTTTTAAAAAGCAAAGAATAATCTTATTTATAAAAAAGCAGATTAATAATCATAGTAGAGGGTTTCTTACCCCTGCAAACAAAATAAGTGAATTGGGCTTGTTGAGTCTCTTTAAAGATTATGGTTAAAAGGTGCTTTGAAATGCACCCCAGATACATTTATTTCAGGAGGAGGAGATAACTGAGCACTTGATCTGGTGGCTTGTCATTCCACTGGGAGTGCAGAGTCTTAAACCCAGAAGATAGAAAAGCAACTCTTCTTGTGTCTGTCCTTTTCAGGCAGATCTGACAACCACTGGGTGAACCAATGGTCAAATGATGACTAAAAACAGAGATGATCATAAGAATGCCTAACTGTACCAATTGTATTTTTAAAAGCAAGTACGTCAATAACACATTATTAAATCTGTCCATTTCAAAAGCCTAAATATTGAAATTATCTTGATTTAGATCCTGAAACTAACTGTGGAATTCAGACGGGATAAATGGAGATGGTGTTTTGGAAGAGGAGAGAGAAAAGGCCTGAGTGTGTGTGTAGCCTGGGGAGAGAGTGCCACTGGATGCATAAATAAGCCCATTAGTTAAAACTGTAAGACAAGCTCCCTGTTTGAAGCTGATGCCCCCCACCCCCATCCTCCAGCCACTGGCCAGCCCTACTGCTGTTCACACACTGGCCACCACATTCAACATTCAACCCAGTGGAAAAAATCTGTGCAAATTTCTGATTTGCAACACTCTGGGAACATGTTTATTGTCTTTGTGCAAAGTGCAAAACACACATATAAATAAAGCAGAGGAGAAAGATTCCAGGGCAAAGCAGCTAAAGAGCAGAAAATGGGAGATTTTATGGCCGTAAGTGGCGTGGGTGGATGGTGATTTTTGAACCATTGGACCATGTTGTTAACTACTAATCAGCGTTGTGAAATTGGGCAAACGTTTGTGTTCTTCATTATGTATGTCATGCCCCTTTTGTAATAAAATTAGCTTGAGATTATGGTTGTTCATTTTAAGTACACTTACTGGGAAAAAGAAGACAGTGTTGACAGTCAGGAATAAAGCAATGTTTGAGATTAGTTGTGATAAAGGTGACTTTCAATAAGAATGTTTAAAAATATGAGAATTTTTAAACTACAAGAACCTTATTATAAGTAGACGCACTGTTACCTATATTTCAGGAACTGAAAAAGATAACACAAATTATTTCAAGGCATTATAAAGAAATCTTTTCTTTCTGTGCAAATATGACAGAAGTCTACTTGTTTCACCCTGCGGACAGAACTGCATTTAACTTTAAAGCTACCGGTACATATCTCAACATCAGTCATTTTGTGATGTGATTAGGATTCTCCACTCAAACCATCATCCACTAACCCTTTTCCAAGACAAAGTAGCAAGTTTATTATGTCTGTTTTGACCTTATAATGTTTATAATGTTATGGAATACAAGTGTTGTCTTACTTGTTTTATTCTTGAATGTCTCGTAAAGTGAGTGATCTATACAATAAACAATAGGCGAACTTTGAGAGACAGGTTTATGGTCAAATAAAATACTTTTGTTTGAAAGGCTATTTACGGTCTTCTCAGATTATCACTTAATTCCTAAGATTTTGTGTCCATATAACAAAGCATCAGTAGAATATATTTTAACTGAGTTCTGTCTAAAATGTATAATCAAGCAAGAATAACAATAATTTTCCTTCCTTTTGTTTCATCTCCTTACACCCATACCATACCAGGCCTCAACATTTTTATATTTACTTGCAGTTCACTTAAATCTCATAGAGGGGGATGGATGTCAACGTCACTCTAACGCAAATACACTCACAGGTTCAGATTCGGACTTCTGTCAAGTGGACCAGAAATTGCTAGCAACATACTGTAAACAAGTGATAGAGACTTTCGTAGAAACAGAAAGGTTGTGTTTTGTTGAGTCTCTGTAGTGTCTTAGTCGTAGTATTTGAAGAACCAGTACTCATATCAATACACATTTGGATTTTAACATAGATTTTGTCAGCTAATCATATTGGACATATTTTTCTTATAACTTCATTGTCTCTGAAAGTTGCTGAGTGTAAATTCCCTTCTAATCTGGTCCCATTTGCTCTGTGTCCCTTTCACAGCTTCACCCTAATTTTCACCCAGGAACCATCCATACACAGACACTAAACAAAATTAAGGTTATAGAAAACTAGGACTAAAATGCAACAGAGGACACATGAGCTGTGTTTCCTTAGTTAGGGTTAACACTTCCAGATTGTTCATACTGGTGTCATTGCTTTGTGGTGGTTGGTGCTTGACTCAAGAGTTGCCTCTTTACAATTATGCTCAACATCTGATTCAACAACAACTAACACACTGACTCCTCTGGCAATCGTGGACTATAACTTGGCCTAAGAACAAAGTTTCTCAAGCAAAGAGAATACCACCATTCCAAAAAGCCACTTATCACACATTCAACCAAAATGTGAAAAGCAACGCTCTAGTTCAACCGTGAAAAGGGTGTGAGAGCATAAGTAAACGTTTGTCTCTCTGCCCTCTATTGCGATTAGCATATTCCCTCTCAGTGTCGTGACACCTGCTGCCCAGAGTGGGCGTGCAGAACACAGGGCTTTACTTCAAACAGACCAAAAGACCAGCAAACTGCCGCATTGACTAGACCAGAGCAGCCCCAGATTGGACCCCTCCTACTGCAGATGTACATTAATGCAAAGAAGTAGAAATACCAACCGGCACGGCAGCTAAGAGGAGAAACCTTGCTTTTTTTAACATTACCGTTGTCTAGCTCAATCGTGTCAGTTTGAGGGAGTCTTTTCAAAGGTATTCATGCATCTGCTTTTAAGACACAATGGCAGCCAGTTTATAAACTGTCAGCCTGGTTGCCTAAAGCCTTTGGTTCCTATTGTTTCCTTTGCCTTAATAAACATTTGGAGGAGTTCATCAATGTGAATAGCCATTGGAGTGGGGATGAGGGGCCAAAGACACAAAACAAGAAATGGTTCTCTTCCCCCCCTTTAAATGAATTTTTTCTTTCATTTTCAAAGTGAGTGGGCAGCCAGACAGGCTTATTCGGGCCAAACCCCCAAAAGACTGCACAGGGAAGAAACTTCCAAAGACAAAATAATTTAGTGCATCACAGACACTGGCTTGAACACCAGTAAAGTCCTTCATTAAACGTTTTACATACACACAATCCTGTTTACACATATTATATATACAACTGAGCCATAAACAGCGTACAGTAATTTTCCTCTTTAAAACAATGTGATTGAGAATTATTATTTTTTTCCAAACACAATGCTTATCCAGCTGAGTCACATAAGACATCATTTTGAAGTGAAGATCATGACTTTGAGGTTTGGATGACTGTAATACACCCCCTCCATATTTCACTATAGCATGCAAAATAAGTGGCGCAAATTATATTAAAGCAATGACTTAGAAATAGCCATTAATCCACTTTCATACCTTTCAGCAGCATGAACATTTATTTGCAACCAAAATATAAGGGCTTAATGGGTGTTTAAATCTCTGTATATTTAAGGTCATTTCATACCCTATTAGAATGGATTGGTGCATTGTGAATACTTTTCACCGAACACGATTTGCTCAAAAGAGTTGATGCAGAATTCCATAAAATGGACAAATAAATATTGATATTATAACACAGATCTTGTTTTCTCCACTAAGAATCTATATTTGTTTCAAATACTTTGTGGCTCTTACAGGCAAAGTAATGATCCGGCATGCTGATAAATGTACAATAAGTTTAGTTAAGCCTATCTAAGATTATTATTGGGGTGATGCTTGTCGAACAAGTGTCACTATGTCATTGTTCAGTAATGCTTCTACCCTCACGTGTCACTTCATAGTGTTCAGTCTTGGGTCCTCTGACTTGCAAACAGGTAACTATCATATCTCACTTTTGCTTCTGCTAATCATCATCTTTCAATCACTCACAGCGCAAGTGTGCGGTACACACAGTACATTTACATGAACTTGCTTATATACTGAGTTGAATTCACTCTACAGCGACTCCAGCCGGTGAAGTTAAACTAAAACCATGTCATGGTACAATTCTTACAAGTGCCACTGTCTCAGTCACTATACTGCCTTCTTCCCCACTTGTTACTACATTTGCTAAATCTTTCATCTTTGACATGACCAGAACAACTGCGAAATCACAAAAAAGCTAGGAAATAGATGATCCACACAGGTAATATTTGTGTGGAATTTCTTCAATTCAACTCAGCTAAATGTGTCTTCAATACATTTTATATTTTGGGTCTTTTATAATGGTGGATATGTAGTTAAAGCACATGGTGAGCTTGAATGTTCTTGTGGTATGAAGATTATATGGTTCCAACCTGTGCACTGTGAGCTCGTCATGGTCCTGTCATTATAGGCTAGGTGTAGGATGAAAGAGTTTTCAATGCCTTTTCTACCTTGAGCCTTCTCTCCGGGTTTCCCAGATGAATTACATGGGACAGTGAAATGAATTGGACTTAACTGAAGCCATCCAGACCTCGGGAGCCCATGCCAAATCCCTATACACAGTGGTGTCTAATAAACCAAGTCATGCGCAAAATATCAAGTTAACCTGTCAGACAGGCAAATAAAGTCGGAAACTACTCCTGTATTTTAAATATTGAGTTATCAACACTTATAGGCCCTTTTCCTTTATGTGAAGATAATGTAAAATAACGTATGGTAACTAATTTGAATCTCGCAACATATTTTACCATGGCCCTTATTACTCAAATGATAAAAATACACAATTAAGTTGAAAAGGACAGTAACACACTACACTTTTGAAATATTGACACATCATCATCATGGGAGACTTCCAAAATTATTGTTACATCTCACCAAGCACTCAATAAAGAGCAGTGATGGAGTGACATTTTCAATGAATTTGTGTAGCCATATTTGTATTCCTTACAATTTATATGTTTTCTATTGTCCTCTTGGCTATCGTTTGCAAACGGAGCTTAATAGTTACCCAAGGCTTCTGACTGCCCTGAACCTCTTTTTTACCATTTGGTCTTTGTGAAATGCTTCTCTATTGTTAGCTGATCAGCCTCCCATTGGGCCACCAGACAAGATTCTTGGCATTTTGTCGGCCAAATGAAAGCGGGATTAAGGAATGGCTACTGAACACTCCATGGCAAAGAAGTGGGCTGCTATTCTCCCATTCACAATCCCTTCCCAGTTTAGTAGCTCTTCTTTAGATATATTTGTTTTCTCAATGACACCATTGATGCTGCTCGAAAAGACACGAAAAAAGCTAAATCAACAAGGGGTGGGAGCACCTACATGTTCTAAAATTGACAATTTAATGCAACTAGTCCCTCTTGTTAATTTACACTTCAAAAGTTGAGTGGTTGTGTTTATCGAGGGTCCCTTGGACATCCAGATATATTCTGAAATTCAGGCAAAGAGTAAGATCTTAAAACCATGAATAAGGCTACACTTTTCTAAAAGTAGGCTACACAACATAGAACATCGGAAGGACACACTTTGTTAGAGTAGGCAAAAGTTTTCCTTGCTATTTTTGATGTCTTCCCATCTAAAATTCCCCCATCAACGTATGACCTTTAAAAGTAACTTACAACTGAAATGCATTTCAAGTTAATTAAGAAATGTTTTCTTAGAGTCAAAGCTAAAAAGATTTTAAAAAAATACTATAGCCTACACCATGATTAGATTTGTGTTTGGGGTCGGGCTTGGAGTACATTCTTTTTAAAGTTATGCTGTTAGAAAGGATTAGGGTATACATGACTTTATGTTGAGGAAATAGTTAATGCCTAACAGTAGACCTTTGAATTTTCCAAACAATCCAAAAAAGGAGATTGTTCATTTAAAACCCACCAGAGATCCAAAAAGTATGAGGTTATAGCATGTGTGCCCAGATAGGCCATGTCCCACATGGCAAAAATGCTTTAATTAATAGACAGGCAAGCTTGAAAGCAGCACTGGCAGTCTGTAATATGATGAACTCCCATTGTGGCGATGTCACCACGAATGTTTCTGATAAGCAAAAGCACCCAAGGATCAAAGACTATAAGCCTCTCAATTTCCTCTAGCCGCTTCTACTTTTCCTCACCTACTTTTTCTCCCCTCTTCTCTTTAAAATTCTGTAACACACAACACAAAATCCCTTTCATGACAACCACAGGGTCCGCCTCAGGTTAGCGGGTCACCACAGCTTTTGGATCTAATTGCGTATTAATATTCGACGTGATAAAGAGGCTTAGTTATTTCTCAATGTCTTAATAAATTGACAGTAGCCTACGCAATTTATCATCAATGACTATATTTCCCAAATCCGCCGATGACATCCAAGACTCTAATTCTTAAAGGAAAAATATTTCTGAATGATGTCGTGCATGGTGGGCGTTCTCCTCTGAAATAGTGGTGTTCAAAGCGAAGACCCCTGCTTTAGGTAGGCTGTCTGTCAATATAGCCTACCTTAAAAATAGAAGAAAAAAACAACAACAACAAAAAACAATAGGAGTGTCTGGAATATTTACAAATGGGTGTCCAAAGACGCAAGATCAACAGAAATGTGAATAAATTGGTTAATATGCCTACCTATTAATTTGCCTTAAAACTCGTTGAGCAATGCGTGACTTTGCCATGTTTATTTCGGGCTACTCTCACCGTTGGTCTACTCTGCTCATCGTTCGCAAGATGAAAATGCAGGCTAGCCTACTATTTATTACATGGAAGAGCTGTAACCTATTAAACCCTTTTGAATGCTGAATTATGGTCATTTGTTGCTGGTTTGGCTAATTTGATTTGTTCCACGAATTACGTCAGTTGGTTTATCTGGATTTCATGTAGGCTAATACGTCTTTTAGGGTTTAGCATATCCGATACACATTCAAATAATTTTGAATCTTAAAATCAGTAGGCTATTTCTAAACCTGAAAGTGGAATTAATGATTTATAATGATATTTTCCGGTCAGCTTTTGCGAAATCCACACCAACATAGGTCTATATTTCAACCTATATTATTTGGCATTTTAAGGGCTATTCAAGTATTCCAAATAGCAAATAGGCATATGCTAATAACCTATCAATATTTAGGCTACGTTTTACTATTAATGTGTAGGCTATTGCTATTCTTTTCATTTATAAAGCGGCCATAGCCTATTAGCTTACTCATAATAGGCTACTCAGGTTACAAGTTGCCTATTATGCAATATTATTTCTGCTTGTGCAAACCATCGGGAGTAAAATATTTATTGCCTCTTGTTTTGGTTTTGTAGATGTTCCTTAAAAATATTGTCTTGTAAATTCCAGCAAAATTCAGATAGAGGCAAAGAAGGGGGAAAGGGGAGGTTAATCCGAGTTTAATACATTGAAGCACAGTGCAGGGCCAAGGCTGTGATGATTGCGTTATCTCTACCCAACATTTGGGTCTCCCTCAATTTCAACCCAGCCAAATAGCTGGGAGAAAGTGCAGATGGAGTCACTCTCGATGCCTAAGGAAAAATGTTATTAATAGCTAAATAACTTTATAACTAAAAAACTAAATAACTCATACTTTGACTAAATCTCTCTCACACCATTCCAGATGGATTTGTTTGAAGTGGTCTCTCGACTCATCCAGTCGATCCTTTTCTTTCAACGAAGCTTATTTTAGACTCCTAAATATATTTTTGCTTTCTCTGCGGAAATGGAAAATGATGCCACAATATGCACTGATTATGAATGTAGTTATTTGTATGGCGTTTCTAAACTTTTCCAGGTTTGTTTCAAACTATTTAGTCAGTCATGATAGCCCAGAATTACTGCAATCGTTTGTGATCCCCAAACGTAGACTACTTTGGATGGATTGTGTGAAGCGCTTGTCATGTGAAATGTCGTTTGAAATTTAAAGCAACAGAGCGCGGCCGTGTCTAAGTCCAGAGGTTGACTGACATATTCATATCTCCATAGTCTTCATCATTTCATTTGATCCCACTCACAACAGTTACAAATCCGGTTGACTCGTTTGATTAGTCTGAAAACCTACAGGTAATCCGCCCTTTTGTTTAAGTGTCGACTGCCCCCTTCTACACAGATTGTTCAAGATGGGTTTTATGTTGATTTATCAAAGCGCAATTGTTCTTTATTACAATGTAGCCATGCCCCAGTATGATGTAGTGCAAACCGTGGTCTATAGAAAATATAGGTAGGCCTACTAATCGACTCACGTTTGGAAGATGATGATTGTACATAGATTTTATAGGCTGTCCTAGTATAGCCGGTGTGTCTCAGTTTATAACGCGTGTAGATTATGATTTTATGTATGTTTTAATTTCTTCCAGATTTTTTACTGCCCGAATAGCATAAATAGGCTAGCACTCCCTGCTGTCATAACTGTCTCAGAATACTAACATGTAGTCAGAAACATTCAGCAATTTTACCAAATCAGAGACAATATTGGCCTACATCAAAAACCTCGGAAACCCAAAGATTTTGCATTAAAATAAAATTGGAATGAATAACAGTGATTCTTTTGAAATGCAGTAGGCCTATCAGCCTACTAGCCTACTAAAACCACCCCCGCACATTCTGGTTTGCTTGCAGTCAATGAACCATTATTTACTTAAAAGTTTTCCAGATTCTAGGATGTCAGAGGCATATAGTCGCAATAATGCAATCCAAAACAAATATCAAATATATATACACACAATCTCCAAAACTATAAAGAAACCTAAAATCTCATGAATTTGTGCCTGAGGCTAGCCGCGAAGTGAGCCGTTTAGAGATGAAAGTGAAAAGAAATAAAAGGCTCAATTTAATCTGCTTTAAACCCCTTCAACATAACGTTTGTGCTTCAAACTCCAAGAGTGAGGGCTGATAGGGGATAAATACATTTCTTACCATGCCTGCAAGCTATAACACCCCTCTCCAACACAGACGCCCATTCAACAGACACCGGTTTCATTACGAGCTGTAATAAGTCTTAACATTATTAAATGCCAGCCGGATGATAGAATGAAACATGCAAAGAGACGGATCTTTTAAAGAATTAAAAAGGGGGACAGTTGATATTCTGGTTTCAACATGTCACTGTAAAAGCCCAAACATAGAAATATGACTGAGGGTGAAACTGAAACGTGCCTTTTTTTCTGCTTTGGGGCCTATATTACTGTACTTCCGGTCTGTATTTTCACTGTCATTTAACTCACTTTGTCGGTGCATACGGTCAGATTACACTGCTAGACAGTCTAGCACAGCCAAGAACTCAAATCAAGTGTAGAGTACTGACAATCAAAGTGCCACATCCCACAGGCCCATGAAGTGGGTCAAGTTGGCCATGGCCAAAACGGTTGTTGTAATATAAGTATCATGCAGAGTCGCATATGCTTGCAGTTCAACCCATTGCCCTTTATAGGATGTATGTCTATGAGATGCCAAATAAGAATTTGTTCCTGCTCAGGAAACATAAACAATTAGGCTAAGTTCATGACACAATAGCTTGCTAACATAAAAGAATGAACACGTGGTTAGGAAACATGTAGAAAGTAACCACCCACATAGAATAAAATGCAGTTAAAGGGTGCATATAGCTCGATTCTAAAATGAGAATTTTTGGCAAGACACTGCTGGCACTTTCAGCACACATTCTATTGCATAATCTATTCCAACAGACTATTCTTTAATATTACAAAACTGTCAACCAGCAGGATGGATTGAATAATTCATTTTTCCTCAGTTCCCTTTTTGGGCTTTGTCCTTTTCTTTGCAGGTTTTCGAGGGCGAAAAAACGGCCAAATCACCATTCTTTTTTTCACTGCCATGTTTTGGAGGGGCTTGCCTTTGTATTTCAGAACCCCTTCGTCAATAGAATGGACGTCTTGAGGACTGAAGTTCATCGTCAAGAGTTTTTTTTTTCTCACAAATGCTTTTGTGCAAAGGTTTACACAACATCCAGTCCACAAAACCTTTGATCATTTGGATTTAATTTCATTTATTTTGATTAAAAATATATATATTCTCAATAAGTGCAATAAATAATACAATTAACGTCTTAATGGGGTTATAAATATGAAAATATGTAAAAGTTCTTTATCCATTAAATTGATCTTGATTCATAAGGCTTCTTAGGCTATACCTATTTCTCATAGGTCTATACATTTATACCTCGCTTAGCACATGCAGGACGGGAAGCGGAGTAACATGCTGATCGTAATTGATTGTCACATCGGTGTCCCTTGTCAGTTGACATTTCAAGGGACCGTTTAACCAGTCGCAGAGGACTCTGTTGTCCAAATGAATGCTCTTTTAAATAGCCTCCCCCTAGTTAATGCTCATGATAAATAATTAAGCAGGTCTAGTTAGTAGTAATCGTCTATATTGGCAAAGAGCTTTACTGCAAAATCACGACCGTATATAGTAATAACATTTGGTCCCATTTAAATTAATTACATTTTAAGAAGATAATCTTTAGGAGAGAGGTATAGGTCGATCGAATCGTATAGGCAGACATGGAGCCGATATATTTTGTATGCTTTCTCAACAGCAACAACGCGTTATCCATATGAAATAGGCTACCTTTATCACCAAGAATGCCATCGATGCTGTGTTTGGTTTTCTTTTCTCCATCTTCATCCTTTTTATCGCAATCGTCTTCGTCGTCTTTCTTCCCAAATCGAGCTCTGAGAACACGACTTATTGAACTCACTACGAGAAAGAAAATAAATTGAAAATGAATTAAGCAAACAAATGCAAAACTGCACCTAACAACTAAACAACATATAGCCTACTGTAACACTAATAGGCATACAAATGATAGGCAATTTACGACTAACAAAATGCTATAAAGTAAAAGGGTTGCTTACCAGATGAGGCCTCACCTGAAGGAACTGTACTTCTGTCACACACCCCGTCTTTCAACAGCTTGTCTCGGATCTCCCAGCTAAACATGCCTGGGTTTTCTCGCTTGTATTCCTCAATGCGTTTCTCCACATCAGGCGTTGCTACCTGCTGTTGGATTTAATTCGTGCAGTACAATAGCAAGACGAAAGAAGAAAGAGAAAGAAGAAGAGGTCAAATAAATGAAAAAAAGTGTAGAAAAAAAGTATAAATGTATAGGCCCTAAAACAAAAATAGGCCTACAGCTGCAGTTTGATTTTGTGTGGCCCATAATGCACGGCCTATAATGCAACTATTATAGCTAATGAATAATAGCCTATAATACCATGCAGGCTATAACGACATTAACCGTAATAACAATAATAATTAGGCCTATAGAATATCAGTTGTTATTATTATTATTATTGTTGTTGTTATTATTATTGTTGCTATTATTATTATTGTTAGTCTATTTTTATTATTATTAGTCTATTTTTATTATTAATATTATTATGACTATGCCCTCTCGTTTATTATTTTGCAAAGCCTTTAGCCTACTTACTCTAGGTTTGCTTCCACCAATCGCTCCGGGTCGGATTGAACCCGTTTCTTGATACCGACAAAGAATTTTGGAAACGCAGCCGTGAGAGACTCGGAGTTGTCGAGAGATCACACATGGTCGAATACCGTGGTGGGCCATCTCCACTATTTTGTGACGGATATGATTTGGTAGTGGCCGTCCATTGATGAACACTCCGCCAAGTTGATTCACTCGACCTTGACCCAGGGGAGTTGACACTGTGCAAAGAAAAAAGAGATATACAGTGAAAACTTTGACGCCAATGCGTTGACACATCAAATATCCTAAATCCTAACACCTTTAACGGAATGTGTAGCCTACTGATTTACAGTGATTATGTACTGAGTTACAGTAATGATGTGAAAATAAATCAATGTCAATTTAATGCTGACTGTCCTGATGAATTCTAGCCTTTCCGAAGAACGTATAGGCCTACTTTTATGCGTTGTTTTTTATCAACATTATAGGCCTATATTAGATTATCTGTTAGTAGCCTAGTCCTAATTCATTTTGCCCGACATGTTAAATATTAGGCTATACACACATCAAATGTGTCCTAAACAATCATTAGAATAAAGTATATCTTACCCATGCAATTGTTGAACGCCATCACGGATAGGCCTAGATATCATAAATCTACTGTTAACAATTTGACAGATAGTAATGTATAATCTGGTTGAATGTCCTCTCTAGTCTGTACTGAATTACCAACAAAGGAATCGTACAAGACAACGTAAAGGGTTCCGCTCTAGGCTATTTGTCATTAGTCAGATAAGACTTGAGTGTCCCATCCGGCACTGAAGAGGCTCTGAAGAGCGTGGCCTCGTCCGGCTTCATTATTCACCGTCATGCTGTACAAATATTGATGTAATCCATTGATTCTTCGTTTTGCTGTGTATTTTACTTTCGTTTCCAGCATCAGGACACTTCAATAAATCCCGGATCTTGGCTAACTTGCAACCTTCGTGTTTTGGGGGATTTATTGGCAGCACTTGAGCACGAACCTTGCTTGGGATACTCAACCATGGACGACCAGCAAAATGCAAATAGTTCTGCATGAGTGTAATTTATGGTGACACAATTGGCTACTACAATAGCCTAATCGAACTCCCAAACATTCGTCGATTTAACTGCACGCCCCAGTTTCAATAAATTAAACAAATATTTGTTTCTCTAAACATTAGACAGGCAGGAGTAAATAATAAAAAGAAGAAAAACTCTCACATTTACTTGCCTATAATGACAACAAATAGGCATACCTTTCAACATGATAAAATGTTTTTTGTGTTCTGTTTAATTATATTTGATGATATTTAGCTAAATATTGTAAGTTGCAAATTTACCTTCCAGGGGGAATCCTGTGCGGGGATAGTTCTGTCCAGGCGCCGGTCGCATCATTCGTGGTACTGTTCCTGGCAAAGATGACATTCTACAGTTAAAAATAACAGGCACAATAAGGCCAATATTTCATCTGCTAAACCAAATCCAGACGCGTTGGTGATAAAGATGAAAATATACAGGAAGTCCAATGTGCAAACGAAGAAAAAAGAAAAAAGAACATCCAGAAGGGATGCACGTCTGACCACTAACCCCCCAAAACGCTAAACACATTTGTTTCAAGAGCACGGTGGGGGGGAAGGAACAAAATAAGACTGCTGCGAACAAGGTGCAGTGTGTGCGTATGGAGGAAGGGGATGTCCCTTACACTCTCAAATGGGCAAAGGTTACTTAATCTGCGCAGTGTTTTCCTAAAAGGTCTGGTCGTTTTTGATGGCAAACTCTGCTTGGACGTTGGGAGTAGTTTAAGTGGATAACTTTGGCGCACGGGCGTATAGGAGGGGAGCTGTCGCGCGCACCGATAGGCTGTCGAATATTTCTTTTATTCATGAGGGAAGACCGGAGACTAGCCAAGTTTTTTCCAGCCAATCCAGAAAACGCACAAATATTTATGCGTCTTTCCTCATGCAGTATATCTTCTATATACTGCATGAGATAAGCCTAAATATGACATATTTTGCATTTGATTTGGGTCACTTTAGCCTTGAAGTGTTTAGTTTGTTCTCAATTCATTCAAGCATGTACAGTTAGGTCCATAAATATTTGGACATTGACACAATTTTCATCATTTTGGCTCTGTATACCACCACAATGGATTTGAAATGAAAAAATCAAGATGTGCTTTAAGTGCAGACTTTCAGCTTTAATTTCAGGGTATTTACATCCAAATCAGGTGAACGGTGTAGGAATTACAATACATTTTATATGTGCCCCCCCCCCTTTTTAAGGGACCAAAAGTAATTGGACAATTGGCTGCTCAGCTGTTCCATGGCCAGGTGTATGTTATTCCCTCATGGGAGTTTGTTATTTCATTGACAAGGAGCAGATAAAAGGTCTAGAGTTCACTTCAAGTATGGTATTTGTGTTTGGAATCTGTTGCTGTCAACTCTCAATATGAAGTCCAAAGAGCTGTCACCATCAGTGAAGCAAGCCATCGTTAGGCTGAAAAATCAAAACAAACCTATCAGAGAGATAGCAAAAACATTAGGTGTGGCTCAATCAACTGTTTGGTACATTCATAAAAAGAAAGAACGCACTGGTGAGCTCAGCAACACCAAAAGACCCGGAAGACCACGGAAAACAACTGTGGTGGATGACAGAAGAATTCTTTCCCTGGTGAAGAAAAACCCCTTCACAACAGTTGGCCAGATCAAGAACACTCTCCAGGAGGTAGGCGTATCTGTGTCAAAGTCAAAAATTAAGAGAAGACTTCACCAGAGTAAATACAGAGGGTTCACCACAAGATGTAAACCATTGGTGAGTCTCAAAAACAGGAAGACCAGATTAGAGTTTGCCAAAAAACATCTAAAAGAGCCTGTACAGTTCTGGAACAACATCCTATGGACAGATGAGACCAAGATCAACTTGTACAAGAATGATGGGAAGAGAAGAGTATGGAGAAGGGAAGGAACTGCTCATGATCCAAAGCATACCACCTCATCAGTGAAGCATGGTGGAGGTAGTGTTATGGCGTGGGCATGTATGGCTGCCAATGGAACTGGTTCCCTTGTATTTATCGATGATGTGACTGCTGACAAAAGCAGTAGGATTAATTCTGAAGTGTTTCTGGCAATATTATCTGCTCAGATTCAGCCAAATGCTTCAGAACTCATAGGACGGCGCTTCACAGTGCAGATGGACAATGACCCGAAGCATACTGCGAAAGCAACCAAAGAGTTTTTTAAGGCAAAGAAGTGGAATGTTCTGCAATGGCCAAGTCAATCACCTGACCTAAATCCAATTGAGCATGCATTTCACTTGCTAAAGACAAAACTGAAGGGAAAATGCCCCAAGAACAAGCAGGAACTGAAGACAGTTGCAGTAGAGGCCTGGCAGAGCATCACCAGGGACGAAACCCAGCGTCTGGTGATGTCTATGGGTTCCAGACTTCAGGCTGTCATTGACTGCAAGGGATTTGCAACCAAGTATTAAAAGTGACAATTAAATTTATGATTATGTTAGTTTGTCCAATTATTTTTGGTCCCTTAAAAAGGGGGGGGCCACATATAAAATGTGTTGTAATTCCTACACCGTTCACCTGATTTGGATGTAAATACCCTGAAATTAAAGCTGAAAGTCTGCACTTAAAGCACATCTTGATTGTTTCATTTCAAATCCATTGTGGTGGTATACAGAGCCAAAATGATGAAAATTGTGTCAATGTCCAAATATTTATGGACCTAACTGTATGTATACACATAGGCCTATATTAGTTTGCTAAGTCAGTAGGCTATCTTGGGCTGAATGCTGGCCATGTTCAAGCCCTGTTGTCAAGGATCATATAGTATTGCATCAACAAGTCTGATTAACATCAAAATCATCCAATAAATAGTCAAATTTCAAGCGACAACATAGATTCAGGCATGCTATATTATCCTAATGACATTTGACTGTAAACGTATTAAAAAGTCATCCCAAACCAAACGCAGAGCATCCACGAGGGACTTATGAGTGATACTTGCTTACAGAACACCTCAGATGAAAATCACTGGGAAGATAAACCACACCTTTTTCTCATTTGCAGCAAGTGAAATGGAAATGTTTGCTTGTTTTATAGTTTACTTACCAAATTAAGACATAACAAGGTGTCCTAAATTATCACAGCAAGGTTAGGAATAAGAACAAAAAAGGCTACAAATCGTGGAAGTCGAAATTATGATTTCATATATCTGGGCCTATATAGTCACTAAAGCTGAAAAAAGACTCTCCAGTATAGGCTGGGACACACCGGTAGATATTGTATTGTGTGCTTAGAAAACATTTTGACAAGAGAGTGAACAGGTGCATACAAACAAAATGTCCCAACCCTGAGAATTGGTAACCAACCACAATACATATTATGGTCTGGCCAAGGGGCTCCCCAGCTGGAAGTGTTTAGAGGTGTTAAATCAATGCGCTTTGTAATGACATCCTGTCACCATTTATCACTTAGAGCAGGAGGAAGGAATGCCAGTGTTACACTATGATGTAGAACTTTCGCTCACAGGAACACTATGTGTGTGTACGTTCCCTTTGCTGTCATACCTGTTGTGTGGGTTGATTGGATTCTCCTCCTGTCTTTCTCATTTTGTGCACCTGTTCACTCAACTTTATGCATGGAAAATTACATCAAATTGTGTTTTGTGATATATAGGGAGTTACTGCTACACGTATTGAATACTACTACACTCTCTATTGATTGATGGGAAGAATGGGAGGTTCTCTCTTTTTATTCATCTCCATTCCACATTCCCTTTTTCCAGCATGTAGACCGCTTTATAGTTTTCAAGAGATTTCGTTTTTTTAGGTTGCTTCAGTGTACACTCATTGAATTTAATTTACCTCCACAAAAGTATGCAATATACAGTAGGACTAAGAGTGTAATATTTGAATTCCTCTTGGCAGACTGTAAATAAGAATTTGTTCACAACTAACCTCAGGTTGAGTAAAGGTAAAGTAAATTCATTGTAATAAAAGTGCAACTACTTTGATGTATTGATTGCATTAATATTTAATTACCCATTGCAACACCTCGGAACCCCTCTTCTTTTGGAGAGCGTGTGATATAAGCAGCTGAGGTCATGGCGAAGGTTGATAACATCCAGTCAGTGACCCAGCTGGAGTGTCATCCTCTCATGCTAAAACTGCACCTCCTTTCATCTCCCTTTTCTTCCGTCTCAGACAGGGAGAGAACTATGAGTGTGGAAGGGTCAGGGAGCTGAGGACTCCGGGTGCATGCACTGGCACGTTAATTCATTTTTTGGCATACCTGTTATCTCCACAACAAGAAATTATTGAAAATACAAACCCATCTGAAGGTCATTGCTGCTATGGCAGGTTTTGTTATTTGTGATTTTTGTGACTCATACAAGTCATGGAAATAGATCTGTAGATCTTACTTGATGTACTGAAATGCACAATACAAGATAGAATATCACTAACACAACTGGGGTCAGATGGCTGAGCGGTTAGGGCTTCGGGCTATTAATCAGAAGGTTGTTGGTTCGATTCCCGGCTGCGCAAAATGACGTTGTGTCCTTGGACAAGGCACTTCATCCTACTTGTCTCGGGGGGAATGTCCCTGTACTTACTGTAAGTTGCTCTGGATAAGAGCATCAGCTAAATGACTAAATGTAATACAGAGACAAAAATGGACAGACTATAGTCATTTCAGCAGCCATTTGCTATTTTCAATGTTTAACTCTATTTAAACTAGTCTTGTTGCACCTGGATGGAATCTATGACCTACAATTTAATGCAAATATATCTTATCTATTGTATTTAATTGAAAGAAACAGTTAACACATTTAAGTTGTGTCCCAAGAGCAAAGTTGTGACCCCCACTTTTGACATAAGTTCATCTGATTTTCCTAGCATGTGATAGACTGTTTGGTTGTTTTGGTATAATCAGTTAGAAAAGCTTGCCTTTGAAAATGTCAAAAAGAAAGGACTCTGTTTAACATAGATAAAAGTAGCAGTCTCAATTTTCCATGCTGTCTCAATTGGTTTCAGTAAATCAATCTGGGTGACCAACCCATGAAAAGTGAATCATTTGATGCCCCATATGCCTTCCTCACCCCACCCACTCCTATCCTACCATCTACTTCATGTGTGAGTGTGTTAGAGACTCTTCACAACTATTACCTATGTCATAATAGAGACACCTTCACCTTGTGAGCTAGATTCAGTTGTATTGTTTAACGTAGAGTTTGGTTAGAACTCAACCATATAGCGATGTATAAAAACCAGTGGGATTTTTATTGTTGTAAAAATGACCATATGAGTGAGAAGAAGACAACACACACTGTATAAAAAGGTGGGAATGACTTGTTAGTGTGAACACACTGCTTAACATTGAACATAACACCGGGAGATCTGCAATAATAGTTTATCAATAGTCATTAAAATATGCCATCTAGTCTGTCAAACTAGCAGAATCACTATCTCTGTTTCTTTTTTTTCCCCATCACTTTCCTAGATAGCATAAAGATCTCAATGAACATGCTAAACACAAATGTTTGCACAAACGCTAATCCAATTGCAAACAGAAAGATTCCCATACAATTTAAGAAGCATTTGCAAGTTGTGGAGGCCAACTTTTTCAGCAACCATGGTCAAACCTCAGTAATCTCAATTAGGAGTGGGGTATTTGATACAGCGATGGTTCATAAGCCATACCCCATTCTCAAGCTATATGAGACGTTTGACTTTGGATTTTACACCACTGACTGCCAAACCATTATTTGTCGGTGGCATCCTAATTGTGTCTTAACCATACTTAATGGTGAAATTTGACAGTGTACTATCACCAGTACAGCTGTGACTATCTTCTTAAACACAACCGCACTATGCTACACTCTGTTGTAGAATATTTCTAGTTTTGGCTATAGATATGGAATGAATGATTAAAAGTATGTTGTTCAGTATGTGATTGGAACTTGTTTATGTAAAACGACATCTATTTCTCAGTCCATACAGTATCTGTTCAGCAGACATGAATTTAGCAGAGTCGTTAGGCTAATCAGAATTACTGATACTTTTGATACATAGCTTTCTCAATAATGTAAATACATTGGGATAACTTCAGTGACCTATCCAGTGCACCCACAGTACAGCAACATTGACAGCACATAAAACATAGCTAATTTCTTATGGTAGGGTATTTTTTACTCCTAGCCGGAGTGTTATCTGGCCATCCAAGCATCGCTAACTTGTTTTTTCACATGCGATTACGACTGGAACAGGCTGTCTCAGAATCAGAATGAGCATGGGACCTTCATGAGGGGCGTGAGCCACCTCTGGAATCAATGTCGCCATTTTGTGGATCATGCAACACAGATCCACCATGCAAGATGCATTTCGTTTGCTAACTAATTATCTGAAGTGCCTATTCATTGGCCAATTTTTCACAGGAGTAAAGTGGACAGCGTGATGGTGATGCTGTTAAGTTGAATAACATCTTCAGGCTTATTTTGGTACAATGTTTGTATTATGACTCAATGACTCTGCAGTGGTACATGTTTGGCTATTTGATCAACCCATTGACTTCGCTGCCTGAGTAGGCCTAAGCCAGAATGGACGCCATTCCCACTTATGTGAATAAAAGACCTTCCTCAATCTCTTTTTAACATAGGAATGTGTTAAAAAAAAACTAAACTGAAAAAAAAGAAATACAAAGAATATTCTACAGTATGGAGGAAGATGATCTATATGGGTACAATAGTAGGGAAGCTCTCAGCCAATTAAAGAGTTATGAATGGCAAACAGAGCAAATAACCAGATATGGTAATTAAATGTATGTTACAGAGTAATGGACATTAAACATGCAACATTAATTAAAAAAAACTGTTTCCAATCCAAAATTTACATTATTATATCCATTTGATCAGCTTCACTTGAATTCAAATAATCATTTTCTTCTAAATTCTGAAACAACCGTAGTTAATAGAAGGGTCATTAGATTCTTCAAATATAGAGCCCACTGGCTCTAGGATCACCAGGTTCTGGTAGATTACTCTAGTATCAGGAAAATCATCTAATCATCTTCCACACAATTGATAGTTTCAAGTATGTTTTTATATAATGTTGTAATTTGAATATTTTATTAATAAACTAAATTATAATTAACCCATTGGTGGAACAACTAATTTATTGCTGGACAATTAATAGGAGACAACTAAAAATAAATCAGGATATACTGAAAAGTATACTTTTCTGGCTAGTGCCCTGGATTTTTTATGCGTTATTGCCACCTACAGGTAGCAGTGGTACATAACTTGATTTAAAAAACTTAACAGGAACTTGATTTGAGAAACTTAACAGGAAATATTTATCTTTCACAATTTAACATCACAAATTACAATTTAAATAATATTTTGATGACAGTTTGCATAAGGCATCACCATTATTTTATTGAAGATGTAAATTCAATAAATCTAAAATGCGAATCAGTGTATATTTCCGAAATTAGATTTTGTGAAGTACAGTTGTTTTGATTGATCCAAATTTAGTGGAAGAGGATTTGTCCTTTCACACTGTGATTGAATGGTAGTTGGACACCAGTAAACAATATAAATTGGGTTGCAAGGTTAAAGGTACCGTCTCCAGATTTGTCCACAACTATTGTACAGTTGCCAAAAGGAAGTGCTGTTGTTACCCAATGCAACAAGATTATACGAAAATCACATGCCACGTTCTCCTGAGTCTGTTATCCATTTAGCACAGTGTCTTTAGTCATTGTAGTGTTTCCCTTTGAAATGTGAAAATTATCAAGATATTAACAAAGTAATGTGTACAGCCATTGGGAAGGAACTGCCCTGTGACCATGAAAATATTTGGGGTGGCAACCATGCATCTTTAAATAAATGTATATGCATGTATGAAAACATTATAGATACACTGTATATTTCAATGATCATGTAAATGGACAGTTCACTCAAGCTGGTCAGTTGTCAAGCCAGAGATTATTTTATTCTGTGCTGTGCCTAAATACAAAAAGATTGAGCAGAACAAAAGCAGTTCAAATAAGTTATTTAATTTCTATAAATAGATTAATACATAATCACAAATTTCACTCCAACACAAAAAACACTTTAAATACTGTGACAAACCACCCTTGAAATAACAGCACTTTTACATAGAAAACAATTTCCAAATAGTGACACAGCTTCATAAATATAACAAGGGCATCACATAAATCTGGACATTAACATAAAAAAGCAACTCTTGCTTCTACAGGGACTCAATTACTACATAACACAACTTCAGTAACCATTACACATAGTTATTGTTTACTTAGTTACCTGGTAAAAGCATGTCTAACTGATACTCAAAGAACTATTTCTCCTTCCGTCTTACACAAACTGACATTCAAAATACTGTAAGGGTGAGGTTAAATTAGTCCAAAGTAAAGCAAAAATTCACCTTCAATTAAAGAAAATCGTACATCAATATTTTAAACATTTACAACAATGTACAGACTGCACTAGACATTGGAAACGTTTTCATAATGAGTTAACATTCAATAACAGACCAGCTGTTCGAAGCATAGAGCTGTGTGATGTGATAAGTATACTTATTGGTTTGGGTAGTGATGAATTAAAATGAAAATTCTGGGCCGAAACCATGTGATCTTAAATGTGATCTTAAAATAGTTTTGGGGTTTAGTTATATTAATATAAGACTTTTAAATCGGCACCATATCCCTTATTAAATGTCTGCTGAACCAACACACCAGCAAATTGACAATCTAATGGGGTTGCATTATATATTCACGGATAGTTTGAAAATAGTTTGAGGTTTGAAGGTCACTTGACCAAGGAGCAATTGAAATTAAAATGTTAAGACTTTTTGTATAACAATGTGAGATGAAAATTGACAAATCAAAGGGTGTGCCAGTGTCATTAAGTTTTAGGAGTAATGGATAAAGAGCTATTGAAATTTTAATAAAACAACTTTGTCCCTAACTTCTGTTAGTGAATGTAAGGAAATCTAATGGGGAATATCTGTGGAATATCCAACCTGAGACTAACTTTACTTCAGCCCCGTGATAATGGCTACGTCGATGAGTGAAATCTGAGCACGTCGGGTCATTATTGTATTATTGAAAAGCTCAAAGGAGACTAGAAAATTATCACTTTACCCTTTAACACACTTTTTATTAGATTGTGTCAATATGGAGACTGACTATATTAACTGTTGAAAACTCACCATAAATCAATACAATATAAAATCTTGACTTCAAATCTCATTCTATGATATAAATGATTGTTACATCACAGATGGAGGTTTATTTAGTTTTTGTAAGTGTTTTTACCCTTAGACTGAGGGAGAATAGGGTAATTCTTTGAGTTTCCTGAGGCTTTAGATCAACGGTAGAGGGTGCTTATGCTCATTCTGGCAACCCCACTCAGAGCAACATGCACCACCGGCAGACTCACTGTCTGCCTCCTTGAGGAACCTTTCGAGCCTGTCCATGTAGGCCGGACGGCGAGGAAGAAGAAAGTAGTGTGTGGTGCTGGATTTTGTTCCACCCTCCATGATGGGCACAATACAGGGGGATTGCATATCTGCGGAAGATGCCCCCTCGCTCTGCAGAGGCAATCTCTGAGGGGCCTTGCTGACGTATTTGGGATTGGGAGCAAAGCTTTGAGTGGGGGGCATTACCCCGTTGACATAGATAGGGAGGCTCTTGGGGCTGGGAGTACGGGGTGGGACACTGGGCTGCAAAGGGACCCTAGGTGGTACTTTGGGAGGCTTGTCCTTGTCATGGTAGTCGGTAGAAGAGTCAGTGGTGGTGCTCTTTAAGGGCAGTTGGGGGATAGGAACACGTGGAGGTACCTCAGGTTTGTCTTGGGTGTTGTCTCTGCAATTGCCGTGAGCATGGTGATGGTGGTGGCTTACGAGGCGTCTTTCTGAGTGAGAACGACGCAGTTTGGCACGTTGGGTGCGGTCTGGCTGCTTCCCAAGGGGGACGACCCTGGCTGCTGCCATCCCCTGCTCTCCCTTCTGTATCTGGGACCACTGTCCTTGTATTCCAAAGCTACCCCCATTGCTTGATCCAACCTTAGGACTACTGCTTGTCCCTCCACTTGTCTCTATGGTAACCACAGATTTAGCTCTATTGTTAGCCCAACTGCTGGTGGCATAATTAGCTCCACTGCTGCCATCTACAACCTGGTCTTCATGGTAGGCATAGTTGGTCTGGCCACAGCCTCTGAAGCTACGGCGTCCTGGGCCACCATGGCGCAGGGCAAAAGACTTAAGGCAGCTTTTAGGCAGTAGGTGGCGTCTTTCATCTGTGAAAAACTCCACTTCTCCATCCGCTGCCTCATCCGATGAGAGATCCTCTGGGTCTGGAAGAGGAGGGAGGGGTTTGGGGTCTCTACAGGGGATGTATGGCTGACCATGCTCATACACCGTTAACCTCTGGAAGGACGGGACCACCTGGTCCCCCTTAGGGAGACATGGTATGTTGGAGGCCAAGTGATGAAGGTTCTGATACATTGGTAAGTGGGGAGGGAGCCTGCCTGTAAGAAACAATAAACAACATTTAAACAATGATTTACACATACATTTTTAATTCTTATACCATGCGCAAAAATGTACCCAGGATCAGATTCATACATATACATTTTTATATGAAAATGGAAACATTTATATATAGTGTCTGAGTATATTCAGGGAAAGCATGCATGAGCCTATGAAGAAAAAATAACTGTGTGCCTCCCAAAGCCAGTCCACACCTGACAAACTTCATCCACATTCCAAATTAAAACAATATTATTTGTTGTTTGTACCAGCACAAACAAGAAGCTCCCTCTCCTCATATCAGCCACAACAACCAGTTACGCAAGTGACAATCTAGCAAAGCTTCCCATAACCTTCTGTTGAGCTTCCTGAGAAACATCCTGTGTGGAAACATCCGATTTGCCCCAGACCTCAGGAACAGCCAGTGACCAGATACAGCCAGAAGGAAGGAAGCTATCTCTACTTTTCCCTTTTCACACTCACACCATTCATATTACTGAAAACCAGCAATGACTGTATTCCATAATGTATATGATAGTGTTAATAAAAATGTACTACTACTCCTATCCAATGGTGTAAACTTGGGGGGGGGGGGGGGGGGGGGAACAAAGAAATAACATCAGTATGGCTGTGAATAATGGTAAAAAAAAAAAAAAAACTTTTATATTTATTTAAAAGTACTAATATAGAGAGAGACAGTTCTGTACTAGTACTGTATACTTTTGATCAAAATTTCCTGTCCTTCACTTACTCTCAAATCCCTCTGAAACCTGTTGTTGCTGCTGAAGTTCTCTCCGGTTGTGTTCCATGCTGTCAATACCCAAGTCAAAGCACATGCTGCAGAACAACCAAATACCAGAACATGCATGAATATGTTAATTATTTCTACTCATAACTAGTAATGAGTCAGTCATTTTATTTGTCATGACAGGCATTACATGGTCCTGCATGGGATCTGTATGTTGCTTAGGATCAAGGTGACAGAGCAGAGTGATTTAAACTTAACATTAAAGCAACATATAGCTTAACAGCATGACAATGATTATTTAGATGTAAACATTCTAAAGATGGGAAATCAAACAACAAAAGGAAGTAGTTTCTTACAACAATAGCAACTAGAGCCCGACCGATATATTGGCAGATATTCTGCATTTTCCAAACTATCGGTATTTATAATGGCAGATAAATGAATATTAATGTTTGTTTTGTTTTTTGTGTGTTTTTGTTCAAAGGACTTTAAGTTTCACATCTTAAGTTTGTATTTTTATACATTTTATTTATCAGAAACTTCATTAACATTATTTTGAGGAAATAATAACAGGAGTCAGATGGCTGAGCAGTTAGGGAATCGGGCTATTAATCAGAAGGTTGCTGGTTCGATTCCCGGCCATGTCGATGACGTTGTGTCCTTGGGAAGGCACTTAACCCTACTTGCTACGGGGAATGTCCCTGTACTTAGTCGCTCTGGATAAGAACTTCTGCTAAAAGTGACTAAATGTAAACTACAAATAACTACTGTTAGGGAAATCAGTCTGTTTTGTGACGCGTTTCTGGATTTTTAAAATATTTTTTTATATCGGCCGATATCGGAATATCGGATTTTTAAAATCACCAAATATTTGTATCGGTATCGGCCTTTATCGGTCGGGCTCTAATAGCAACCCTTGAGTGCAAATATCAAGGAAACCCTGCTGTCCAGCACACTCAAAGGTTCTCATACATTTATATTGAAATCTTTAATGTCAACAGAACAAGGCAATACCACACCACACTGATTTTGATTATTCACTAAACATGGTGGTTGCTTACCTGTTACCATCATGTTGCGGTCCCCAGTGGTAAGGCTGGGCCCCAGACATGCTGAGGGCCAGACTTGAGCTTTTGCTCTCAGAGAAAAGGTAGGTCTGTGAGGTACACAGCCCCACAGATATGAGCACAATCCATCAACCTGCTCAGCGAACCAATACAAAAGTCATGCTCCTCCACTGTTAGCATACCTGAAAGAAAGAAACATAAGTCAACCTGAATTTATATTTGTGTGTGTTGGTTGTTGTTGGTGGTGAATTAATATTGTTAATGTACCCAGTTGTATTATTGTGATTAACAATAACATAAGTTACTGCTATTGCTGAAACTGAAGTATAATCACCTAGTAAGGATACATTGTCACAAAATAATGTATTTGCCTGATTTCATAAAAAGGGTAAAGTTAACTACAAAACAAAGCGTCATTAACAAAAACCCAACCAACCACTCAACCTCCACCAGAATATAGCTTTCTTTGCCGAGAAGAGCTGGTCATGTGTGTCTCCCCTTTGTGACTCCAGCTCAAAGAGAGTTGTTTGAGGCGTGGAGCATTGCGCAACCTCTGGGTCACCAGTGGGAAGGTCTGAGAACTCCCTTCTCCCTCCCACCCCTTTGCAGTGGTGCCAGCCGTCCTCTATAGTAATTACTGCCGGATAGGGCACACACTATGAGGCCTCACTCCTGCCTTTCAACACAGGGCAATTGTGCAACGCTCCTGTGACGCTGGAATGACAAACTCCCAGTGTGACAGTGAGCCAAAACACATACAAATTTAAACAGGAGATAGTGCATGCATACACGCACACACACGACAGTGGACAGCAGCTATGTGAATTATAGCCTCACATATACAATTTGAACTTGATAACACAATGTGTAGGCACCTTTGCAACAAAAGGGCAGCAGCTTCACCAAAATGTGCAATAAAGTATGTACAGCACAGTTTTGAAAACCAAGCCTTTCACGTAGGCAAACAATGTGGAATGCCGCATAACATCCTTGTACTTTCAACGTGTAATGCCGGTACGTTGACCACTATTTTGCCAGATATAAATTTATCCACGTTTACAATCCCAAAACAACTTGAAAAAAGGGTCTGGAGCCAAAAAAGGGTTTTCCAGAAGATTCTCCCACAGTGACAACAGGGGACAACTTTTCTGAAAATGAAAAATAATAAGTAAAACGGTAATCAAGTCTACAATAACATGACAAGAATAAGAAAAATAACATTTGAGATTGCCAAGATCCACAGTCATTCACAAAAACATCTTTATAGGAGGGGTTGGCGTGGGCTGGTTATGCATAGGACGTAGACCTAGGCCTATATGGTATGTCTGAATATTGATGTGCCTTCAGCAAGCATAACGTTCAGCGTCGTTTCCATCAGTGAGCCTCGGAGATGGAAGAAACAAAACAATAATGAATTCTACCGGCAATTACTCAATGTGCATGAATGGGGCCACTCTCGGGCATGAATGGGCCTTTGTTTTCAACTGTTGCAGGGAGAAGCAAGCCTGAAAATCCAAGCGAACTCTCCCATGAGGTCAGGAGAAAAGACATGCCATGGAGACATCGAGAGATGGCCGAGGTATGAGCTTGAGAAACAAAACCCCTGGGAGATTAAGAATTGGTATTGGCATTACAGTCAAAGGCAGAACAAGCCAATTGAGGACAGGAAAACTAGCCCACAGTTATTTTCCAAACAACTTGTTTATCTGGAGCTGGAGCCTAAGGTGGCCCCAAGGCAAATTCACTACACTGGTGGATTTGATTTACATTCAGCGTTCATTAGCCTCCTATAGGCTGCGCTTAGACTACTCTTGGCACAGGTGCAGTCTATGCAATCAATTGCACAGGCAGCAAAGTGAGTAACTCAGTTTTAAAGGCTTATTACTGGCTTATCCTGCTTCATTGACATAAAGCAGTGGTGTTCAATCTTGGTCCTCAGGGTCCACTGTCCCGTATGTTATAGATGTTTCCCTGCTCCAACACACCTGATTCAAATGACTGGGTTGTTATCAAGCTCTGTGGAAGCCTGAAAACGACCGTTCATTTTAATCATGTGTGCAGAAGCAGGGAAACATACAAGACAATGTACCCTGAGGTACAGGATTGAACACCCCTAGCATAGAGCATATATTTGCCCGAAGAAGAAAATGATATTCTATTTCTACAGAAATAGTAGCCAACAGGTTCCAGTCAACCACCCTATACTCCTACCTGCGAAAGTTTTCCATGCGAACACACCCTATATTCCGCAAACTCGACCATCTGACCCGTGACTCAGGTACGAATCATTTCCCAAATAGCATCGACATTATCCCATTACTGTATTTCCGACATCTCTAAGGTACAATACCAAATCGAGAATATGATTTGTAGACTGATTTATAACTTTAATTATTGTTTGTCATTTACTTACAGCGCTGGGCAGTCATTGATGTACCATAACAATGCCTAATCTTTTACGTGAAAAGTATTACTTTGGTTAATAAGTGGATACAAGTGTAACTTCCTAAAAACAAATGAGCACAAACCAGATGTACTTACTATAAAAACGTCAATTTAAGGTGTGTTGCTGTTCCTCCTACTTGTGACAGCTAGTGTAAATCCTTCGGTACATAGGTCCTCAGTTATTAGTTAACGCCAATCCACTTGCACGTGTGACTTTCCTTTAGCGACAACATTCGCTCGTGAAATTAATTTGCTCCCTGAGACGCGCTTTCCTTATCCTTTTATAAGTATGCCGTAGCTCCACCCAAGCTGTTCTTAAAGGTGCCTGTTTTCATTTCTAACCAGAAAAAGTTCTCAAAAACTCATTACGCATGTTTATCAGAAATATGGGTGACATAGGCCTACTCACCATCATCATAACATAATGTTAACACAAGTAACTTGGTGTTTCATATCTTAATTATACGGCAAAAGCTTCATTCAGTAAAGACAGGTTTGTCATAGATCAAGACACATAGCTCTGAAGCAGTGTGTTCACCAAATCTACTGGTATACACATTCAATGCAAAGGTTTAACCAAAAGCAAAACATCAGTTTGGATGCTTTTTGTCAAATTTTCCCACACCCATAGAATATAAATACTTGGGAGTGTGTGGATGTTTTAGGGTATAGTTGCAAGCTAGTCAAAGTCAAAATCCTGCATCAAGACAAGACCAAGCCAACCGGAACACACCGTTTACATTGCCACACAGCATTGCAAAAGGACACAACAACAATAATTGTGAGCCATCTGGGTAAATACAGTCAAAACCAATATACATCCACAAGACTAAGAAACAAACTCCCCCTACCCATTGGGAAACTGTTTTATTTGCTGCAGTACACAGGAAATACCATATAAGGCAAATTCTTGAAGCACCTGCAGATACTCATGTCAGTTTTCCATTGTCAACTGAAAATGCATTATGGGACAAATGCTCTTATAAAACTCTTATTTCTATGACCTTTATAACATCTCTCACTTGTATTAGATGTTACTGTGTCATCATGAATAGAATAAATACAACATAAACCAGGGGAATAATAGAAAGAAAAATCTGTGCCACGGAAAGTTTTCTGTGCAGGTTATAGTCTAAAAATACCCCATGAACCTTTCCTTGTCACTGACGTTTACATGAGGCCCACTTTCAGAAAGTGCTTCATCAAACATGAAGGATACAGCCCTCTGTATTTTCTTACATGCTGTGCTTTTCACCCTCAGGCCCCTCTCTAGACTATCAATGGACTACAGCGATGTGGGTTGGAACAGGGGTGGGCCAAACTCCCACAGGGGAGGTCGAGTCACTTCCTGCTAAGAGACCGCCGTCCCTCACAGCTGTTAGTGCCATGCATCCCCCACCTCCACCCTACATGCAACCCACCACTCCTCCTTCAAAGACATGATTGCTTTGTAGGAAGAGGAAATCTTCAAATACTTTGACATCAAAGATCAAACGTGTCCACAGCCATTGTTTTAAGAGGATGGTAAGAAGTTTCTAATTTGTCATATTCATATGTAAAGAAATACACTTTTATAAATACTTGTGTTGTAATACTATTCATAATGTAACTAGCAGTACATTTATTGTTAAATATCAGAGGTTTGTTGAAGACTAAAACAAGAATTGTGAATTTCTGCCCACAATGGCATTGGAGGTGAAAAGTCATATGTTCATATGCATTCTCTGGTAGATAGATACATTGTGTAGGCTTGAACTGATTACATCAAATCATGGGGAGTTCTCTGATATATAAACCAGCTGTAAACAAATGTGTGATAACGATTTAAACTCCTGCAGATTGAAGCGAAAGTGGTTTGGGAGAAAAGAGTATAGTTAGAGTTAGAGTATATATTTGTGACAACACAAACATTTGGTGAATGCATTGTATGCATGTCATTGTCATTAAACAAGACCTTGGTGCACATCCAAGCTCACTTATTTTCACAGCATTATTAACTACCCAGAATAGTTATGAAAAAGTTAGGTAAGGTATTCAAACAGACCTAAACCTGGTGATGTGTATGCCTTTGTGTGAGTGTGTGGCTTTCCATCACAGAGTGGTAGGGTGGAGTAATGACCAGGCTGTCTGTGTATTTTCAAAGACCCTCTGGTTTCTTTCTTTTTCTCTCTCTGCTAGTAACTTGTTTTGGAATCTTGAGACATGACACAGTTGCCCCCCCTCTTTTTTCTTCCTCAACTCATCCATCCCACCCTCTTCTCCCTTTCCATTCTACGCTCACCTCACACTCCACTTCCTGTTGAGTCAGAACAGGAGTATGCCATGTTTTACAGTTGTATAGCTCCCTCACTGCTTTCTACCGTCTGCTTTCTGTTTCATCCCCCTATCTCCTTTTCAGGGATAATGGTAGTTGAGCTTGTCTTGTTATAATGAGATAAGGATCCTTATCTCCAGGCAAAACTAAAGCAGATGACACATGTTTAGCTGTTTCCAGGTTCTTAAATTCCTTGTGTTGTTAGAGATGTGGTTTATTTAATAATTGTATCTGGTTAGTTAAAATAATGAGCTCCATTTCTGAAACCTCAAGTGACATAAACAATTCCCAAGGAAAACACTGTAACGGAAACATTAAAGTGACCAATCTCTCTCCCACACACACACACATTCTGTACACACACGCACACACACACTGTGTTTTAGAGAGTGAGTGCAGCTGCGGAGGCAGAGTTAGAGCAGGTTGGCCAACTGAGTCAGCAGATGTATTCCAAATGAGTCAACCAGTCCGTCACTGAGGCTTGGTCTCATAGCCTTTCCAACATACAGGCACGTATTCCTCTTTTACACAGTGCCCTACCTCTGACTCTTTATCATCCTTTTACTCATAATAAAACTCTGTTAACGACAAGGGTATTTACTTCAGCAATCTATCTGACCAAGAAAGATTACCTGATCTATTTGGTTAAGGTCTAGATTGTCTCTTTGTCATGTCACATGCTGAGGAAAAACTTGAGTGAAAAATATATTAATAAATATGATAAATATATATATGTAATACATAAACAGCATGTATTTATATATATATATATATATATATATATATATATATATATATATATATATAGTATATATATATATATATATATAGTATATGTATAGAGAAAGAGAACAAAACTCTAGATTAGTTCATTTCAGATTTTTCTTTCTCTTTCTGAACTCCCATATAATGATTTCATTTGTTTACACTACCCTCCCTTATAGCCAGAGTCGTTCTGTAATTGAGGAAAGTAAGACAGTAAGGTGGTCCCTTTTGTATTGTTATGTAGGACTGTTCAGACTGGGAAGTGTTGCAAGGATGGGATCATGATGTTCCTGTCCCTCACAGTTGTGATGGGTCAGGTGGCTGAGCGGTGAGGGAATCGGGCAATCCCCGGCTCTGCCAAATGACGTTGTGTCCTTGGGCAAGGCACTTCACCCTACTTGCCTCGGGGGTAATGTCCCTGTACTTACTGTAAGTCGCTCTGGATAAGAGCGTCTGCTAAATGACTAAATGTAAATGTGATTAAAAAAAAAAAGATATTTAAATGATGATGTTGGACAATTATTCTACAATTGGCAGCAGAAGCTGATTACACAGGTCAGAAAAGGTGAGTATACATCATGAATGCCATTTGTCTGCATGTGAGTATTTGTGTGTATATCTGTGACTAAATGATAATGGACAGACAGGGGACATGGCCTTGAAGTCTGCCCACGCCATTCCCAGCTCCCGTGTAACAGCGTTGCCTGTGACCACTGAGTTTGTCCAGGGCATAGGCTATCTCTTCAGTACAAATAACAAAAAGTGGAATAACAACTCACTTTTGAAATTGAATGAATTTGAACATGTTCCTGCAATATGAAACACGTATTCACTGTTCAGCGTATGTCAGCTGAACGAAAGTAAAACGTAAGTAAACATGTTTATCAACAAACAACATCACTGTGCATAGGCAGCCTACCTCAACCTAGACTATTAGACAAAAGGGCCCTGATGAGAGGCAGTGCTGGGGGATGGACACACATCCAGGGACAACCAGACCTATCACATACAAACACATAGCCCGCCACAAAGTGAAGCAACCTTTTCAGCCCAACAGGGGACAGGATGATGACCTAACAATGTGGGCAAAGGGCATAGAGAAGTTACAAACCTTCCAGGTCACCATCCTTCACTGTGCTGGAGCTAGCCACTGCACCGGAGTACACACACTGTGAAAGGACTGATGCATGAGAAGAATCACCAGGCTCTTCTGTGACCCCTGTGTGTCGCGCTGTGCTGCCCGCAGACAACGCTGGGTGGACACAGAACAGTTGATGGATGCAGACCCAAGATCGACTGGGTAGAGAGAGGGAGCAGGCCCACCTGGGCTGAGTTCGTCATGGAGTCTGTCATGGTGAGGGGTCTGTGGTCACAGTGGCTTGGGGTTGGGATAAGAGACAGAGTGCTCAAACGGGCCTTGGATGAGCAAGAAAAAGACAAAGCACGTTAGCAGCTGGTAGTCTCGGAAGCTCAGGGAGCTTCATCATCAGCATTTTGCAGTCCTTCATTTGCTCCAAGGTGACCAACAGCCACAGAGCATGGGAACTGACAAGGAGAAGCTCTGTATTGTTTTATGGTGGAGAAACCATATTCTGAGTACCTTTGTTAAAGATTGTTTAAAGACAGTAGTCTGAATGAATCCCTTTTACTTGATTTAATGTTGACAATAGAGACATTTGTGGAGGCAAAGAATAGTTATATTTTTTGTACAATCTAAATTTGTACTTGACAATTGTCCCTTGTTGCTTCTTTTGTCAGTTGTTTGTTTCTAAGATGTTTTATGAAATATTTACATATAAACTCAGACTCACCAAACATCAAGAGTAAATTGCCATATTTTTCATTGAGGCATCAAAAACAATATTTTTCAATGAATAAGATGACAGAATGTTACTTTTTTATGTATTCACATTTGAAATATAACATAGGTCTACATTAAACCAATAAAGTGCATTTATCCTGAGAATATTCAATGATCGGTCATGTTAATGGGAATCATTGTCGTTGATTACAATCATGATTATTTACTGTCTGCATTTCACCTTGTCTATTCCTCTACTCATTGGTCAGTCTCACAGAACACCACCTTGCTTTCCAAACGGGCGCGTTCTGCTTCAAAAACCAGTTTGTGGCTTCGCAAAGTCTCCCTTGGACCTGAACGGATCAAGGAAGCATCTCCACTCTGTAGACAAACACACACAAAGTCAATGAAAGACACATTGTGCCCAAACCTTTCTTACTGACATTCAAGATAATGTCTTTGTTTAACTACAACTTCTTTAACTACTTAAACTATCCAATTATTTAAGTTGAACATAAGGGTAGAGGTAAAAGAGCAAGGTGTTGATGTGCTAATAATATGTTGATTATTAACAGCCTTACCGCCACAGCAGAGATGAAGGCATCTACCAAGTGATAGTCGGCCCCGCTATGACCACCCATGCCGAAGTGCCCTGAGACATTGGATTTGTGCTTTGTGGCTCTTTGAGTCAGAAAGTCAAACACTCTAATCTCATTACCATTGTAAGAGAGCTCCCCCTGCAGGATTAATATACTGCAGTTTATTTTGAGGATCCTGCTTTGCCAGTAATACAGGATTGCTTGAAGATTTGCATTCAGTAGAGAAAAATAACATATCCTTGGACATTGCTTCCCATCATATATCCATTCACTGCAATTTTACGATCACAGTTAGTATATTACTGTTTTTAGAATATAAAGTATAAGTCTAACCTTGCTACCATAAATCGTTGTTCTTCGCTGACATATCTCCTCTGTAAATGCCACCATGGAGAAGGATGCTGTAAGACCACCTTCAAACTCCATGTTTACAACCTGTACAGATGAAATAACAGTAAGAATGTGAAAGGAGGAGAGAACATAACTGCAAATTAACTTTTAACTTACATTTTAAGATGTGTGCATACTGGTTTGGTTTGCTTTTGCATTTTAATCTTTCGGAAAGTATGAAACTAAACATTTTCAAACCAGACTGAAGACACTCTTACTTGGTTGGTGCAAACGTCATTATCACATTCATATACACAGCGTCCATAGGGCCCTGTCTTTAAGGCATCTGTCACAGATTCAATGTCTGGAAGAGAGCTGGGGCATATTACAGACACCGGCCAACCCGTATGACCCTAAGACACAAATGTATTCATGATCAAGTAATTATTTCAATTACATTACAAGTTTGTATTTAAATGTAAATGAATGGATTGAAAATAGTCTATCAATGATGGCACTGTAGTAATGCGTGAATATTTAAGTATAAATGGCAAGTACCTGCTTAACTCTGTCCAAGTAGATCTTGAGAGCAGAATATGAACAGTCTCCCTCCACAGGGCAATGTAGGCACCGATCTCCCGCACCTGCTGGCTAGAATTGAATGTGGTTATCAGCTACCTTAAGGATGAATTAACAACGCTGGACAAAAACACAGTCAAGTAATATAAAGCATGAGAATAACAAATGTTGATGCACTTCAATCAAAGGAGGTCACTGGTAGTGATTGGTAGTAATCCTAACTCTAAATAGTGATTATGTGAATAACTAGCCTCAAAACACACACCTTGCGTTCTTTGCGGAAGTGGCTGAGAGATCCAAATGATGATACTTTCAAACACCTGAGCGATTGAGGACAGACATCACAGTTTAGTAGTAGTGTGAAACCGTGTGTTGTCTAGGCTACATTACTGTTTATTGTTTTAGTCTACAAATGTTTCACCTGCGTCCTCCAGCCCAGTGATGTATTAGGTCAATGTCATGGCAGCATTTAGCCAAAAGGGCAAAGGAGCTTTCAGCTTCATTTCTCCAGTTCCCTCGAACAAAAGAGTGGGCAAAGTGGTAGAATCCCACCTGCAAAAATAAAATACATAAGAATATCTGATAACCCACATGTGGAATTGTTACAATGTTAAAGAGATGCATACAGATAAGATGGTCCAAAATGATGTATGTAAATAGTTTCCAATTATATAACTATTCTGTAATTTTCTATACTGTTACACACTTACCGGTTCTAGGTGTTGGATATGGATCACCTCACCAATAACTCCACTGTCAATCAGCTCCTGCAGAATCATTCATAGATTTTGATCAAATAAGTTGAACCCTTGAAATAATCACTAATCATGAAAGGCTTCATTTGATAGACTTCCAGTTCTACTTCATATTCACACTTTTGGTTTCCAATGTTAATTACTGATCCGATTAAAAGGGGCCATGTTTAAAATACAAATAACTTTGACATTTTACAATTTCCGTCTTTCAACTTTGTTAGTTCTTATTATATAATTTGGGGAAAGTGGTGAAGACAAACATACTTTTATTTTGCGGATCACTGGGTCATATCGAAGAACATGGCATACAGTGAGCATAACTCCACTCTGAATGCATGTCTCCACAATCTCTGTGCAATCCTCAGTAGACACCTAAAATGACAACCACAAAAATGCAAATCTAATCCCTATAGCTGACTCATACTTGTTTTGCTTGTTCTTACAAATAGAGGTGTCAAATCAAGTCATGTCAGTTTATTTATAGAGCACATTTAAAAACAGCCAATGCCAACCAAAGTGCTGTACAAAGTCATGCATACAGTAGCTTCCCCTCCATTCAGTGGTGTTACTCACAGCCATGGGTTTCTCCAATAAAACATGATAGCCTTTCTTTGCCAGTGCCACTGCTGGGTCCTGTACATAGGTTAAAACAGAATTATGAAAACAGAATTATTAATCTATTACACTATCAATTATAACAGTGTATAATTGACCATTTGAGCATATTACCTAAACTAGCCTGTGCTAAAGATTTTGTGATTAATCATATTTGTTCTATAATGATGACTACTACATTACCTTATGAAGACGGTCTGGAGTGCAAATAAACACAGCATCTGCAAACTTTTCTCTCTCTACTATATTGTGCCAATCTAAGAAACATCACAAACCAAACATTAAATCAGGCTAGAGGAGCAAATGCTTATAAAATCATGCTACCAGGGGGGTATTCCAGAAAGCAGGTTATGTGACATATCCAGGTAAGTTAACTCCCCAGCTGACACCCAGCGTTGTAGCAACATTGCCAGTAGGTTGCTGCAACATTCTGAATCAGCTGGTGGGTTAACTTACGGTTATAATGCATAACCTGCTTTCTGGAATACCCACCTGATATGACTCCCTTACCTTCAAATATATTTTCATTTGCAATGTTATGCTGTTTTTGAAGTATCTCTCTTGCAAATTCCCTGGGATCAGCCACTCCAACAACCTAAAATAATTTATTATACCGTTTCTATAATAATGTAATTTTATGATAATTAGACATGACTGGCAATAAGTTGTATAAATCCAACACAGCATATAGCCTATGCAAAGGTTTGTGTTAATAGTTTATCAAGATGTGGTGGTGTATTTAAAGGGGATAACTGTTTATAGACCTTCATGCGTTCGGGATGGAAGGTGGCAAAATCTGAGTAAGTCTTCCCACGGCTCCCAGCACCAACCACAATGACATGGACAACTGAAGGCATGATGGCAGACTGAAAATAATAGTAACTTGAATTTTACAGTAATATTCGTGTTGTTATATTACTGTACCACAATAGCTCCTGTTGTTGTTAGTGACATATGCACCCGAAGACAGAGTTTTGACGTGTCCTGCCCTGGCTGTACGAGTCAGGTCAGGACAACCACTCCAACTGCTTAAGCAACAACTTGCTAATTGTTATTTTCTGAATTGTCTTTTCAGTGTACCTATTTTAAGTATATTTCAAATGTTATTTGATCACAAATGTGACACATTTTAAATAATGTTTCATATCCAGTAGTAGTTGGTAGCGTTCTGTGCTATGACGCAGGAAAAACATTAACGCGTGTGGAACCGTCTGAATGTGAGGTTGAGGGAGCCTTTATAGGCAGGCAGAACCAAACAAAACACGACTCTATCTACCAATCATAATATAGTAATTACCCATGCCTTTTTATATTGTGACCATGTAAAATCATATTTGGTAATAATAGCCCTACCTTCTGAAAACCACCTGCAAAAAAAGGTTGTGTACGTTCAGCGTTTACATTGAAGCTAGATGACCGGAACCACATTTCAGGAAATAGGCTGCGGCGGGCAGTTTAATCGACGCACAAGGAAGTGTTGATGTTAGATTATCCAAGGTTTGGAAGAGATTGCGATCTTGTCATTACTTTAGCGTACTTTGCAACATTGTATGATTTACAATTTACGATTTTACTACAATTATCGTACTTTTGTTTTAACAGTTTTGCATATTTTACCGAGCTGAGACGACGACAACAACATGAACATTGATAATCAGCCTGTCACAACCGGGGGTTCGTCTTCAAATTCATCAGCATCTAGTAATCCTATCACAAACAGTAATACAGCAACGAATGTTAGTAGCATCCCCCCAGTTGTAACTAACGGTAAGGAAGCAAACCTTAGAGCTTGTAACACCATACTGTAGGTCTATATTATTATCTGCGTGACTTAAAAGATTATGTGAAATGCCTTTTGTTTCATATCATATTATTGTTAACGGGACTCGGATTCACCCAGTTCAGTCCAGTGCCGTTTCCCCCATTTTGAGGACATAGAAGTAGCCTACCACTCTTTTCTTTTACAGCATTAACCTCAGCTGCAATGGCCACCTCATCATCTGACTCGTCTGTGTCCAACGGCGTCTATGTTCCTAGTGGCATTGCCAATGGAGACATGAAGTCTGTCATTTCCACAACGCCCCTGGCTGACTTTCTAATGCAGTTGGAGGACTACACTCCTACAGTGAGCTTGGTCATGCTGTGTGGATCTTAAATTGACATCTTGAATTAACTTGAGAGATTTGCATGATAAACTGGTAATATTTTGGTAGTTGTCATTGACAGTTCATTATGTGTTCACTAGATCCCAGATGCAGTGACGGGCTACTATCTTAATCGAGCTGGTTTTGAGGCATCTGATCCACGAATGTAAGTTTTGTTTTATAGCCAAACTCTTCAGAATCAGAATGGGATTTATTCGCCATGAAAGTTTGCACAGACAAGGAATTTGCTTTGGCAGGAAGGTGCATACAATAAACATATAGGGACCTAAAATTGAAATATGTGGACTATCTATACTAAGGGTACATAAACTAGCAGTACTAAGTGGAATTAGAATTTAATAAAATATAAGTTGCTGTAATTTACAATATAAAAATACAAATATTACAAAAAATACAAATGTACAAGATACAATTGTGTAATGCAGTGCAAAAAGCAGTGTGTTTTAAGCAGGAAGTCATTAGAGTCAGTGTGGTCCCTTGGCCTTGTTGCAGAGGCCAATAGCGGAAGGGAAGAAACTTGTTTTTGTGGTGTGAGGTCCTGATGGACCGCAGCCTTCTGCTGGAGGGGAGTGACTGAAACAGGGAGTGTCCAGGGTGGGAGGGGTCGGCCACAATCTTCCTCGCTCGCCTCAGGGAGTGTTAGCATTGCAATAAAATGTAATACGCTGATATGTTCATTGTTTTCCCCCGATTTCTTTTAGAATCCGTCTGATCTCTCTTGCTGCCCAAAAGTTCATCTCAGACATCGCCAATGATGCCTTGCAGCACTGTAAGATGAAGGGCACAGCCTCTGGAAGCTCCAGAAATAAGACAAAGGTTTGTGTTCTTGATGGTGTGAAAGTGTGCAGCTTTTGGCAGCTGTATTCCCGCAGTTGGGCATTTACAGGAATTATCACATTTATATTATAAGCTAAATGAATTGCATGGAAATAACACTTTTCCAACTGTCAAAACATTGAATCCTTTTCCAGAGACCTTCCACATGCCTAAAACTAAGTGTGAAGTTTATAGGTTAGTGGTCAATATTTATCTTCTTTCTCTACTTTAGGATAAGAAGTATACGTTGACAATGGAGGACCTGTCTCCTGCCCTGTCCGAATATGGTATAAATGTCAAGAAACCTCATTACTTTACATAGTGTATTGGCCTTTGCAAGACACGTACCACGCTACTTTTCCTTCAAAACCAATTTGAGTTTGTGCTTTGTAGACACCACCATTCATAACGTTTTTTAACATGGTGCTCAAGATCAACCATTGAAAATGACTTGCATCACTTTTTCATTTTCAGTTTAAATGTAGGCTAGTCGTTTCTTGGTGTAGACTGGAGCATGTTTTGCATTGTGTGGAATTTTAGTTTGTAATATTTTATTTAGACCAATAAACCTTATAACAAAATGTACAAACAAATCTTTTGTAATTTGTGGTTGTTTTAGGGAACCGAATATTCGGTCATTAAAATGCAATATGTATTGTCTAGGTAATACATATTTAATATGTATTAAATGTAATATAATATATGATGTCCTAATATTTCAGAACGATTGATGGTTTCTATGGCGACTAATTGATCATGTTTTTCCACCTCGTTAGCTATAGGCTAGTTGATGTCCGCTGTCGGCTGCCGTAGCTCCCTGTACCGCATTTCATTTGAAACTCGCTAGGTAGCATGTTTTCAGTTTAGAGTGAATAGTAACGTAATTACCCATCACCCTTCAGAATGAATGTTCAGCCATCAAATCCAAACAACCCAATTGTGTTCTTTGATGTTACCATAGGCGGTCAGGTGAGTGTGTTTTACCTAACACTAGTCTACTACTAGTTGCTAGTCTACTGCTAGCTAGCTAGCTAGCTAGCTAGAGCTAGCTGCAGCTAATTACACCACACTGCCAACGTTTGCAAGGTACTACGTGCTACAGTAATCACGGAACTTTCAGCTGCACTGGATTGTCTAAAAATCGAACTTTAGGTTAGAGGTCTTATAGACTGAGCAAACAGAGCCATCATCGGGGAATATAAAAACTAACCTTATTCTGGTATCATAAAAACATCTATTAGCCTTCTAGTGTGAAAGCAGACGTCCATTGCTAACTGTGATAATGTATGTACACGAGTGCATCATGCGCAGCACGGAGCGGCAGGGGTACGCGTTACTAAATCTTTCTCATACTCTGTAGTGACTAAACTCTCCCCCCAAAAATGTTTTGGTTAAACGGTTTGTCTTATTTTTAGACCTGTGATAGATGATTTTGGCAAGATCTGTTAGTAGGATTACTTCACTCAGTTGTTTTTTGTTTCAAGCAGACAATATTGTCATTATCAAATTGTCTTAGATAGATATAAACGAGAATGACTATATGGGTCATCATGGAGTTTGCATGGTATAATTGGAAACGTTTATATAATGAATACTCAATACAGTAGTGGTTATAATTGTATTTATATATGTTTTTACTTCCTTCCAATTGACTTGACCAGTAGATGGAGTCGATAGTGTTTAATCCACACATCGTCTGTATTCGTAGGCGACCAGACCTACTGCGCCAAATAATAACTACTGGTTTGCACTAAACACTTGAGTCAATCAAGTCACATATAAATAATTTGGTAATAAGTTAAGGCTCGTTAAATATTCTTTCTAATCGTTAGATGTTCAACTGACTAAATATGACATTCAGTAGATTCATTATTTTTTGTTGTTGCAGTATGTTTATTTTTGCAGATGTTCAAAAATGTGAAACAGATGCTTGGTATTTACATCAGATTTATTTCAAAATAGACAAACATATTTTTAGAGTAAGCGTAGTCTACTATGCTCCTTTCATGTGTAGAAAAATATTTTTGTTGAACTATGAAGTTGCAACAATTTTATGAATTTATTCATCTTCAGCTTTAAAGCCTTATCTTAGGGACCATCCCTGGGCCCCGTTCGTCGTAAGGGTTGAAGCTAAGTTAATCAATTGTCCCTTTAGCCCGTTAACATTAGCGAGATGAGTGAGAACAGCAAATATCGGTTCGTCAACGGCTGATCCGCATCCAAATCATGTGGTTAATTTCAATCAGGCTAAACTTATCAGGGAAATTGCACGTGCACGTCCTACTTCAAAAGGCAGGAAAGGTCGATCACCAAAACCGTGATTTTCTAACGGTATGATGGCGGAAAAGACAAAAGAGAGAGCGGTTATAGGCTATTCTCGCCATCCGAGCAAACTATTATAATGAGTCCAGACAATAAGCATGTTATCATGGCTAAGTCAAACACCGCCACCGCGGCCAGAGCAAGACAAGCAGCTTGGCAAAAAATTGCCGATAAGCTAAATGCGAAAGTTTTGGGGAAATGTATAGGCTCATTTTAAGTGCCTCATTACCCCAATCAATCAGATCACATTTCTTTAAATGTGCCTGCTGGTATAGGCTTAATGGAAATTAATAATCGAATGAGATCTTGCTAGCGAAAATAATGATCTCAACTCTTTCAGAATAAGTAGGCTAGATAAAAACAAGGCCAAAGAGTATCTAATTGATACGAATTCATAGACAATTATGAGGATATATGTAGGCTACTGCGCTTATATCATGTACTATATATGTGTATATGAATGTAGGCCTATGTGTAAATCCCTCTTTGATTTCATTGACTGGGACATGGCCAGGGAATATGATGAATTGAGTCATCAGCTGGTTAGCGCCAAGTACACTTTTCTTACAGCAACTCATGCTGCGGCTTTGCCAATGTTTTCTGCATCGCCTATACTGTATAAAAATGTAGCCTATAGCCTACCTGACGCAAAAAACCTCAAGGCTATGCAGTCTGAAGCACAGTTAAAGTTTCAAGTATTAGTGTGCTTTATTGTCAATTTCTTCACATGTCAAGCCATAAAAAGGAATCGATATGACGTTTCCCACAGTGAAACATATAAAAAGCACAGGCACAACAGATAAGACAAGACATTTCGTAAAACATAGCGTTACATATTCACATACAGCAGCATAAGCTCATAATAAAGCATAAAGCTTGCTGCAGCGTGTGATATTTGCAATGTACAGCCCGAGAAGGTCTTGCAAATAAATGAGTCCTTGTCGGCTGAATCGATATCGCTCAAACAAGAACTCATCCGTGTGAAATAAAGGATCTTGGCAATCGCGAAGAACTCTATTGGTATGGAAAGCTAATCGAACTAAAATATAGCTCCTTGGTCAACTGGGTCTCTCAAAAATGGAGCTGCCATGTTATTTTCCGGGGGTGTGGCAAGCTTATCCAGCTACACTTACGTTAGCCTGCTCTGGAGCAGGTTAGTGCTAATTGATATGTTACTATGGTGATTTATCGAAAGTTGCTTCCACGAACCAAAAAGAGGGGCGTTTTTTTTTTTATCTTAGCCTGAAAATTAGCTCGCTTAACCGCTTAGCGAGCTACGACGAATACCCCTCTGTTTATTTTCACAAAATCTCCCCTTTTTGTATATTTTTCTTTCACACGTGTAGTAGTGGGTCACCTGAAAGACTGAAAACAGCATTGGGGAGTTTATCTTGGTATGCAGCAGGTTTTGGCCCTCTACTCAAGTTCCAGTAAATTTTCTACAGATTAGCATAATCAGAAAGATCCATGTATGGGCCTAAATTGTCACTCTTCAACCAAAATACAATCCCCATCAGCAGACTGTTGGCACACTCCACCCAAAGCGTATTGACAGTGATGTAGGAAGGTACTGCAAACCCCATGACTGTACAGAGAAGTGATATGACTATGAAAGGCATCCATGTAACAGTAAAACACAACATAAGGCTGACATAAAGGGGAGGAACTTCCTGGCCAGTCTCCACCACCAGTGTATGCTTCTCATCACTTCTCTGCCCATTAAACAAGGTCTTGCTGAAGTATAAGTCACTCTTCAGAGTTGCAGAGCTGTCCTGAACAGACAATCTATTGGCTTCCCTGAGCCACATGGGCAGCCTTGAGCAGAAGGGCAGCAACACAAAACAGATGGCCATGGAAATGCCTGCAAAGAAAAAGGACATTGAAGTTGAGTCCTGCATTTTACATACTTGTGCATGCTTTCCTACCTCATACTCAATCTCTATCATATCTATGTTTGTTGAGTGGAAAGACCAAAGGCAAGCCATGGCCCACACTACTAGGGTCAAAAAAACATTCCGCAGGCCACTGTGTAGTGAACCATGGCAGGTACGGTTACCTAGCTCAAATAAGTAGTTTAGAAGTCCCAGTATCAACACAGGCAGAGGCAGCGCTGCATACATATCCGAGCCATGTGCCAGCACAAAACACACCGACACAGGGGACTGACCAGGCCCGAGGAACCATACCATTGTTATAGCCAAAAATAATGCAAGGTCAACCAGGACAAGCGAGTAGCTGAAGACATTCATGAAGAAAGTATACAAGTTACGCCTGAAGAGCGTCAGGACCAGTGTATCCAGGCCAACTTTGAAGAGCATGATGAACAGATACTTCTGAGTGTTGTCCACACGGCAGCTGTCTTTCCCCTCCCAGTGCTCTATGATGGCCCACATTGTTGAGCTGTTGTTGTGGTGAGTAGCTGGTGACTTGAGGGGCATCTGTATGGTCTGCATCGCTCTGTTCAATAAGAGGTGCTATAATGCAGGCTGTTGAAGAGATGATGGTTGTTGTTGCCATTAGTAGTGTATAAAATGAACCAAATAGACACGCCTGTACTCAGTTTCAGTTAAAATATGGGACTGTCAAATAGTCTGAAGATGTATCCCAATATCTGTAACAGTTTACTGTTACAAAAATAATCTAGCTCTAACTTTCCCCTTAAAAACACAAGGAACCAATCTCACTTGTACTTGTGCTGCACATTGTGCTGCAATATACACTAAAGTACCTGTAAATCTTTGAATTAATGTCACAAATCTTACTTTTGATCCATAGATGGTATCACCGGTTCATTCCATGCAGAAGCAGGTAGAAAAGTTAACTTCACAAGCTGGAAGGTGTTCTTCTCTTGCCTGTTGCAGGTGAAGTTGTTGGGTGCTGCCTTATTAAGGTCTGTTTGTCCAACTCCAGAACTTCCTGTATGAAACCAAAAGCCAATTGGACACGCCCTGCATTCCCTTTCTGCAAGAGTTTTGCTCTCAGGTGTCCCCACCTTTTTCTATCCTCTCAAGCCTGTTTTAATGACCTGCTTGTCTTGTCAGACAAGATAATCCTGTCACTCTTTCTCCTCATAGTTTAATGATATATCCAAGCAAAAGAACCGTCAGTACAAACATGGATGGACAAATCTGCCCGCATTCAGTTTTTTTATTATTATATTTGTTACTTCTGTGACTGTATTGACTACATTTAGATTTTGAGGCATGGTTCTGAAGCCACAGTATAGTACAAGTCGTTAAACTAATAGACTTTAAACCTACAACCATAACTCCACCCAGGATCTGGCGCAGTGAGACATACTTATTGTTTGCTCTGCTATATGTAAATGTTTGATCACTGAGCAGTCAGTTGATGTATTTAGGGCTAAGCAGTAAACACAGGTTAAGGTGTAGCAGATCTAGTTTCACCTTGATCTCTTGAAACATTTGGTGAATAAACTGACATATTTTTTATTTTGATTACTATAAACCTGTTGAAGTTCAGTAGACATTTTTGAGTAATTCTTCAATGTTCATGTTGATCTATATTTAGCCATGAAAAGATGTGCTACCATCTCTTTGTTCCAAAAGAACAAAGAGATGGTTACTCTTTTGTAAAGAAAAACTACACACTTACACCATATTTCCTGTTAACTGTGGTAGCGGTATTACTAGTTCAACTACATATCTCATTACTGTGGTGCTGGTGTCGTTTCTTTTTACCAAATAGCTTTTCAGTATAAAATCTCTTCTAGTAATCAAATAATGTGGTAGCATCCACACCAGTAAAATTTTTCCCAAGTGCAGTGGAGCTTTCTGAAATAAAACTGCTAAAGATCAGCAAGTGACACCACTGCCATCCATGTAGTTGCCCAACACTGTTTATTGTAAACTAGTCAGTACCTTGATTTTAGGAAGAATGCGTAAATTAGGGGTGGGGGGGAAAAATCTATTCACATTTGAATCGCGATTCAGTCTTCTAGCGATTCACATAGATTCACAACTGTAAAAAAAACTGTCGTTTTTTTGTATACATTATAAAAAAACATTAAAAACATTAAATACATTTAAAAAAAAGTCAAAGTTAAACTTGGACTGTAGGAACAGGATGTAATTGTCTAAATATCCTGATCATATTTAGTTTGTGTACCTGGGGATATCATGGTATAATTATCCCTGCCGTAATGTTTGTCAGTGCATTGTTATAGGGCCGTCCACAGTGTTGTTGTTACAGTTTGATAACTGACTTTTAGGAAGTTGGACGAATGAAGATTGAACTCTTTGCTGATGTGGTTCCCAAGACAGCAGAGAATTTTCGGTAAGGAACATTCTGATTAAATGATTTGAGTGTAGAAATTGAATTATGAGTTTTAATTTGTGTAACCGTTTTTTTTAAGGCAGGATAGGCAAGTTTGGCAAACTTAGCCATTTTAACTAGAGTTTGAAATAAATATGCCACCCCTTCCCTTAAAAGACACTCCTCCAAAACACATGAAGACAGACAGACAAGTCTGCACCGTTTTGCATTACCAAACGCCAATGAAAGAAGGGATCACTGAATTAATTGCTTCTCCCAAAGTTTCTTTCATTGTTTCTTGCTCTGAGAGATTTGGGAAGTTTTTTTCTTGTCTACTCTGAGGGTTTAGTTTGATTGTAGGTGCTATCTGTAACTGTGAAGCCCTGTGTGACATTCCTTTTAAAATCCGCGTTAATATTTTATGTTTTCATTCACAGGCAGTTCTGTACTGGAGAATTCAAGTAAGTGATGCCATATGTACACATATTACAGTGATATAAAAGCAGACATTGCTTTAATTTCAACTGTACATGATACAGATTCATTCATATAAGAAATTATATGATGTACGTAGACAATGTGCTTGATATTTGACCACATTTGTGGTCTGGAAACATTCTTTTAAACAAGCTTAAATTAGTAGGTATGTTGCCACTGTGTCTTGTGTAAAAAAAGAGTGATGGAAAAGGCAGTCCATTGAGACACTTGGGTGTTATTTAGATGAATAATTAGCCCTGCTTCCTATTTTTAACGATAAGTTCAATGTTAAGATGGAATTGTTGAAAAATATGTGGTTAACAAAATGGTCAGTGTTACGAACCCTGTGGCTCTATCAGTCTAGGGTGGATGGTACAGAGACCCGTAACATAATCTCATGCAAATTAGTGCAGTGTAAGGCACAGTGAGAACAATCGACACAGACAACCAAAGCTACCGTCAAAGATAAACGTTTAATATAAACACACGGTAAAGGGGTTAGGGAAAACGATAGAATCCAAAACACCCCTAAACTGAACTTGCCTGCCTCAAGTTCCACTAGGCTGACTACTAACCCATAAAAAAATACAAAAATAGTGTGTGTGGTCCGCTCAGGACCACACACACTATACCATCAGGACCAATACCACACGCCACAAAAACAGTTTCTTCCCTTCCGCTGTTGGCCTCTTCAACAAGGCCAAGGGTTCACACTGACTTCATGACTTAATGCCCTTAAAACAACACTCAGTTCTAACTAGTTTTTAGACAAAGTTATACCTTTCGGGCTGTGTATGCCCAAGGGCGACTAGCTAAAAAAAAACTTTTCCCAGGGACTTAGGGATAAACACAACACGCAGGTTTTAACAAGGACTAAACAGCTAACAGAAAACAACTGACTAGACAACACCAAACAAAACCCCACAGCAATACCTACTCACATGAAACAGGTATGACAAAATGAGAGTTGAGATGTTGAATGAAGTGAGCTTTGCATGGATGAAGTGTCTGTATGCAAAAACAAAAAGGTATGTATGTCAAGTGTGTCTGTCAATGTGGGTGGAAACAAGAGTCCTCTCCTGAAGAACCAACTGACTGGGTTCTTAAACCAGGGATGTGTGATGCAATTAGGACACCAACGAGCACAATCAGGAACATGGACAGGGGACACCTGGAGAAACTACAGGAGTGCGAAAACACCACAACCGCATATAGGGGAAAGCTGCATGCGTAACAGTCAGAAACATGACATACTAGGAAAAAGTCTTTAAGAAGACATGGTGTACTTTTTTGTGTCCAACAACCAGCCAAACATCTAACAAATAGTATCTTACCATGCTTGAATTTTTCATTTTATTTTCACAGAAAAGATGGTGTCCCGATTGGTTTTAAAGGATGCACATTCCACAGGTATAGTTGGAAGTCTGAGGCAATATTGTATAAGTGTCGGCTTAACTGGCTGTCAATGTAACAATAATGTTAAAGGCAAGGTAGGTACGTTTTATGGACCAAGCCTTTTAGCTTGAGTTCCAAAGGATTCAAACCAAAATATCCCACCCTACCCTTCAAAGCCACTCCTCCAAAAAACATGAACTGTGCTTCTCAGCAACATTACCTACCCTGCCTTTAACTGACATTCAACAAGACATACTTTTGTGACTAGCTCATTATCATTTTACTGTGTCTAGCTCATCATTTGTCAATAGTTTTTTTGGACATTAAAATTGTAAAAAGTCTTTCACATCATTAATTACAGTAAAATATAGTAAAGTGTTCAAATGTAGAAAGTATATTTATAGTAAAACATAAAATATTACATTTGAATGTAATATTTTATACACATTATATATTTGAAAAACATTCTTATTTCCTTCCTAATGGTAGGGTGATCAAAGACTTTATGATCCAAGGAGGAGATTTTGTAAATGTGAGTACTGTTCTTTAACATGGTTTATAATTGCCCTTTGCTTTAGGCCCAAGAAGAAAATATGTTGTTGCTTTGACAGTATTACCTATTGTCCATTTCAGAGCCCAATTGGTTGCATTATTGTTCAGATTAGATCTTTGTAAACAGTGGTATACACTTTGTTTGCATTTCATTCCCATGCTCAGTTTGCCCACTAGTGGACAACTGTGCCATTTAGTGGCCTGTATTTTATTGCATGCCCAAGATAAAAAGGTTTAAGCACAAATTAGTTTCTGGACATAGAGACTTCAATACTGTACCGTTTTGATTTGCAGATGTCTAAAGTTGTTTACTTTGTTCTTTAGGGTGATGGAACAGGTATTTGCAGCATCTATAGAGGGCCCTTTGCAGATGAAAACTTTCGGATGAAACATTCTACACCAGGCCTCCTCTCCATGGTATGTGTAGGGTTTAGCACTTTGAGTTTACTGGATACAACGAAATGACAAAACTATCTAGAAAATCTAATTCCTCATTCTTAGTTCTATTGTATGGCTTCAATAGTCCTTGAATGGTGTGACATTAGCTACAATGTAGTTATATTTAATATTGGTTGTAGTCCTATTTTACATTAAATGGCTGCCTCAAGTTTGTAACCTGTCCGCATCACCCAACTCTTGGTGTCTTATTTGCTGGCACTCTTTCACTGAGAGTTGTTGAAGTTGTTCCTTGCATCTTTTGTTGTTGGCTGAGGCCTTTTTCCAGTTTGGGCAAAGTTGAGCAGAAACTTCCCAGATATATGAGAATTCAGCTGAGATGGCAAACTAGGTTAACCATTGTACTCCTGCTACTAAACTTTGTAGTGGGTGTGTAGGCTACTTGTTTCTCGTGGCTTATAGAAAAGCAAGTAAGAATAAACAAGGGTTTAACATGATCACTACCTTCAGCAAACCTCGATAGCAGGAGCATGATTAATGCTAGTTTGCAACCTAAGATCCGTGATGACTGGTGTAAAGTGGTCTCATACTTGCCATGGGCACTCTGACACCAATGTATGGCCACAGCTACAAGGTCTTGTAATTTAGTGTTTGCACCAAAATAAACAACTCCAAGAAGTCTAGGCTACTGACCTATGTGGACCTGGGGCATGTCCCATCAAGCAAGTTTACAGAATAAACCAGTCTTAAGTCAAGGAAAGTAACTGAAAGTAACTTGATTTTTGGAACAAGCCCCTGGTCTAACTCGATAAGATTGCCTTGTTTGGGTGGGGTAGTGGCAATGGGCGCGTTACCCTGATTACTTGCACTTATTTAATCAACAAAGATATTCTAAACTTTTCAACAGTAATTAATAGCAAGAGATATGCATTCAATTTGGTTGATTATAATGTAAACTTCAAGGATGTTTAGTCCATAAAATTTGGAAATTTGTACATTTGATCTCATACAGAACATAAATGTGTCAATGTCCAAGGGCTTCGGGAACCAACTGTAGAAAATAGACAGAGAGACTGACTAACATGTGCAGCTTTATTTCCACATAGGCTGTGGAAATAAGGCTCCATATAACATTATTGGTCAGTATGTGACAAAGTCCACTCCTATCTATCTGCTATCTTGTAATAGGCAAATAGCGGCCCCGGAACCAACGGTTGTCAGTTTTTCATCACTTGCACCAAATGTGACTGGTTAGATGGAAAGCATGTAGTTTTCGGTAAGTAGGATATCTCTCTTTTAATTATTTGGCATATTCTACCCTAACATTCACGCCCTTTGTGAAGTTCATAATTGTTTTTTTCTTTTAGGCAAAGTTGTTGATGGATTGTTAGTCATGAGAAAGATTGAGGTAAAAAAAAAAATATATATATTGCTGTATGCGGTGCACTGATTAGCACTGACCTCTGCATATTTCATTAAAACCATTTGAGTAAATTGTCTTTTTAAATCAATCTTATTATGTTTTAAATAGGATGCCTAATATTACAGCACATTACCCATCTCATCGCTGATTCTTTTGCAGAATGTTCCCACAGGGCCAAACAACAAGCCCAAGCTGCCTATCCTTGTTGCTCAGTGTGGAGAGATGTGACTTAACCCAACTCAAATTACCTTTTTTTTTTTTTTTTTTTTTTACTGATGATACATGGTCTTTTATATTTGAATCATTGTTCTATGTTTCCCTTCATAATCGCTTGTGTCTGATAGAAAATATTAAGGACAATACTAAAACTAATTAGTACACAATTGCACCATACTAATAGTTTTCAGTGAAATGTAGGTAGTGGTTTATTTTCACACTGCCTATATAGTATTTTCACTGTTCTGGTTGTTAATTTAGGCAGTTAGTAATTGCAGATAGTAATTGCAGATTATCAAGGATTTTTTTAAAATATATATATTTATACCATCCGGCAACAATACCCTACTGAAAAGTACATTGCTAAATTTGATTTGCCAACACGAATATTATGAATACAATGTTAATGTTTGTGTCACATTTACAATAAATACTTTTACTTTTTGTAAATGGTTTCAGATATGATTCTCATATAGAAAGTCTGGATGGAGGTACAGAGATTTTCATGTCATTTGCTTACCTTATTTACTCGTCAAATGTTTTCAATGTGAAAGTAGGTCATAAGTGCAGGGCTGTCATATTATTAGTATTTTTATATATTTAATATTTCCAGTTCAAACAAACAAATTTGAAATTGTCAATATTAAACATTATAGTAACATGTTTGTAAGACAGAATAGTTCAAATCTTCAGGTATTCAAGTGGATTTACAAACGCAATGTGATGTCCTTTTTGCCTTGTGTGGAGGTTACTGTGTGCAGTGCATCAGGCTCAAACAACCAATGTTGTCAATTGACCCATTTGCCATACCAGCCACTTTGCCAAATTTCCCCTATAAATGTCATACAGGTTTAATTATTTGAGCAGTATCAGAGGAGGATGGAATTAGTGTATAATGCATTCTTCCAAGTACACACTAGTACCAAGGACTTACTGCTGAACTTATGGTTGCCTATCCCATCTTCTCAGTCAACGAATCCACCATAACCCCTCCCCCACTCTCACTTGCTCTCTCTCGCCTTGGACACCATCCCCCCGCACAAAGGAATCCTTTGAGATGCAACTCTGCTCTCTTATGGAAGCAGGAAGGGTTTTGGGGGGCTTGATGGGAGGCTTTCTAGGGTCAATGTCAAAGCTTGTCTTTGTTGTGGGACAACAGGGCTCGGCTATTAACAACGAACTCTTCACACATCAACCGGGACTCATAAACAGTGCCAGCGGAGCATTAACATGACAATGAGTTGGGGGTTGGTGTTGGGGCTGTCTCAAGCTTGGCCAGGGGGGATGTCTGGTCTACTATGACTAGAGGGACTTTAAATTTGGGATTCAAGTTAAGGACGACAGTGTTGTATGTGCTCACCACACAGGAAATTCAATATGACATAACGATACGACTAAAAATGCAACATAACTCTAATAGACTTCCAGTGCAGACGGGTGTGCCTAAATTCGAATCTAGAGGGACTGAATATTTGTATCGTAGACTTATTTGCTAAATTACATTGTTTATATTGAAATTATACAGCAGTATAGGTGCATGTTGTCATCAAATCACACATCAGTAAGCCTGACTACCCCCTCATCGGGTCTCTTGAAGTGAAGGTTGATAAAATGAAGAGGACAAACTACTGACAGGGCACTGGTGAAAAGATACTTACGGTAGAGACCATATAAGATGTGCATCTAAATGCTTAACTTGTATCATACTATTTTATTAATAAGAGTACAGACAAAAACGGTAAATTGCCACGGCCATGACCGTGAACAAAACTATGGAACGATCGTCTGTCTGGCCCTTACGTGAAGCATTGTTGTAGGAGGTACGTATGTACATCATTTCTGTTGTACCAATCATTTTCTGTTCGGTTTTGTTCTTCATACAATTGACAACCAAATAGGCCAATGGAAAAAATGAAAATGTACTACGTTTAGGAATGGGACCAATTACAGAAGAAGGTGGGAGGGAACCTTGCGAAGAATATTCCCCGGCATCGTTTCTCATTCCTCCCAGTTCGATCGGCAACGGGAGCGGAAAGAGGACAGCAGAGAGAGCCCGAAGGCAGCAGCCCCCACCACCGCCGGCCCAGGTTACCATCTAGCACCGGGAAACACACTAGAGAGCCACCGCCGGCATAGGCCATTACCAACCAGTAACCATGAGCAGCGAGGCCGAGACACAACAACCACCGCAGCCTGCTGCCGATGCGGAGAGCCCATCCAGCCCGGCAGCCGCAGCTTCCGCGGGGGATAAGAAGGTCATCGGTAAGCTTAGCTAGCTAACATAGTAGGTATTTAGCAAAGAGATGTGTATACTATTTAACCTTTTAACAAGTAGATAAACAGTCATAGTAGTTAGCTCTAGCTAATGTATCAAGCGCTAGGGGTTTGCAAGCCGTTAGCTAGCTCGGTCACTGGCAAAGGCTGAATAAACCAGGTACTAGTAGACGAGCTATATGGATTGGCCATGAATGTTATACATTGTGAAAGCTAACTAGAGAATTTTATTCCAAAAACTGTTGGCCGGTAAGCCAACCATCATATACAAATTTTGTTTATGGCAATGTCGGTAATGTCAGTTATTTGGCTAGCTAAAGGCTACATAAACTGTTGGCGTTCATCAACGTTCCAATTCCATAAGTTCTAAGAATGTATTGCACGCCGCCTGTTTGAATGCACAACGCGGCTTTGCTTTTCAGCCGAATATTTATTTTGACCAAATAACTAAGCTACGTTATCTAACGTAAAACGTCTAGTAGTAGTTCAACTGAAAGGTAAAAAACGAGGTGTAGCAAAGTGCAATAGAGAAATCGGCCGTGTCTTCATTAGCAGTTAGCTAGTCTACCTGCACATGTGATTTTGGTGATTGGGTAGCTAGCAGGTACAGTACTACTTGTCTCATACGGCGAGTCTCTAAACGTTTACTTGGTTAGCTAACCAGGATAGCTTACGTTAGCCAGCTAACCCATGCGACTGTATTAGATGTTGCCCTTGATGATGGTCATCTAGATGGATATATAACTACAGTAACCAGAACAATGACACTCAGTTTTCCTTAATTACCGTGGCAAGTTGTATGGTTTCTTTCGACTAGGTTAGGTTAATTACCTAGGCGGTATGAGATGAATTCACGTTGGCCCTTGAACTGGTTGGCAGACCCAAGTTGTGGGTGAATTGGCCATGACATGAATTAGGCCTTAACACGAATGCTATTTAGTTCTAGCTTCCCTTTGTTCATACTGGGAAACACTTGGCGTTCGTGTGAATGCCGTTTCATGCCAAACGAGTCTATCGTGTTTTTATGAGTCATTAAGGGTTTACTCATTTTTATGACAAAGGAATATTTAAGATGCTTAAAATAGTTCACTGGTTGGGCATGGCACTCTTTAATCTAGCTAGCAGGTTTGCTACAGTAGCCAACAAGGAGCACCCAAAATGTCCGCCGCAGTAGTCGGATTCTTCTGAAATCTTTTGTGCCCATTTCAATTTGAACAACCTCGGATTAAATTTGTTTTATAAAATCCAATTCATAGCATCCAACAATTGAGTGTTACAATTATTTTATAGCAACCAAATGAGTGAGGTTCATCCATGCTGGCTCAAATCCAACCACATGGTTTAGAGTAGCCCATAGTTAATCGGCTAGGTGGGTAGCACTCCGGCTATCTGTCGAACTAGCCTTATAAGCTGCTTTTAGCTAGCTAGCATCTCGGGGCGCGACTCCACCACGTGTAATAGTTTCAGTCACTTCCTTGTGTGGACAGGCCTAATAGACGTCACCTTTGTCTATACACATTCGCACTGGTGGTATTTTTCACGCAAGTTCTGATCCAGTATTGCCTCACAAGACCCCCACCGTTACAGCGACCACATATCCATTTGGACCATGCCATACTTTTTGAGCAGCTGGTAGCAAACACCAAGACTTAAGCATCAGAATCTATAAAAAGCTCAACAGCTAGGGTTTAAATATAGCTGGCTCCCCTGTCTTGTCTAGCCTGTATGTGTGTGTGTGTTAGAACTTTGTCCAATGTGCTTTTTATCTTTATTTTTTAGCAACTAAGGTCTTGGGTACAGTTAAGTGGTTCAACGTCAGGAATGGTTATGGGTTCATCAACAGGTACGTTGGCTCCCTCCCAAGTCGTCTAAAGACATTAATATGATCCATGTGTGAAGAACATTCCCAATCCCATTACGGCTTTGATTTGATTACACAACCAGTGGATACTTTGTCTGGTCAGTGTCAAGTTGAGCTTTGGTAACAGTATGTATGTTCTTTTCCCTCCTTTTTTATTTTTAAGGAATGACACAAAAGAGGACGTCTTTGTACACCAGGTAGAAATTAACAGAAGTTTCATTTATCTTTATGCAACATGTAAAAAAAAAAAAAAGTGCATTATATTTACATAAGATGGTACAGTATTCAGTATATCTACAGTATAGATGGTATTTACAGTATGGTTGTTTTTCTTGTTTTAGACTGCCATAAAGAAAAACAACCCAAGGAAATACCTCCGCAGTGTTGGAGATGGAGAAACTGTGGAGTTTGATGTGGTTGAAGGGGAAAAGGTTTGTGTAAAAAAAGAACACTCAGGCCTACCCCAATTATCTTCAGAACTGTCTTATGTCTACCACAGCATACATTGGGCTGATGTGTAGACCTGTTTTTTTATTGACCTGTGCAATGTCTTCCAATCCTTCCAGGGAGCTGAGGCAGCCAACGTCACTGGCCCAGGGGGTGTTCCAGTCCAGGGAAGCAAGTACGCAGCTGACAGGAACCGTTACAGGCGGTATCCCCGCAGGAGGGGCCCACCCCGTGGCGACTACCAGGAGAACTACCAGAGCGACGGCGAGGGTGAGCGAGAGCCAGGCAGCCGTGACAAGAGCAGCCGCGAGGGAGCAGAGAGCGCCCCAGAGGGAGAGATGCAGCCCCAGCAGCGCAGGCCCTCCTACCCTGGCAGACGACGCTACCCACCATACTTTGTACGTAGACGCTATGGCCGCCGGCCTCCTTACACCAACGCACCACGAGGAGGGATGACTGAGGTACGCCGTCACAGGGCACTTCCTGAAGCAGGCAACAAGGGGTCTCCCCGGCCGCTGACCGGACCCCGTTCCAGTGATGTCATACCCAACTCTCAAACCTCTCGTCACACACAACACAAACACAGAGACAGATAGATTTAGGATATCAAAATTAAATCTAAGTGTATTGGTCTATTGACTGATGCGCTGTACGTTTACCATAGTAAACTGTTGGGAGAGCTGAGTTTCAGCCCTGCACCAACCATATTCCATTGACAGAAGCCTAAAGAGGAGTTGTTGTAACTTCAAAAAACAGTTTCACAACTAGTCCCCAAAAAAGTATGTGCTCTTATCAGACGGTGACCAATTCTGATAGCGTTTAGAAATTGAGCACGTTATCTCCTAGAAGGTGCTAACTCAACAGAACTGAGCATTACAATGTAGTTGTTGTTTGACTAATCCTTGTTTGCTTTTAGGGCGGCGAAGGCGATGAGAACCAGGGAGGTCCAGACCAGGGCAATAAACCAATGAGGCAGAACTACTACAGAGGCTTCCGACCAAGGTTCAGACCACGGTTTGAAAGTTGGCTTCATTGACACAAGGCTGTAACATTGGGAGAAATGCAGGGAAAATATTTATGAAAATCATATGTTAAGGCAGTTTGGCCTGGTTAACAAACAAACAAAATTTCTATCCAGATTGCTGTAGCATATTAGTACTCACTGAAGTATGTATAATTGTACTGACTACGCTCCCTTTATTGCAGCCTAACTTTGAAGGCAACTGCTTCCACAGATTTTCTATTCCATTTACATGTGTACTTGTCTGATTTCATTGTAATTAGGTGCTGGTTTCAGCTGTTACTTGATTAAATTGCATGACAATTGCAGTTACGCTATTCATTTATGTATGGTGCTCTTTAAAATGTAGATATATAAACTGAATGTTTGTCTTTGAATTTGTCACACTGAACAGGCTTAAGACAATGTTATGCAGTCTCATTTCCAGCTGCTCTAGCTTCAGTATTTGATCGTGTTATCCCAACTTGTCAGGGGTGGTCCACCCCGTCCCAGACCGGTGCGGGACGGTGAAGAGGACAAGGAGAACCAGGGTGGCGAGGGAGGCCCGAACCAGGAGCCCCGTCAGCGCCGCTACCGTCGCAACTTCAACTACCGCCGCAGACGCCCCCAGGCTGGTGGAAAGCCAGGCCAGGAGGGCAAGGAAGCAAAGACAGGAGACGAACCATCCACTGAGAAAACGTCCGCTCCCGAGGCCCAGCAGGGTGGGGCTGAGTAGGAACCATCACCACCGGCATGTACCATCTCTTACCATCGTCCGGGTGAGTCCAGATACATACGTGCACATACCATTTGAAGATTATTTAATTAGTATTCACTAAATCAGCATATCAGTATGTTTTGACACTTTGTTTAACTTGGGGTTTTAGAGATGCTTTCTTACCATATCGATTGGCAAATTTGATAACCACTTCCAGATTCTTGTTAATCCAAAATTAACTGAATCAGTGTATAATCTAAACCTCTTCAGTTTCAGAAGGTCATTTATTCCATTTAAATCAGATTGTATTTTCTTGCAGTTTTGTCAACAAGAAGAAACATCAAAGATCTGAGCAATAAGAAACAGATTTGACTTGACGATCGTCACAAGCTTGCACCATGCATTTGACCAGATTACCACCGATTGCCTGCAGAATCTATGCAGACCTGTTATTTTCCATTATTTTTACGTGACAGCTACAAAAGTTTTGGGGAAACGGCAGATGTTTTTCTAAATCGGTCCTGAGTTTTTACACCAAATTGTTTATAAAAAATAAAAAAAAGTAATTTGATATCTGGTCAGTTTGACATTTTTAAATAACTTTTTATGTATTCAAACATTTTAACAAAATGCAAGCTCAAATAAAAGTCAACGGAGAATGGTCTTTTTGTATGTTATTCTTTCTGGATAAAGTTAATCCATAGCATTCATTATGAAGCTTGAACTGGTGTAATTTTGAAATGTTCATGTTAAAAATACAAATGGATAGGTCACTGAAAAAGAAATACATTTTACAAGACTTAATTTCACCATTTGTCATTGTGGTTATACTGCCAGCATTGGATCTACAACATGGTTTCAAGATTGGATATGGACTGGCTTGTGACATGAAATACTTTATTACTGGCTATGGCATAGAAATCTTTGACATTTTATACATCTGCACAATATTAAACACTACTATGGACACAGCTGCACAATTACCAATCACACTATCAATGTTTTGTGCACACTATCAGAAAGATAACTGATAAGATGGGAATGGCCAATTTGTTGTTGCTCTGTCAATGATACTCAGACATTGGTTTCTTTTCGTAGGCGTTTCATCCTCTGAACATTGTTTTCCATTGCAGCACGGTTTGTAATCTCTGTGGCACAGCCAGCAGGAAACCAACCTCTCACTCCATCCCTCATCCTCTCCCCGTGGCACCAATCTACAGCATTAAAAAGTGTTTACTTAAGCTGTGAGGGGGCAGATGCATCATCTGCACATGCAATAATAGATTATTCACAACATAACCTATTTAAAATGACGCCTTACCCTCCTCTCTCTGCAAGACTATCACCACCTCAGCTTGCTGTAGTCCCAGCTCATCTGGCTGCTTAGGCATGTATGCTTTGGTGGCCTCAAATTGAGGTAGGTCTGAAAACAGAACGGTGACCATTCGTGATTAAATGAAAAGGTAATCCTTACATCCCAAACTGAGAAAATGAAGTGGAACTCAACATGGACTCAATATTACCGTCTTTATTTGTGCTGTTCCCTGTTTGCTTGAGCTCCCGTAGAGCACTGACCCAGCGTGCTCGGTCCACTCTTGAATGAGTATGAAGCATAACCATCAGACCAACATATACCCCTCAAAACAAAGTGTCGTTTATTATGGAGTTTGTCAGTAGAGGGAGCCGGATGCTGTATCTTTGTCCCAGGTCTGCATGGAATATTCCATGCATATATTGGCTAAGACACAAACATCTGGGATGATGGTTTAATAAAACCATGAAGAAGTAGACTTCAAATATCCATTACACGGATTATGTAAGGCATTTCTTGAGTATAGTGCTCTGTGGGTCACATTTTCACAATTTAAATGTCTTTAGGTCTACATTCAATGTCCACATGTAAAAAAACAGGTTACCTGGATTCAGCCACTAGGGCAATGTGCTCTAGTCTGCCCTCACTGTTTCTTGTCATCTGCAGCCGAAGGGACAGTCCGAGGCTGGAGGCTCCCTTGTTGGGTGGAGACATCCGTTCCTCTGCCTCCTCCTTCACTTCCACATTCTCCAGAGTGGCGTAGTCCATCACCACATAGCTCTCTTCACTGGTTAGAAACACACAAACTTACATATTCAATACTTTTTTTATTGAAACAAAAACGTACAAAGAAGTTAATTAACACACAATTGTTGTTTATTTAATGTATTTATTATAGGCATATCCACATGCTATCAAAGCCAACAGTCACTAAGTATGTGACCTGAAAATGGTCATGGGAGCAAGGTTCCCGCTTGGTAAATGATACCAGCATAGTGGGTTATTGCTTCCTCTCACCGTTGACATGCTAAGCAGGCACGTTCCCCCTCAGTCTCACTCTCCAGCTCGGCACAGTGAATGTAGTGACTGAGTGAGCTGAGCATGCATGCTGCGAGGGGGGATAAAAGAATCCTAAGCATGCCAAGCACCACTCCCAGTCTCCCTCCTTCACCCCTCCCCCTGTCCTCCTAGTCCTCCCTTCTCAAGTTCCCTGTCATCCACCAGCTGGCCTTACTCAACCCCCTTTGTGGTCATGACCTCCATCTCTATTGGCTTAAATTGAAGGACACGACAGGCAACATCTCAATGGATAAGTGAATAAGTGCGCAAAACCACCATCAGAGCGGATCAGAAGACAAATCCTCCTAATCCTCTTCAGAAATGTGTTCTCCCATTATCATGTGATACCTATACATGCTAGATCAGAGCATCGACTGAGGAATGATTTGCAATTGGCTTTATTTATTTTGTACTTATTCCCCCCCACCCACCCTCCTTCAAAACAAAGATGAATCAAGAGTTAAGCAACAGTTGCCATTAGATCAGGTGCTCACCTCTTCTTCCTGGTGACGATGAGGACATCGTTAAAGAGAAACAGGTAATAGCTTTTATGACTGAAGGTCTTCCAGAAGATGCTGAGCTCCTCTGTGCAGACTGCCAACTCCCCACGCTTCTGCAGCCATCGGGATGACGACACTAGAGGGAAGGGCTGGGGGCAGAACATGGCCAAAGAGGGAATGTTAGACAACATAATAGAAAAGTAGACGACTCACTGCATGTGTTGCCTACTGAGTAAACCTGTACTGGCCAACATGCCTTGATCTTGCCGAAATCCATGTGCTTTTGGATAGTGTACATCTGCTCTGTCCTTTCCATCCTCCGGGCTCCGTCATTGCAGCTACTCACCAACTGATGGGATTTGCGCAAAACAATTCCATATGCTGAAAATTTTTTATTGGTGACACAGAAAGATACACTTACAGATCCATTTTGGTTAGGGCTAACACAACTCAGGCTGTTGGAGCGGGTGTCTCTAGCATACATTTCAGCTTGGCATGAGATGTCAATCATTAATATGCGTTTGGTGTGTCGGACAAAAAGGTAAACATTTTATTTTTCTATGGACTCAGCCTAGACTGCCAGATGGACAGTCTTTAAATGGACTTGTGTTCATGCGTTGCAGAAGGTAAGCTCAAAAAACCCAACCTTGCTGATGGCTTTCAGGGCCCACACTGCAGCAAAGTACTCTGCGGTTTTGTCTGGGGTCTTCTGACAGATGGTCTAGGGAGGAAGCAGAGAAAGAGAGAGAGATGAGGCTGGGAGAGGGAGGACCTATAAATATAACATATATGTTTGTTCCAATACCTTCGGATATAAAAATGCAGGGCTGTAGCAGAGCATGGCCTCTAGAGGGCGTAAGGGTCTGTTGAGGATGCACAGTGCATGCCATCCCATTGTAAGAATACGGTCTAAACAACTTATAACCCATGCATACATGCTGAAATCCTCAGAAAATACCAAGGAGAGTGAACAAAAACACAAGGTGTAGAGAATATGTTTGCAGCCTTACACTCAAACAGTAAGTCAGAATGTATTTACTTACATCAAGTAATAGTGGTAGACGTGTTACTCTCTGCATTGGCAGGATCAGGAAGGAGATCATAGGCAAGCCTCCACATTCACTGTTCCCTTCAATCTGCTTCAGAACCTCCTTGAAGGCAGTGTTACTAGCCCTGGTGTGCACACACAGACACACACATGATGAATGCTCATAGCTCACATCACTGAATCTTAAGTACAGGTAAATACAAGTGTTCCTAAATGATCTGATCTTTGGAGGTGCCCCTTCCCCCACACTCACAACAACTTCTGTAGCGTCCTCTGTTGGAAGGTTTCGTTGGAGCAGTACACAATGTACGGTTCAAAGTGGTGGGTGGAATGGTTCTGCACAATGTCGCTGATGTCCTGGATCACTGGGTTGGCATGGTGACGCCTCTCAAGGTCCTCAAAAAACCTGTAGACAGGAAAAGGGAGAGAATAAATAAATGTTCTCTACTCCCATGGCTGGGGTACCTGAATAATACAATAAATAACAGCATTACCTAAGGCCATACAACACAGAAGTACCATAATCCTGGGATTTTTATGAAAGCAAATAAATTGGGCAATTGTTGTTTGTTACCTCAACTTCCAGAGACTGACATAAGAGTAACATATTTTTATTTCAATTTGTTCTCTTCCATGCTCTAAAGGCATTTAATAAAAGTAACATACTGATACAAAGAAGTGGTTATGATCTAGTTATTTACTTTGTATTAGATATGAATATTCATAAAATCTCTCAAAGATAGCCATAATTTCAAATCCACACACAGGATTTTCCAACACTACCAACTACCTGTTTCCCTTCTAAGAAAACATAGTAAACTGACACTCATGCCATGGCTACAGCCCAACCCAAAGTGACACACACACACAATCCCACACACACACAATCCCACACACACACACAATCCCACACACACACACTAGAAATGTTATAAGCATAAAGACATTTGCGATCTGTGCAATTGCTGTTATTAATATGACCATTTCAATCCTGGCAATAATCTAAATATTCTACATACATCACGCTTTACATATATATAGACCTTTCAGTTACTTCTCTAAGCTTGCTGAATGCTCCTTAAACTTACCAAGTGGTAAAACCTGTTCGGCAGACAGGTTTCAACATGTTCCGGGGCTTCATAGAATCCTACAGAAATTCTAAAGAGAATATCTACACCCACTGAAACCCATTTGCAAGCACTCCACCAATCCTCGTGAGAATTTGGGGAGTTGCCACTTGCATGGCCATTATTATTTTGTCTAAAGGGGGTTAAAGCAATTGGTCTTTGTTGACAAGTAGTGAGCTCAAACAAGGACACAAATCAAAAAATAAAATTGGGATAATGTTTCTGTAATACTTGTTTGCTTTATAATTATATATACACACAATTTTAAACATATATGCTAGTTATACCATCATCATTTTGTGGTCTGAGGTATAAATAGATGCTAAGATGTTTTTAATAGGTACATATTCTGATGCCAGTAAGGGGGACCTGGTTGTTGAATCCAACAGAAAATCCATGATGTAGACAGTTTATACTGATCATTCTGACCTACCACTAACGTAAAGCTGTCTCCCTCAGAAGTCAGAGAGCCCTTACCCTTTGCTGACATTGTTAATGACTGCAATGTTGGAGAAGAGGTGGTGGTGCTCTGTGGTGGTTAGTGTGCGCCTCAGTGCATCACTGTTCTTGAAGTGGCGCACCAGGATACTGAGACTGTGTAGGTACGAGTACTCCGATGTGATGATCTCAAAGATGGCCTGTTGCACAGCAATGATAGCAGAAGGCTCAGTATCTGGTTTGTTTTGCTGTTTTCACTGATGTTGTACAAAATCATCCAAGCAGATAATGAATGAGACATTCTTCCTGTAGAGTGTTTATGGACGTTGGAGGTAGAGTGGTATAATAAACTGGAGTAAAAAAACTGACTGACTGATAAAAGACTATGACATGTTGAGCCAGGTGTTGTTGACACAAAAGGCCTAGACAGGAGTAAACCGCCTGAGAAGGCCAACAAAGAGAAGGTGTGGCTCAGTACAGGGTAAACCTTGATATTGACAAGAATTAGGCTACAGTTTGACTGCCACTAAAGAGTCCTGGAGTCAAAGCTCATATACAGTGTTCAATAAAAAGCACTTAACTCCACTGGTATTCCCCCGCCCTCCCCTTTCTCTCTCTTTCTCGTTCGTTCACAACACAAATACCTCTTGCCGCTTCCGTTCCTCAGCTGAGATCATCTGAAGAATGCCTGTGTCTTTAATCTGAGTAGTCCAAAAAATACAAAAATAAAATGCATTGATGTTAGAACACCAAAAAGGTTTGGAATGAATACATGCTTTTGTCAGACTTTGTCATTCAGGAAACAGATATTCCTCCCTGGGAGCCCCCTCTGCCGCCCTGACCTGAGGTAGCTGGCTCCATGTGACCTGGGCAGGCCTGTAGCTCTTCACCACAATGCCCTGGTCCACAGGAGGCTCCAGCATCACAAAGTCATCCACCATCTCTTCTTCTGCATTCTGATTGGTGGAGTGTAATCCTCGCTCCTTGATTTCCTGGTAAAGCCGTGGATCTGACAGCCAATGATGTCATTACAAAATATGTCTTTATAACAATAGTCCTTGCCTGCAAATCAATCTGATCAAAAGTATAATAGGATAGGATAATCAATAGCTATGGCACTTAGTAACTAAGAGGCAATATAGGACTTTTGATATTAAGTATGCCAGCTGCAATGGTCTTAAATTGATTCATATTGCATTATCTTAAGCTTCCCTGAGTGTAACATGAACTAGAGGCATTGATATCCTCAAACAATTCTAACCATACTATCCTTATACTGTATGGACATATCACTAAAAATATCTTATTTTATCCAACTGTTGTTAGACTAATGCCAGTCGAAATGACTGACTGACTGTGCAGGAAAATCATACACCCTGATGAGGTAATCCTCTCCATCTCTGATTGACTTGTTCCATTTCTCAAATGTTGAAGTGTATGTGTTGAATTCTGGATGGTTCTTGACATACCATCTTTGAAGGATCCCCCGTGTTTCTGGTTCCTCTTCCTACCCAGGGTTCTCTGAGAGGGGAGGTAGGGACACAGCTTGAGTTAATCAGCCAAGAATGTGAGGGCCTCTATTGACAGAAAGACACTAAACTTCCATCTTTCCCATCTGTGTCTTTTTGTCTCTTCTTTTTTTTCGTGTTCTCTCAACTTCTGTTACTACCATATTACTGCCTGTTATTAAATTTGTTACCATTATGTAAATATTTGTTATGACAGTGTATGAGACTGTAATGTTACTGTTGTACTTCCCTAATCAAAGGCACTAGCAATGGTGTAAAATAGGAAGCAATCCTGGAAATAAGACATCATATAATCTGAATCAACATCACAATTATAGCACTGTTGACTCAGGACTGCTAAACTGCTTGAGAACGCACACATACCTTTCTTCCAGGAGAAAAAACTGTTTTGGAGCTGGGGGTCCTATTGTCCTTCATGGGCTGGAGTGTGGCGGCACTCCCAGGACCTCCGGTCATGGCATCTATGTCTAAGCAGGTCACTGCCGCTTTGTAGGACTTGTTCCTCCGGGTCCTCCACAGAGAGAACTCGTCCCCCTCACTGTCATAGTCATCCCAGGACACTTCAGGTCCCAAAACTGAGTGACGACTCCGTGTGGATGGGCTAGGTGTTTCAAGTCCTACAGGAAAGGTGACTACTGTTGTGTGATGGCGGTTCTTAGGCCGGCTTGCCACTGCAAGGCCCTTAGGGATGAGCTGCCGTGTACCTAGCTTTAGTGCAGCTGGACTTTTGGTACTCAGCACCACCTTAGGCAGTTCACTCCCACCCTCCAATGACAGATGGGCTACTGAGAGATGGGCTTCGGAACACGGTGAATCATCTGATTGGATGCAGTGGTTGTTACACACATCAGATTGTACATCTATTTCATGGTCAGAGGGGGAGCGGCACTCCATAATAAGTGGGGCCTCTTCGCCCATAGAGCTGTCAGACGGCCTATTGAAAATGTGTATGCTCCTCTAGCTGTGTTGTGGTGCTATTGACTTCTGCTTGTATCTTTTTGCATCCGAGAATATTCACCATTAGTCAACCCCTTGGAAACCCTGTCAAGACAATGAAAGAAACAGTTTTAGATTCATGAAATTCTCATCAATGTAGCAGAATGCCTTCACTCCTGTGTGGGACAAAATCTAAACGGTGGTGCAAAGACAGCCTAGTAGCCCATTATCTTACTGAAACTCGTGATTCCATTCTCAAATCAGAGCCGGTCGTGTTCATCCATTCCCAAAGAAATAGCATTGCAATCAACCCGTGACTCACCACTTACACCTACTCTCCCAGACGCTGCACTCGACTTTACAAAAGCAGATTAGCGCTCATCGTAAATCTGACCACACTGATACAAACGTTAATTTCAAACGAATCCCATAATTCTCTAATGTCTCTAAACCTTTCTGACTCTAAAACACGTTGTCTATCATTCTTAGCCTAGGGCTACTACTGTATACTTACCATGACTTTGTTTTATACGAAGTAGGTATTTGTTCACTCCCTGAAACACCAATCGCTTTATTAACAATACAAAACTAGTTTGACACTCGACAACAAACGTTGCGTAACAAGCGCTATTTTCTTCGCCAAAAAGTCGACATAAAAATATGTCCTAGGCGCATTCCCACGGTTCACGACTGAAATGCCACCCTTTTAAAGAAAAATGCATCTTATGCCAGTTGTGCTTACCTGTCAAAAGAAGAAATATCCTCTCCGGTAATTTTTTTTTTTGGGGGGGGGGGGTATTGGGTTCTTAATAATCTTAAAGCAAGTCTTTACAAAATGTTCAGCAAGGTTTCAGAGACAGGTTTCAATATGCTCCTTTTCACTTGACTTCCTCTTCAGTTTGCAAGTGTAATAGGGCCCTTCAATCTGTGCTCACAATTCTTATACGTCATTACAGGTGTGCCAATCATTTTTGTCAAATGGCTAACTCCATTTTCTCCTTTAACAAATAGGCTGTCTAACCAACTATTGACCTAACACGATATTTCCAGTTCGCCTTGGAAATCAACTTAATTACACGCCGACTAGTACCAAACAATAATGCTACAACTTCAAGCTAGACACAAACTTTTAAACCTGTGAATTGTGAAAATAATCATATTTACTAACTCTACTAATACGCTATAGTCAATCATTGTGTTTCAGATAGGTTAAAGGCAGGTTGAGACAATATATGAGTATTACATGAGCACCGGCCCCCTCTAGTGTTTGCTTTAACACATTACAACTGATGAGCAGGGCCAGTGGAGGCACAACATTGGATTAATTTGATAAGCACTCAATTTAAATTGCATGTACTGTATATTTCTTTACAAATATTTTCTAAACACACACTGTGATTAAAGTTTTATTTAATTCCATTTGACAGTCTGAAAATATTGGACATTAATGAACCGACGTTCTATGTAAGCAAGGCTCAGAACTGTAATATCATCTAGGATAATATTGGAACAATGAACAAGTATTGAGGGTTACTATGTACAGTTTATGTATAGAAAATCTTCTAATGGCAATGACATCAACATAGCTTTTTAATTTAAACATCAATATGGCATCCAATGAAGTGAATTAAAATATTTCCAAATAATTACTCGGAAAGGACCATGTGTTTTATATGTGTGAGTCACTTGTAAAAATCTACATTCAACATACATAAAGTAAACCTATAGCATATTTTTGGATATTACTGGGCCCATATACACATTCAGAAAGACACATCCGGCACATTTCCAAGGTCCAACAACCTAGACACAACATCACAGTGCACACTCTATTCTATACAGACCTTAAATGTGTCTATGATCATTTCTAAAATATCCCAAATATGACATGCAATGTTTCTAAAAGTTTGGTCCCACAACAATTAGTCTGGTATTAGTTTTGGACTGGAAAAACTGTCTGCACACCTAGTAGCTCTCTAAGAGTCTATACCACACCGCTGCATGATCCACAGAGTATTCAGAATGTCAGTACTCTCAGACAGAAAGCACTCATCCAGTAAGGGGATCTGCACATTAAAGATTTACACCCTGAGTTAACGGGACAAACCAGAATAGATACAGAGTAATTGATTTATTTTCTGTTCTTCTGCAATATTCATTGTGCCTTGTGCTCTTTTATGATTTAATTGTTCACACATCCAATAAATTCCTTTCTTCTTGCTGAATTCTATTGTCGATTTTAAAACATATCGTCTCTCCTTGGCATATTGGGAAGTAATAAATTCCCTTGAGAGTATTGGACTTTACTTTCGGAATAATACATTTGATATCCATAAGACACAAAACGCACAACATTCACAATGGTCACAATAACTTAACATTTAAAGAAATGAATTGAAAAATATAAATGGGCTATTTGCTCAATATGATTAATTCAAAATGAGGCAAAGTTTGATATGAGTCAAATGAACCTCAACTATTTCATAGTTACAAGAGACATTTGACATTTTCAAAGAATGACTATAAAAAGGAGCCCCATAAATTCTTTCTGGATGTGTTTAGACCACTTGAAAGCATAACATTTCTGGCAGTTTAGACTAGAGATCATTCAGACAGTGCTACACAAGCTAAATAAGAAATAGCTTTTAAGTTGAGACCATAGATAGAAATCTCTATGGCAGTGTCCCAGTTGCAACTTTCTACATTATCAAATAACAATACAACACCTGCAGCAGATTTTGCCTAGCAAGCCTGTTTACCATGACACTTTCCAAACAAACATAAACTAGAACTCCTTTCAGTTCACGATTTATTAGTTTGTGTGTGTGACAGATGATAAGGAACCATGAAACATTTATTTTATCTCCAGACAATGGTAGTTAAAAAGTACAATTCTTAATCTGTTCCACCTATCCACCTGGTATACAAAACTGTGCTAATATGTGGTAATGTGTAGAAATGTAATAACCTATGACCATGTAAAATAACATCAAGTAAGTAAAGCTAATAGTGTGATTTGATATGATTAAACACTAAGGATATTCATACAGTTTGGGTAAGTATGATTTTAGCAAAGAAAAAAGGGGAGCATCTATTCAACATGCTAATGTAGTCCTTTGAATCAGACACAACTAATAATATCCTATAAATAGTGTGTCCAGAAGACCATCGTGGGGGTCCAGCTGTGTCAGGCTGGCCAAGCTGCAAAGCATGCATAGTAGTGGCAACCATAGCATGGTCCTGATTAGCTAAGGTTGGAATGGAGAGGCCTATGCATTCCCCCCACTAGCATGGGGGAGGGATGATTGATGAAGGCGCAGGGCTTGGGAAATGATGGTAGGGAGTATGGAGGGGTTTACAAGCTTGAGAGGGTGTTCTACTGTTTTGCTATGTCCCCTTTCTTTAGGATGATCTGTCGTTGCCACGGTGCCAACTTGGTCTCGTCGTAACCCAGGGTCCGTATTCGCTCAAGCTCTGTCTTCTCCTCAGATTCCTTGGCCATTTTCGCTTGCTCCTGTTCTTTTCTGAATGCACAAATATGAAAGAGGCACAAGAAACAAGTATCATCCAATATGTATTGAAAGGTAACTGAACACATGGCTTTCCTTATCAGTATTGAATATTTAATTAACAGAACCACCTAAAACATTGTCAACAAGGTAGCGCCAATGAGTTGGTGTTTCACCTGACAATAGAAGCCTAAAATGGCTAACCAAAAGATTGGAAACCTTGTTCCCAAATTAACATAATTTATTTCAAAATCAAGAAACATTTAATACCTTTTAGTAAAAAGAATAAACAATGTTTTGATAGTGTATTCACTTAAAATATATATAAATACAAAATATAACATGTTTCTCACCTCTTTTGTTCCCTGCCCGACCCGGAGAATGTAAGCGCAGAAAGAAATTTAGATAATTGTGGATTAATACATGATATTCTACACAAAGCAGATGGGAATAAGTCATACATCAGGTTCATTTGCTGCATTAAAAAAAAAGGAAAAAAGATATCTGTTGAGAAAGAAGGTAGCTGTGAATATAAACATACAGCTCAGATTAGAACACAAATATAAGAACAGTAGGCATGGCAGAGGAGAGAAAAACTAAGCACAACAGCATGAACTGAAATTAGACGGACAAAAAGAAGACAAAGTGATGAACAGAGACAGTGAGAGGCTGAGGATGGGATGGCTGGCACCGCCTCTCACTCACTTCTCATCATCAAGTTTCTTCTTCATGATGTCCCTCCGCCATGCAGGCATGGATGCCAGTCGGGCTGCCTCCTCATCAACCTGCAGGGGGTGAAAGAGACAGGTACCAATACATCAGTAACCAGCCCATTTAATAGGATCAGAATATCATGGCTAAATGTTCAACACCGTCAACACTACATTGTCACACTTAGCACCTTACCATCCCCTAGTTTCCAGACATTTAACTCAGGTAATAATAATTTAGGCACACAGTCAAATAATTAATCAACATCTTCATCTACTTTTTAGCCCAGTATTCTCAATTATCTATTCGTCACACCAGTCATATAGTTTCACATATGACCTTCACATTCACACAGATGAATGAATGAGAGAAACATAACTATCTGTCAAGACTTGGACCAGAGATGGAATGTTGTATGATTTAGTACATCATCCATGTATAAAAACTGCTTCTTAAACACAGTGTCAGGCCATCCCAGACAGGACACACACACACCTGCAACTGGATCCTCTCCTCTCTCTAAAGTTGTAATCAGAGGTGGGTCCAAAAGAGAGAGGGGAGCCATCTTGGATGTCTTATCTTTGCTTCACTGCAGATACATTACCCCCTTCCTGATTCCACCCAGAAAACCATTTCACTAGTCAATAGTATCCAGGTAATGTTATCTACACATTGCATTTTTAATGATTCCCCTGGGAATTATAGAGTTGGATGAAAGCAAATCAAAGTGGCAAAAGATACACAAACTGTCACCAGGAAAGTAAGTCTTAGACATATTTTATAATAGTGATACAAAGAAATGGTATCTATTGTTGTTGCATTGCTTATACACAGTTGTTTATCGATCTGTTAGACAACTTTGTACAGGCCATATTCAGTATATTCTATTGAAAATAAATTCCTCAAGCATAAGCTGACTTATACATAAAAAATACATATATTTTATGCTGGAAATCTATCATTTGTTATGTTCACTGTCTCCGTAAACAAGAATAGCATATTTCTTTTGAAGAAAGTAACAATTCCCTCAAAATGAAATGCACACTATTTGCATTTGAGTGGTTGGGTCAAGTATTAGTTTCTGGAATGACCAATATCTACCATCTCTATGGTGACTGCCGCCCACATCTGAATGATAAGCCAAAAGTACATCAGGAGTCAGAGTAACCTTCTTATAGCTCCAGTAAGCCAGCACTAGCATGACAGCTGGCCACACTAAGAGGGTTACTTGGTGTATTCTGGATGTTAGTGAAGAGACACTATGAGAAAATGTGTCTGTTCTGTCACGACTGTGGTGGTGGTGGATTAGAAACATTAATTAAGATGTTGTAATTTAAAAGTGATGAGGATATAATTTTGTGGAAGTAAACATTTATCTTTAACAAACCCAAGTATTTGCAAAAATCTGACTTACTTAATTACTATAGATTACTACAAGGGTTACCACATCTGTTAACTGTGGAGATGTTACCATCGACCTGCGTAAAGAAAGTCCCAAACCTTTATTGTTGAACAGATAATCTAAGAAATGCATAAAAACTTCCAGAAACACACTTTGAGATGAAAAAGTTTGATTATCAACAAAAAAGCATTACTAATAAATCATATATTGTGTTATGTTATGATACAAAAAAGTATATAAATACTACTTATGAACTATATGGCAGTGGTTCTCAAAGTGGGGTCCCCGGATCCCTAGGGGTCCGCAAAAAGGGTAAACTGAATGGATGTTACGATTTTGGGGGGGTCCTTGGAAAATGTTCTCCCCTGTAAGGTGTCCCTGGCCTCAAAAACTTTGAGAACCCCTGCTATATGGAACACTCAGCAACAAGTTAATTAATGTCTGATGGTGTACAATTCAAATTGGATTTGTTGTTGAAAAATAACAATTACAAAGGCATACTGACTTGCACATGAGACACTCCACTTACCACGTAAATCATTGCATCTCCTTAAACTAGTCTCAAAGCTAAATATTCTATTTTGATAAGATCACAGATTGTAGAAATAGTGTGTTAGTCACTAGATATCCTAAAACAGTAGAACCTAACACTGAGGACATACTTTGTTGCTCGAGGTCATACAAGTAGCAAAAAATGTGTTTGTGATATGTCAGTCGTAAAATTATGAAATGCATGGCTATCAGGGATTACTGTTATAGTCATGTACGATTCATATGTACATTTACATAATGCAATACACATCACACAAACACTTCAAATGACCTTATCCTTTAAGTGAAACTGAACTATTATAATACATGAATAGATTCTCACAAGAGGCATACATTACCCTTGAAGAAATAGCTCCTTAATCTGACACAAATGTCCAATATCCACTTTCAAGATATTTTATACTTGCATAATGAATAGAAACATGACTAAGTGAAAGTGTACATTTTTATTTAAAAAATACCCTGGCCCAGTTTTATTTTATTTTTTGATTGAGAGGTTTTGTTTTGTTATTTCCCAATCCAGAGCCTATAATAATAGACATAACCTCATATAATATATTAAATTCCATCACAACATGGAAATACCAAACCGAAGGCCTAGCGGCCAGTTGCAATGTTCATGGGAACAATCCAATTCCATCTCATGTATGAGTCATCCACTAGTCTGCATTTACTGAGGTGATCTGACAGTCATCTATCTGAGAACATACCGGATAGACTTGGTTTACTGATCACATGTCAGTACTCACCACCTTTGGTCCAAAAAATAACACCAAGATTAAGCTTACCTCCCCTGCATAACCTATTAAGGAAACTAGTTTCCCTGACCTTCAGTGCTTCAATGTCTGCTTAATCCAGTCATAAGCAACATGTTTTGGTGACCCTTTCCCATACGGTATTTGTTAACCATCCACCAATGGTGGTCAGATATCAAAAAGCTCTGCTTCCTTTTCCTTCCAAAAGGCAAAGCTGCGGTCGATGTACCTGATGATCTCTTCGTTACTGAACTCTTTTAGCTCATAGATCAGTTTGATAGAGTCCTCGTTAGGTTCTTCCCTGGGTGCAGGTTTATGCACACATGTCTCTTCGGTGACCTGAACTGTAACAGGTGGACTGACTTCCACTGGTGTCTGGACAGCACTCTGTGCTGAGTCGGCTGGTGTAATGACCTGTCCTGTTGAGTTTTGTACAGTTTCCTCTGCAGAATGCTGCAGTGTGTCTTTTGCAGCAATGTCCTGCATTGCACTTTCCCTGGTGGACTGCAAAGGCTTCAGTGGCTCTTCCATCGGATCAGTGGTCTTAAGGTTATCCTGAGCATTTTCTGGCAAGCTGTCCTTCAAAGTGCTGCTCTGTTCAATGTGCTCAACACTTTCCTGCGCAGGGTCCTGAGGTGGTGACACGGGATGTTCTGGTTGAGGTGTAGGAGGTGCAGGGTGTGTGGGTGGTGGAGGGGGTGGAGGATGTGAAGGAGGGGGAGGTGGTTCACGATCTGCAGGTAGTGCTGATGGAGGCTCAGGGATTGGTATTATAGTTAAGTCAGGAGAAATTGAGAATAGGGAGGCTGTCATCATTCCACCTCCATCTACTGAGTCCCCAAAGTACTTAAGCTTAATGTCTTCAAATCCATCTGCCCAGTCCCTCTTTCCTCGTTCAATTTCCTCCATGACCTCCCGATGGAACTGGCGAATAACTTCCCATTTATGACTGCCAAGACGGTCGAACATTTCATAGCACAACAAGTGCCGGAACTTGCGCTCACTTCTAGAAATGTTCATCTCAAGGAGCTGGAAATAGCCCAGCATGAAGAGGTCCAAGGTCAAGCTCTCGTAGCTGACGGGAGCCCCATTAATGTGAGGCAGGAAGTGCTCCGGCCAGTAGATCATCTGGGCGCGGCTGAGGCGCCGGATCTGACGAGTCGGCACCTGACTCATGATATTTCTCCAGTGGCCAATCAGATTCCCCACCACCTGTTTTGACTTCATGAAGAGGAGGAGCATGTCATCCTGACTCTGCATGTCTCCTTCCATCTCCGCACTGAATTGGTTAAATTCTTCAAGTCCCACTCCCAGGTGACTTCCTCGTCTACCAATGTACTTCGGCCTGTAAGACTCTGAGAGGGTATACTTACGCCAGTGCTCAAGGAACAAAAATACAATCCTCTCCTTCCTCATCTCAATGCATTCTTGGACATAGCTTATGTCTGTCTGCACTTCCAAGCTCCTGGTCAACTGTTCATGATTTAAAATGGGGTCTGCTGATAGTACCTGGCTGAATTGATCTGGCTGAGGGATTATTTCAGATGTGTGCGTAAGGTGAGCATGAGATGGCGTAATCAGAGGTTCCTCCACCAGAGGTAAGGGGGACTCTTGCACTGGAGTCAACATTCCATTGGTAGAAGACTGGAGGGCTTCTGCCGGGGAGGATTGGTACTCATCCTCCTGAATAGGTTCAGGGTGGTAGCTAGATTCACTTAGTACAGGGAGAGATCTCTTGCGCATGTATACCCTGTTTGCTTTGTCATCAGCAAACTGAGACTGAGTCTGGATTTCATAGTTGGCTTTGAGGTTCTTAACCGAGACACCACATTGCTTTATCTCTTTCTCCACTTCCTCCCTGGTGGAGAAGGACTGAGATCGCCCAATAACTCCAGATGTAACAGGCCCTGCTGGGATTGTCTGTCCAGTCTTCATGCTTTTTGTTTCTCCTGAGGAATAGCCAGGGGATATCATATCCAAGATGTCTATCTCTTTGCCTCCGAGGGTGGCAAGGAGGATAGCCATGCTCTTGAGCAGGGTGGATATCTTGCTGCACCAGGCAGGCAGATCCTCTGCCTGCCCATGGACTTGCTTGGGGTTCACTGAGAAGTGCTCCTGGTTGAGGGCAGCAGACACAGGAAGGAGCTGCTGAAGCTCTCGCTCCAGCTCTTCCAGCTCCTTCTCCACCTCTGTGACTTTGTGCATAACCTGCAAGTTCTCAATTTGCTTCTCAATACGGATGAGGTCATCTTCAGTCATCAGCTCTCCAAAAGGGCCCAGGATGGCATTGTGGACGTGAGAGTAGTGCCACTCTTGTGGCTGGTAGTGTCCACTGGCAGCAAACTAGATCAGAGGTCAAGGGAGACCAAAACACAACAGAAAAGGAGGGAAGGGAGGATTCCTTCAACTTGCAGTTCCTGGTTGTACACACACGATGTATGTGCAATGTTTCCTTGGTACACAGGATTTACATGGATTTAGTGGTGCAATGGCACTGCCTCATCACAAGCTTCAAAACACTTTGATTAGGTGACTCTTTATGAAAGCAGTGTGGAAAATCACCATTAACAGCTTGTTGAATATTGCTGGGTGAGGTTTATGTTTATGTGCTCTTAACTCATGGCTGGGTGTTTGCCGTAAACTTGTTATTCATTGTTATTAATATACCAAAAGTCTATTAAAAAGAAAAGCATTAAGCCTAGATGAAACGCAGTCTAAATGTAGTCATGGACAACACATTATCCAAACATTCTTACTAAATCTACCCTTATCACTATCAATGTTTACCTTCAAGTGAAAGTTGATTCATTTCTGTCACTTTTTTTTAATGTAAACCCTGCAATAATGGTGACAAATAAAATCAAAGCTATTTAATTATTTTATTAACAAATATGTGAAATGTATTTTATGTTTTTTAACAGGCTTACTGTTGGATTTTATAAGGAACTTTAACGCATGGTCATTATTTTAAATGGACACCCAAAAAGGCATCTACAGAAACAGAGATGACATGGACTGTGAACACTGAATTGTAGTGTAATGGGCCTAGCATCACACCACTGAATCAGCATGTAAACACTTAGAGTTGCAGAGCTCCATCACCAAGCCCTAGCCCACACTATCAAGTGATTAGACTGGTCTTCTTTGCTCAAGGGCTAGTGCTGGGATGAGCACTGTAGCTTGTAAGTATCAGCTTCACAGCACTCTCCAGAGCCTGAGTTCACCACACAAGTCAAATCAAAACACACAAAAACATGCACAGACAATTCAGATCTGTGGAACAGTCCAAAATGTAAGTAATCAGATAAGGGGCTACATGAAGTACCGTGTCACTTAATGTAGTGTACACTCAGAGATGTGGTTTCTATACCTCATCATACCTTTATCAACAACAGCAAGGAGTGGAAATTCACAATCCAGCTCCACACAGCATACAACACGCTGAGCGGATACAGTTAAATGTATAGAATAGTGTATTTTGAGGTGATCAGTTGCATAGATTAGATACCAAATTTACAGTAAAATGAAAGTTAATCAGGGATAAGAAAACCATCATGGACTACAGACTGAATTTGAGCAAGACCTCAAATTAATGTCAAAAGTGCAGGAAGGGCCCCAACACAAGCAGAATTTCCTCATGACATTTGCAACTAATATGCATGAACTACTTCCTTAATACTTTTTTTTGTAGTCTTTCAAGTTTTCAATAAGCATTCAAACAAACCACACACAAACACACACACAAGCAAATACAAATTTCAGCCACATCCTCTTTATGCTGTAAATTGCCAGATCAAATTGTCTCAGGATACAAAAGCAGCAGCATAAACCGGAGAGCTGAATCCATATCTCACACATCCCGCTCCCCCTCCGCCACACCTACCTTGCGCTTGTGTTCTTCCTCTTCTTGCATCTTGACCTGCAGTTTGCGCACCATAACCTGCCTCTTCCACTCAGGAATTGCTCTGCCCTGTTCATCATGGGTAGGCACCAGCGCTTCCACATCCACTAGGCTGGTCTTCCGGGGCTGGCCCAGTCCTGCCTCTGCCCCACCGCTTGTCCCATTCAGGACTGCTGACGACGGCAGCTGCTCGTAGCTCATGGAGCTGGAGAGGGTCCTGGGTGTGCCAGGGCCCACTGGGCTGGGAGTAGTAGGTGGGGTAGTTATGTTGGTGGTGGATGGAGGGGGTGATGACGGCTTGGTGGAAGGGCTGGCCGTGCGGGTCTCTGGTGGGGATGGAGTGCTACCGCCCTGTAGGACAGGGAACAAGAGGAAAGAAGATGGGATGTGAAGAAGATGTTAGAGCTGTAGTTTGCCTTGTTGGTTTAATATCAAATTGTTTTGCAGGGCAAACAAACCCACTAACACCTCCTTCTACAATGTAAGAACAAGAGCAATGAAAATGGGTTTTGGTAGAGACAAAGAATAACAACTAAGTAATAAATGCTATATTTTGAATTTCGGTACCATTTTAAATCATATCAAGAGCAATTAAAACAAACCACACATCCCCAGACTTCATCATTCCGGAGTTGTCTTTAAGACGAGCTAGGCTGAAGGGCCTTGTCTAATGAAACGATTGGTTCATCAAGTTTGTTTTATTCTTCTCATGTCAATTAAAAGGACAACGCCTACACTAACAAAACAGCACTGGTATGAAATGCTTATTAATTTTCAGTTTGTTCAGTGGCAGTTTTGGTCTGACTCAGTGTTATGCAATCATCCATGAAGGCAAACTGTGCTGCAAGGAGAACAATGGCTGGTGTCAGGTCCTCCGGTTAGCCCTCACTTAGTCTCCACAGTGACAGAGTGCACATTCAACAGCATCTATGCCTCGATCAAGTGACATGTTGATTCAGTCGACATGTCCCCTCCTATGAGTCATCAAGAATAAATGGCTATATTGTCATCTGTTAAAATGGTTGTGGTCATGTTCCCCCTGGACAATGGAACACTTTAAAACATATGTATTCAAAGCATGTTTATAATGAGTAATGTAATAGCAGATGTTCCAGATGAGTGTAAAGGTCCTATACCTGTAAGTTTTCTGGGGGAGAGGCGCTTGCTTACGATTCAGTTGAATGACTGAACAACCATTGTTCAAGAATCTGATCTGCTTATGAAGGATATTGGCTACTGACTGCTTCTTATGCAACAAAGATATAAAACTAAATGGAGTCTGTGAATGAAACTAGTCAAAGGAGGTATTGTTTCTCAATGAACCAATGAAGGGAACAGCTGTCAAGCCAATCAAAGTATGTTTAAACAGAGTATCACATCAATGTTAACAGTTTCAGTTCACATAAAGAATCACTAAACCACAAAACTTTAAAAACTTTTATCCAGATACCACACTGACAGGAATGTGCTCAAAATGCTTCAATTAGAATGATAAATCTACATCAAGTCAGACTCCTAGATTCCTTTGAATTCTACATTCAACCTACAGTTCAGCTAGTTGGGAAATAGAATGCATGTTTTTCCAGGTTTAATACACCTAACACTGGCTGCTTGTTCTGAAGATGGTCATGTCCAGACACAAAGCTTTAGCTTAAGCAATGTGTGATCCGAAAGAATGAAAAACTTTCAACCAAGCTGGAAAAATGTCATCAAGTAAATGTCAAAGTAAGGTGTGCCATCTTGGTTACAACTATCCAATCTTTTCAGATCTACAGTTAGAAAGTATGTCAGAGTACACATCCTTCAATACACAATGACCATAAAACTTCAGAAAGTTGGAAGAGGCTAGAAAGGTGACCTACGTTGTTCCCAGGAGGACTGCTGTTGGAGAAGACAGTGGTGTATCCTTTAGTGTGAGGTGTGGGCTTCAAGCTCTTTCCTGCTTTGATCTCGGCCAGCAGTTCCGAGTTGTCTCCAGTGGGGGACATCATGTTGAAGGACTTTGTGCCTGGGGACAAAAAGTTTAAAGGGAAAAGTGAGACTATGGGGGGAGAGAGATAAAGAGAGAGAGAGGAGGGTGGCGGTGGTGGGAAGGGGGTGGGGGGTGGCGAGTGACATTGGGCTACTGGCAGAAGCTTCAGTGTTGAATATTTCATCTTCTGTGTCAGACAACAATACTGACCTGAGGCCTGTATGAAAAGTGAGGCAAAGGCAGATAGAACTAATATAGCGTATAGGATATTCCTGTATGTCGAGTAAAATGACATCCTCAATCAAAGAGGCTCTACATCTTTGAAGGTAACTAATGTGAACTGTTTCATATATAAAATATTTCCCTACTGTAAATCAGGCAATATTCTGTAAAGATGAAGAAAAAAAAAATATATGGGATATATTATCCTGATCAAAAATTCCAGAATGCTGAGAACGTAGTGCATGTACAGTTCTCTACACACCTTTGAACTAAAGCAAACACAACAAGATGCACAGACTATCAAGCTCTTCCAACATATTATGGAGGCTATCTGTATAAAATAAACTCCAGATTGGGACTTAAAAACTAATCTTTCTTTTACCCAAATCCTAATCTACTTATATGGAATACAGCTTGTAAAGCAGGCTACTTTAATTGCAAACTTCATTGTTAATGCTGAAACAAGAGCACTTTGTTTGAAAATTGTGAAGACAGCTGAAAACAAAGGACGGTCCCCATGCGGGAAGTGCTCATCCTGTGCTGCCAAAACAAGACTGGTCTATTGCAGATAATGCAAAAATAGAGCATATTGGAAAACATTTAAAAATCTACTTCAGAGCCTAAAAACTTTAACATTTCATTCCACAAAGCACATTTAATCAAAAATCTTGTATTTTGCTACAAAGCCATAAAATCACAAAATGCATACACATATGTACAAATAATCTGCTCATTATACCCTTACTGAACAAAACTAATCATATCCAAATGTATAACCCAATAAATAAAACGATCAATGGATACATCACTTACTTTTTGGATATAATAGTCCTCAGAACTTCACTACCCAGTTTCCTATAAATCATTCATTTCTTAACAGGGGATGCAAAAAACCTGTCGCACTCCGAAGCAAAGGCAACAGGCTGACCGTACACAAAGCTTTACCGCCTTCACCCACCCCCTTTCTTATCCCCCTCCCTTCTCTCTCTCTGTTCCCTTCTGCACTATACCTCTACCCTCTCTCTGCCGTCTCTCTCTCTCTTCAGCCAGAGAAAAAGAAAGCAGCTTTCTATATAGGGCCCATCACAGTTGGGGGAAATCGAAAGGAATCAGTGGTAATTGGTGCTGACAAGAAGCTGCGGCCAAACTGGGACTGGATTTAAGATCCACACACTCCTTTACTTCCCTGCCCCGGCAACTTTACCTCAAGAAACACCACCACCACCAGCAAACACACACACACACACATATATATACACACACACACACATCCCTCTATCCTGCCTTTTTATCATATTCCTGTGCCTTCTTCCAACTCACCATTACCATACTAGTGGATTACCAACTCAGTCAGTGAGGATAATAGGCTAACGAGTATAGTGTCGTAACCACACACAGACACACAAACAGTGCTTGATCATTGACTCTTCTGAGATAAAAGCACAGACAGATTAAACGGAATGGAAGGCGTCTGCCCCTATTGGAAGTGACTTGGAGAAGTTAACTTTCAGCCAGAAATTTGTAATAGAATGTGTATTAAAATCTTGATAATGTCAACACATCCTTACAAATAGTTATACCTTCACAAGATCTACCATCATCCATTTTGTTCAGACAAATCCTCATTGCAGTGTTCCTTCTCTTGTACAGCAGTTTAAAGTAGGAGAATACATCAAGAATTGTACTGGGGAGTTTGATACAGAGGAGTGAAAGAATCAGTAATGGTGTGTGTAACTGCATGTGTGTGTGTGTGTGTGTGGAGTTTTGTTTGGACAAAGGGTGTAAACTTTGAACAGAAATGCTATATGAAAGGTGGAACACGAGGAGGAGTGTATTTGGCCAATAACTGTCCACAATGGACCACAAAAGAACTAGGTTTAGGAGTGATGAACGAGTTGTCAGGACCCCCCCCCCCCCCCTCCCATGGTCTAGAACAAAGATGATTCTCATTCTTACGTGGATTAGGCAGATTAGGTTATTGTAACAATCTATTGCGTTCCAATGAATAGACCAGCTGTTCTCTTGACACACCCTAAATACTAGGGTGATAAATATATACCCTTTATCCATTTATCACCCACTATCTATTCATTTCTGGAGTAGGAAACAGCAGACAAATGCCCTTAGTTGCCAGACTAATTAAACAATCATTGTTACAATCTGTCATCACTATACTTCAATTTAAATGTTGTGCACTACTGTATGAGACGGGTCATCTAAGGGGAAGACAAGCGAGAGGTTATTGTTGGTTCAACATGAGGTCTTTAACCCCTACTTACTCTTTATTGGTCTAAGGGCTCCAGCCCCTGAGTGGGAAGGAGATGGAAGAGTCCTGCCTTTGAAGGGCAATAAGAGCCAATGGGTGAGCAGATAGAAAGAGGAACAAAAAGGGCACACAGACAGACATGTGTTGCAAGACAACGACAGGTGTGGAGGATGAAAAAGAATGAGCAGAGTGAGAGAAATTACAGAAAAGGGGGACTAGGGAATGTGGAACATGAGGACAATTCTCTTAGTTTAATAGGAGTGGAACAGGTGTAAATTTGTTAAGGATAAATGAGTAAGTAAGTTGAGGATTTTTAAAAATAATAAGTATGTGTTTAGAATTCAGACCTGATGATAAGTTGAGGCTATGGCAAAACGAATAAAACTGACTGTTCATTTGTTTATTTTATAACTGTGCTGGAAAATGGGTAGCAGGGAACAGCATCCATGAGAGCCACATAGTGAAGTAGGGTTAAGGAATTAATTAAGGAAATGGCAGAACTCTAAACCCGTTCTCAAGGTAACGGTAGCCCCATGGCATGAATTTGTAATCAGTTATTTAGAACAGTTGGAACAGACTCGTCTCATCTTCACCCAATGAAAAACCTGTTATTGAGAACAACTGTCATTTTTATTGCAGTAAGGGGTGTGGCAAACTCAATGCAAAGTGTGATCCAATGGAAATCTTTTGGTGTTTTTTGTCGCTGTCACAAGAACATAGATAGCAATGTAGAATATATCAGGAGAGGGGGATCCAGTGATGGTGCACTTACTTCCTGATGAAGATGACAGTCGTCGCTGATTGGCGTTGTTGTTTGTGGAAGAGTAGTGATGTGTGGTCATTTCCGAGGGTAGTGGAGGGGGAGGAGGGGGTGCGGGGGTTGGATTGCTAGCAGGAAGTGGTGGTGGGGGAGGAGGAGGAGGAGGAGGGACCAACTCCTCTGCAGTACCATTCTCAGGGCTGGGGGCCGGGCTTTCTGCGGGTTCCTCCAATAATAGAGAACCCTATTTGGTTGAGAAAAAAAGTGAATGATTTCTGCCCTGTAAAAAGTATAGTCAACATACAATACCACAAAAAAAAAAGATTACAAAATGTCTAAATATAACACTTCTATCATATTTTGTATTACTATTATACATTATACTGTATAGGTTTCATTTTAATTTGCATCCCATAACACCTCCATGCCCCTAGGAACAAAATATCTCTTCAAGTTTATCAATACAGCAAGAACCATAATCAATTCAACAATATCTTTGCATGTGTGCAACGTCAAAATGGCTCTTACATGGTAACTCTAAAGCTGATCACGTTACTGAGTTAATGGTGCATGCAGCCTGCCTGCAGAGGCATGGCAGCTGAAACTCTAGCAGTGCTTGACTTGGCCCTGATCATTGCACTATGGGTGACAGATGTCTGTTGACAGTCTAATGACAGTCAAATTAGATACTTCCCTTAACTCACACAGACATAATGCCCCATTGGTTATAATGCAGTTAATATGGTATAATCTGTGTATCTCTGGGGTATTGGGAGGGGGGGAGCCATCTGTTGCTGAGCATGATAGCCCCCCTCCCAATTCACCGCCCCCTGTTCCCTCCCCTTGACTGACACACTCCACAAGCGTGCAATGACACAGCTGGTGGGAAATTAATGGACCGTGACATTTAACCCCAAGTCCCCTCCCTTTTTTAGAAGTGTGCTAGTTATTGTCACCCCCTCTCTTCAGTCAACCCCCCTTAACATCTGAGTGAAACTGGGTGGAGGGGGGGGGGCAGGGTGGTGTCCAGAAGGGGCCCTATGCGGCACACGCCCTGCTGACGTTGATTAGCCCGGCTACATGTGGTACCATCTGCTAGGGCTCCTCTGGGGCAGGTCGACATCCCGCAGAGGTCCCTAATTGGCTCAATGTAGATTACACCAATAGTGGCCTTTAACACCCCACTGCCGATACTCATGAGATTACATGACCAATTCCCTAGAGACAACCACTGACATACTGACAGAATTTCAGTATAAGTATGTGTCTCTGTGTTAACATTTTGTGGACACCAAAGTTACATATATATTATACATATATTTTAAAATGTATTGATAGTTGTATCAGCTATTTCTGAGACAATTAACTTTTTGGAGGTGAACATTTTGGCACAGTAGAAATTGTAATACAGTGTACCTTTAAACTGAATAAAATCCTTTGAGAAAAACACATGTTTATTTACTCATGAGATTACATGACCAATTCCCTAGAGACAACCACTGACATACTGACAGAATTTCAGTATAAGTATGTGTCTCTGTGTTAACATTTTGTGGAAATAAAAGTTACATATATATTATACATATATTTTAAAATGTATTGATAGTTGTATCAGCTATTTCTGAGACAATTAACTTTTTGGAGGTGAACATTTTGGCACAGTAGAAATTGTAATACAGTGTACCTTTAAACTGAATAAAATCCTTTGAGAAAAACACATGTTTATTTACTCATGAGATTACATGACCAATTCCCTAGAGACAACCACTGACATACTGACAGAATTTCAGTATAAGTATGTGTCTCTGTGTTAACATTTTGTGGACACAAAAGTTACATATATATTATACATATATTTTAAAATGTATTGATAGTTGTATCAGCTATTTCTGAGACAATTAACTTTTTAACTTGGCTGTAATCTCATACAGCCAAGTTAAGGATTTTCTGTCATTGTAGGAGTTCCTGGTTAGCTCCTGCTTTGTGTTTGTAATTGTACCAAGCTACCTTTATTGTGTTTCCTGGTAAGTTTGCACAACAGGGAGGGCCTACAGTGCCAATGGAAATGAAGGTGCACTTCACATCAAGTGGCTAACAAAAGCTCAAGGGCACTGGTGGTTATGTAACCTACTAAGAGAGACTGGTAAACACTGCCGTCTACGGTGGCCTAATAGTTAATGCACCACACCCAGGACGAACTAAAGTCCTTCCTCTAAATACTGTATGAATGGACAACTTGTAAGTTTATAATATTTTATAATACAAAATTAACTTAAACAATATAATAAATCATTGTTGATCATGTGGTAGCGGGGGGAAAAGGGAAATGGGCAAGCCAGCTCCCTCAAAGACAGGCGTGTTGGGCTTTGAGTTTTCTAGAAGTCATTTATCATGAACTAGTCTGATCACTACAGGAGGTGGTCCTCTTTGTGCCAATTCACCCTTGGGGGCATGGCAGCCAACTTAGTTATCAAATGCTTGACTCCTAATGCTGGACTGCAGGCACAATGTGTCCTGTCCCTGTGTGAGTAACATGAATAAGTAAAACTGTGAGAAAAAAGATCATAGAATTTGGAGGAGCTGATTTCTATTTCTAAGAACTCTGGTCCCTAAAGTAATTGTGTGAATCTTCTAAGAACTAAGATGTGCTGATGCTCACCTCCTCATTGGGTGCCATGCTTCTACTCCCACGGTGTTCCGTGGTGTCACTACCAAGGGCTTTATAGTAGTCCCCAGTGCTGGGCTGTTTGCTGAAGCTTCTGGACTTCCTATTTGAATCAACCCGGCGCAGTTTGTCTGGGTTCTCACCTGGGATCAGCTGCTGGGTAGAAGACACAAAGAATTACCATTTGGAATGTTTAAATAATCAGATAGGTGGCCAAGTTTGTGGTTGATTGCACGACAATAAGCAGAGAAAAACTTCTAGGTAAAAAAGTGGTTTTGTAAAGTATGTAGCTATTCTCAATACTTTTTATTTTAGATGAGATTAGGGAAACAAGGGTATACCACAGTGAAGTGTGCAAAATGAAAGAAAAAGATCTAAAATATTTGCACTATAGATTTTACTAAACCAATCTTTTGGCAGTTGCAAAATAGCTTTAGCAGCCTGATCACCCCACCCATGTGATCTGAGCAGAAGCAGCTTTATTTTCACTAACACAGGAACAAAAAGGCTTTTCTTTGTCTCCGCTGAAACGCAGCATTAATATTGCATTAAAGCCGCTGGGTTCACAGAGCACAAAGTAAGAATTCACATGCAGGTTCTTGTTCGTGGTAAAAGAGACCCTTGCGACCTCACTGCGGGGTCACAGGTTAGTAACATGGCCCCTTTATTCCAACACTGTCACTTTCCTGCTCTGACTACCATGTCAGCCACCTGGTGACCAAGCAGAGGATAGAGCCTGTATAATGGAGTATTTGTTCATCATCCATACAGTTCATACATTTACCAAGTTGCCACAGAGGCTTTCTAGATATAATGAGCCTTTAACATTTCAATTTTTCCTGTGCACAAAGGAAGAGTTCAGTCATTCAGGTTAATTTCCCTAATGCAAAGGTACATTATTTACATTGACATGAAAAACCTAATGTCAGATGAGCAAACCAGGCTTTCCATGTATTTTTCTATTTTTTATATTATGTTGTTGGCTATTACACCTCTAACAGAACTTTGTCTATATTTGTCTGCTGCACTTCAAAAAAATACATCATGAAACACATTGCTTGAGCATTGGTAGAGCTAGGTTTGTGGTGGTCATTTTTTGTAATTTTATTTTTTTACTTTTTACAAACCATAACTCACCACATAAAATTCATTTTTGGTAATAAGTAAATAAAGTAAAAGGTCATGACAATTCATGGCAAAGTAGATAAAAAGTCCAATCTTATCAAGAAAATACACTGACAAAAGCTGTTTGGCATTGTTAATTCAAACACTTGTTTGCCTTTCAAATCTAAACTGGCAGGACCTGCAAATGTAATTATTTACATCCAAATCCTTTTCTGTTCCTCTCATGGGACAAAGACAAAAGCTTAAGACATCTACGCAATTGTACCCCCTTCACTAGTATAAATAACTGGCATGTAGTCTATTGATACTGTGACCTCTTGCCTTTTGCATTGTTATGCTTTATGGTTTTTCTGCGTACATGGTCCCAAAGCACCCAGTGAAGCACTGTTTGGTGCATTGGACAGCAACATATGGTTTGGATTCATTCTCCAGAGAAGTGGGCACTAAAATCGGCTGATGGCTATTTTACAAATCTAAGCCTAGCTATTTTACCAATCTAATCATCTAAACCCCCTCACACACATTCACACTTATTCATAACCTTCCTCAAACTTTCTCAATCCCACCACACTGATCTAGGTCTCACCCTGTTTAACTTGGGTTTTGAAGCTATATAGAAGTTTGGTTAACACATTGTAGACTTGCGTATGTGTAAGGCAGATGATTAGAGATTCAAATAATCTAAACTAATACATTTAAATATACTAGCTTTGAATAAGTCTGAGGTTTGGACTGGATACAGAAAAACGTGCTTTGATCCTCAGATCAACTGAAGGAAAAGTATATGCCACAGAACCATCCAAATGTAAGACACAAACACTACATTCAAGAAAACCATGAATGGAATGAAGCAACATCACTGAGTCCAAGCCACCATCAACCAAACCTGTCCAGTATATCAGTGTGGCACCAACTACCAGAGGGATCCCATCAACACCTCGATAGCTCCAAAACAGCCCCATAGACATCCAACTCTTTCACAGTTGCAACTTACCGTCAAAGTTCCCCTTACACGGTCCTCCTGTATCTTGACAGATCCTCACCAAGAGCCCAGTAGTGCACAGAGAGAGTAACCGTCATCAGATCCCTACGTCCCTGAGCTACTGTGTCACTCTACCTGGCCTCTCACTTTACCCACAGGCCTCATCAATAAAGCACACCTATTGCACTGCAGCAGTGGTGACATCACTGCCAACCAGTTGACCAATCACAGTCCAGTTGAACTCATTTAGGTGCTGTTTATGCAAAGTGCTGAGCAAAGGAGTGAAGCTCTGACTCACAATGGCTGTCCACACTAAAATCTCCCAGGCTTACGGATTAGAATATTCCTGGTTACTGTTTTGAAATCCTACTGTATAAATTAAGGAGTAAAGGGCTATACTAGTGTTACATGTTGGATTATTTCTGATGATAAGAAATCTACCACAATACAGTAAATGGTAGACCAAAGTTATTTGAATGGCTAGATACATACAAAAGACATCACCTGCTACAAAACAAACACAGACAAATGAGGTGGGACAGTAATTCATGCAAACCCTGAGAAGTGGACCACCTGTTATGAAGTGCTGCAGAAAGGCACCTTTCAATAATAACACACTTTGATGAAATGCATTTGAAATGCATTTTTTATTTATATTCAACTGTAACCTCGTTACTACTTAAAAATAACTCCGACTGCAAAAACGGCAAGAACACACATGGACAACATAACCAGTAACCATAATGTATCAGCAGACTCAACAGATTGGATATTTTGGTAGATCAGATCAGCAGTTTCCAAGGATAAGGTTACTGCACTGTGGTGTTACTATAGCGCTCAGGGAAGATTGCTTTTCCCTACAGCTATAGGGCACACCGATCTTTTTTCTTACGCTTTCTCCTCTCCTCCTTCAAACACAATTAAGAGGACCTTAGTGTGCATTGTGCAGGGTTGAGGGGGCAGGGATGCGTTGAATTGTTAATGAAGGTGTACCCTGGGCTCGTCACCTTGGTGCTGTGACAGGGGCAGGGTCACCCATTAAAATATCCTTCCCCTCAAGACACAAGAAACAAATATACATTCATATTGAAATACAATATGGAAACAAATCCCAAGTGCAAAGAATGTTGCACGTGAAAATTATTAACATAATATACAGCATGATATCTAGTATATGGCCATATAGACTTTTATTGAAACTATTTCACTGAACATAAGCTTATGGGGTCCGCCAACAATATGCATCTAGTAACTTAATCTCGTAATGGTTTTAGGGAATTTACCACATACTACAGTATATGATTGGACATGGAAAAATGTGGACATTAAGTTTCTTTTCAATTTGAGTTGAGTCCACTTGATGATGTGGCCAAAGCAATTAGTGGAATTAACATTGGGCCCATCAACAACATTAATGAGAGGACCCAAGGAGGAGACCTGTCATGATAATGAGGATCCTCGTTAGCCTGGTAAGCACAATAACAACATTGTCTGAACAGTATGCTGTGGGGACAGAAAACATTGTTACACTGAGGGGCTAGCCAAACTTATTAACGACGCAACAGGGAGCATGGTCCAGATCTTGACCAAAACACCCTGATACCCAAATATGTTTGGATCCCAGTTTGCTATGATTTTTTTTTTAAGTCTCAAAGTTATGTATCTCCAAAAAGTATCTTCATTGTTGCAAGTTTGTGAGACAATCAAACTGTACCATGGGGACAACTGTTTCAGTGCCATCCACATCTTGAGGGTCTAGTTAATCACATAAAGGTCTAGTCAATTGCCAAACAATTAAGATAATACTGAGACAGAAGACCAGTGTCAAATCCTGACCCTAATCCTTCTCTATTGGGTCCCAGTCCACCTTTTTACTTTGGTAAGGACATATACATTGTGGTACTGCTACCCAAATCCAAGCACATCATCCTCAGGGCTATTTCAAGATTGTACTGAGTTGGATAGGGATAGATGAGTAAACCTGCCACTGATATCCCACCCTCTATGAAGGCACGACCATATGTTCTTGCTGATTCACAAACTAAAGCAACATCAGAACAGCTGTGGCACTGAATAATTCACTGAAATTGACAATGTCGATTCTGTCAGACCATAGTTGATAATGGACTAAGATAGAGGTCATTGAGGTCATAAAAATAGTAAGAAATTGGTTATACTGTTTGGAACTGAATGTGAGGCACATAGCTGTACAGTATAAAAAATAGTGTATGTGACTAATTTAATCCAAACTGCTTGAGGAGGAACTGGGGAAGCCTTACCTCCTTCTTAGCAGCGTCACTGTCCACGTGCCTCAGGTTGCTCTTCACCTTCAGGTAGATGTCAGCGGAAACCTGCTCCTCAGGTGGCTGGGGGGCTGGGTAGCCAGGTGGGGGAGGCAGGATTTGATGGTTGTCGGGAGGAGGTGGAGGAGGAGGGAAGGATGGAGGGGGAGGGAGCTGTGCCTGGGTGGAGCTAGTCTGTTGCTCCTTTTTGGGAGTGTCTGGGTTTAGCATGTCCATGTAGGTCTGCATATCTGTGATGGCCGATTCTGACTGTCCTGTGACAACGACATTGTTCTGTTAGATAGGTGATACTATGGGCATGTCAGTTATAAGTTGCAATATGTAAACACTCAAGTACCGAAAATAAAAACTGTTACTCATTTGGTGATTCAAATTTCTGTGAAACAACATTTTTTACATGTTTTTTCCTGAATGCTATTGTTCAGTTAGAAATCTGTTTATGTATGTGACATGTGTACCACATGTTGACAAATAAAAGATTTCTAACCTAACAGCATTAAGGATATGTAACATGTTTGTTGTGGAATCCAATGATCTACCACTAGAGAGCAGCACTAGAATGACATGCTATTGTAGTACTACACAAAGGAATGCAAACAGTTTTATGGAATTTGTTCCACTTCAATGAGTGTGGGGCAGTTCCCACCATTGTTTCTGAGACTGAAGCATTTCATCACAGAGGTGACGAACAAACGTATACACACGCAAAGTTTAATTTACACATCTCAATTTACTCATTACTCATTATATATCTACATAATTTATCTATATGATAATACCCAAACAGTGTATTCTGAGCATTAGGGTAGATTTACCTATGATTTGGCCAGATTTACTCTAGCAAAATGAGTAGACCTTGATAAAAGCCTTGTTTGGATGCATGTCCACTGACCTGCAGGGGGGCATGAGGGGGGCGAGCCACTCCTCTTCTCGCCTGTGCTGGACTGGCTGGAGTTGGCCGAGTCGTAGTTGGACAGGGTGCTAGAGGGTGAGCCGATGTCGAAGTGTGCGGGCTGGACTGAGGGGGGCATGGTGTTATTGGGAGAGGAAAGCCCAGAGTCTGGCTGCTTGTTGTACTCCAGGTCGGCTGAGGGGTCCCTTGACAGCACACGATGCTCCACACTCTGTGAGACCACAAGTAACATTTCTATTAAAAACTGTTGTAGCAGACCATGGAGGACTCTAACCAAACCTGCTCAATCTGATTCTGTTTCAAAAGAACTATTGATATTTTCTACCAAATGTATAAGAAAAATAACTTCTGAGGGGCAACCACAATTTAGATATCAAAGAATCATTAGGAGGATTATCTGAGTTAAAGTGACACTCAAAAGATTTGTAAGGCTAATTTACATAAAACACTTTCAGTGTAGTTAAAATAGGTTTAAATATAAGGAACTGACTTGACATAAAATGGTACTGATACATTGACAAAGGGCTGACACAGAGGCTGTAACATGGAAACCCTTTGAACTATTTGTCTCATTATCTCATGCCTCATCTAATTCCTACAACGGACCAGTTGCATTATGGGCTTCATTACTGAGTTCTTAATTACAGAGCTCACAGCTGATCAGCAATCCCTGGGCCTCCTAGCTTCTACAGCAGACCAGTAGTAAATGTACACACTTCTCCCTGGGCAGGGGACCAGAGGGAGGGGAAACTTGTTTCCCACACACCCTGGGGAGTCCCAGTGGAGCTGTTATTACTTCTCAGACACTCATGGGCACCAAAAGGGCCCCAGTGAGGAAGGTGTCAACAACTATAATCATTAGAGGAGAGGAAGTGGTGAGATAGTCAGAAGATGTTGGCTCCCCTACCAGCCCATTGTTACTAGTTTCCACATTCTTAATGTGTTGTTTCATCATCGGTTTCATGAGCTAGTAAATGGAACATGAAAGCAGAGTGGGGGTCAGCAGTTGCAATACTACAAGTAAAAATCTCAATACACAATTAGTTTGGGTCAATTTAGAATGTTGGTATTGTTCAACAGGGTTGACCTTGAAGGAGTATTGAATCAGTGGATCTTGTGTTTCTTACCATGTTCTCCACTGTACGCAGGTACTTGGCACACTGGCCATGGCCGTTGTACTCTGCTAGGTCAGCTGCTGAGAAGCCATCCTGGTCCCTGATGCCCAGGTCCACCCCGTTCACCACCAAGATCTGACAGCACTGGTGGTGTGGAGGGAGGGGACCAATGGTCAGATAAAGCAAGATGGAAAGAGACACAATTAAAGGCTTGCTTGTTGCCTTAAAAGTATAGCATTTTACATTGAAAATATTGTATACATTCTCGAAAAAACAAAAACTCCGCCAGCCCTCCAGCCACACAATCTGCTGGGAGTAATACGCGGCACAAACGGACGTGTACCTCCAGTTCCCCGTTCTCAGAAGCGTCGTGTAGAGGAGTCCCGCCCCAGCTATCTGTGATGATCTCTCCCCCGTGCAGCAGCAGCCAGCTGAGCACCTTGGCGTGGCCACGGCTGGCAGCAAAGTGCATGGCTGTGGCACCATCACTGTCCCTGTCTGCCAGGCTGATCTCTGTGAAGCTCATCTATCAGAGGGACAGGATATGACATGACAAAGCCATGGACTTGCTACAACATCACAGTTTGGGTTTGAAATCACTCTTTGCCAGGTGATGGCACTATAGAATAGCATACATATTACCACAAAAACACATAAATACTCATATATCTGTGTTAAAAAAGTACATTAAGTTGAATGTATTCCGTTCATGATTCAACAGCCTGTATGAGTCAATAAAGGTACAGACTCTGGTGAGACTTTTTAAATGCAATTTAGGGCCACTATGGCTTCACATTTGGACTTCACAACACACATTATTTAAACTGACCCTAGAACAAAAAGTTTATGATTTTTAAAGCAAATTTGTTATTTGTTGTAAGTGTGACCATGTCATTCGTATTTTGTGGAGGTTTCCTTTAGTTTATAGACTACAGACCAAAGGGTTCCCCTGAGCTTACCAGCCAGACGATTACTGTGTTATGGCCCATCTGGGCTGCAGCGTGTAGAGGTGTCATTCCATCATTGGCTCTTATGCTGGGCTCTGCCCCACAGTCCTTCACCAGGTACTGGACAACCTCAAGGTGACCCTCCTGGCAGGCCAGGTACAGGGGTGTGGCACCATTCTTTGTTTGGGAGTTGACAACACTATGAGAAAGTGAGAAAATCAAAAGAAAGCAGGAACTTGGTAAAATCCCTTATTTTTCAACATTATCAATATCTTGACCACCTATTAAAAAATATCCTTTTTTGAGACCATTGAATTTTTTTTTTACTTTCCAAAATGCTCCAATTAAACATTAGCAGGCGTTTTAATAAACACAGACAACAAATTCCACAGAGCCAATTAATTTCCGTTCATTCCCAAAGACCCAAAGGCTTTACCCCTCCTTTTCTGGGAAAGTCTGCCCAATGTAAATTTCCCCGTCGTCCCAGATCCCTCTAGTCACAGCAGGAGGTCAGGGAGTGAACAAGTGCTTCCCTTCTAAATCCCATAAGGCCCTGCTTTATTTGGACACTGACTGACAAGCGAGCAATGAGTCCCCTAAGAGGATTATCTCTCTAGTAGTTCCTCCTGCAGTCTATGGTTAACGAGACATCAATGATGGCCAAGGGAGACTTGAGAGAAGGGAGGGAGGAGGGGAGTTGAAAGTGGGGGTGGAGGGGGAGGGGGGGGAGATGAGGCCAGCACAGCCAGTATAACCACACCTTGCTTACACTCACAGGATTACAAGGGCAAAGTTAAAACCCCATCCTAGTCAATGTCCTATTAAAGCTAAATGTGGATATGCATGTTTTTTTAGACTAATAAGTAACACTATAAGCTGCCAACGGTTTCAAAACCCAGGTACTATAAATCTCTTGGTTATGTTGGCTTCAACTCCAGGCTGGCACTCATCTGTCTCAACAATCAACCAATCACACTTTGTTGCCGTGAACACGTGGTCTATTGTTGGGTTTAAGCACAGAATGCAAACATTGTGCCTCTAACACCTATGTTTGATAGTCTTTCTGACTTGTTGAAAACATGATTAAAACAACTACGTATAGAACATCAGTATCACACATGGGAAACATGTTTTTGGTCAAAACAAGCAAGCCCTAAATATTTCAATATAGGAAGGGGACCTAATCTGCAGTTCTATCACCAGGAAGTGGGTGGACAGCTGAATCATTCATGAGTGTAACCGAAGTGGCCCGGAGCTCATCTGCACACTGGGGTCTGTAAAGGGGAGCAACATATTTGTCCCTTTCCATGTTCACATTTACAACACTTAGAAACTCAAGAACACCCAAGCCAACAATGATGCCTACAACATGAAAGTTGTATCATCATTGTTATCAATGAGGGCTGTCTTAAAACTCTTGAATTAAAAAAAGGCTTGGCACTCTCCAATAAAGAAAGTGCATTTGGAGAACCGGTGTAGATTTCACAGGGCTTTACAAAGAACCTTCCCCTTTGCAACAGTAGAAATACAAAGTGCAACAACAGGTGATATCTCATCCTTCTTGTAAACCAGCAAAACTTCAAAACAAGCAAAGCAAGTGGGTTTTCAAATCCATCATTAACTGAGAAATTGTCCTAGCACAGGCTACTGTCTGTTATTCTCCTCCTCTCCCTCCCCTCCCCAGTCGCCACAGCAACAAAAGACCAATCTTATCTTCGTTAGTACAAAAGTAACTGATGCTGTCACACTAATGGGCATCTTGCCTGATAAAAGCTCATTACAGGTTCAATGGTTTTTCCTGTGTACATAATTAAAATCCCTACTATGGGAAAAGTTTTTCCCATGGTACTGAGCAGCAGAGTAAATAAATGTTATGTTTGAGCACTTTAATTAAGCATGGCCCAAAACATAGGCAGGAAGATGCATATTCAACCATGACACTGGAAAACTGAAGGGTCTCCTAAGAGAAGGTAATTTGACACGTTTGCTGTAAATACACCTGGAGAACAGGACGTGGGAAAAGGACTAATGCAAAATTCTAGACCCAGAAGCTTGTGATGAGAGTTCTTCATGAAACCCACCCTTTGGGTAGCATGTCTGGGAATCTTAATGGTGGGAGCAGGACGTCTATCTGTAACGCCTTTCCCCCAACCTCATGCCACAATTAAGCCCTAGCCAAATCTTTTAATCTGTGCTAATTGATTGCATAACCCCTTTCTTTCTGTGTGTCAAACTCCCAGAATTTATAGCCATTTCAATGGTGGCTTTTTCATAGAACCTTTTGTGTACCAACACTATCGGTAAGAACACAGCACACTGTCCTGTTTACATTGGTTTGACAGGATGAGGGAACAATTCTCCTATTCTGAACCGGCCCATAAATTGGGTAGGCATTGTCTAAACATGCATCTGTGTAGAACTGCATCCGTCTCTTTCTGTTTTCATCATGAAAGAAAGCACATTGTAGACAGCTAAATACAGTGCATGTTAATGGCACATAAATCCTCAGCACTCTTTTTACAAATGGAAGAGACACTTGACCTGACAAAGTGGGATAACATTTCAATTTGGACACTTGTATTAAAATGGCCAATAAAGTTGTATACAGTTGCATAACATTTGTAATCCTTTTATGCAAGTTCAATACGTACACAACATTATTGCGAGAACACAACATTGCATCATAGCTGCAAATTAGGTAAATTCACCAGAAGATGATGAATCACAAACAGAAAAAGTGGTTTATTGATTTAGAATCTTACTAATTGATTATATCTGGACTAAATAAACTTTCTACCAAAAAGTGATTTGGAGGGATCAAGAGCAAGTTGAGCCAGTGTTAAGTACAGTATGTAAAGTGACAAGGCACTGGGAGCACCCATCTTTCAACTACATGCTTCACCTAAGACTCATTTCTAGTTGTCTGATTGTCAGATAAGAGATAAAGTTTTGTCTACAGCATATGTACTATATGAACCTAGTGAGCAGGACAACAGGCTATGTGTAAGCTGCTTTTAATCAAGCATTAATTGATTTACATCCTTTAAAGATTTTTTGGTCCTTCTGATATTGTCATTTTATATTTGTCATGTTGTGTAATAAACCTTGACATAAGAATAATATCTGCATACAGCTAAGGCCTTGTTTAAATGATGTAGGAAGCAAACTTCTAGAAAGCGGACCCTCAATTCAGACGTATTTGTTTCCTTCATTAGCTTATCACTGGTTTGCGCTCTTGTGAGTCGCCTTGGAGACAGTGGTAAATAGCCTGGGTGAGAGGGAGGGAAGGGAGAAGTGAATGGGACAATGCTATCAGAAGCAACCATGTCTCTGAGCCTAATTAAACTTTTAGTAGCTACGCACCTGTCTGGCATGTACCAGGGCAACAGAGGAGCCCCTGCTAGCACATGGCCCAAGGCTAGCTCTTTGACTGGCACTTTAACCACACAGGTCATCAAACCCAGAGACTGCTGGCAAGCACTTTCCGTAATTAAGCTTTAAGGCGGTGTCATAGACCTGTTAGTTATCTTTATTGCTTTATGACCCCAATACATTCATATATTTGCTGCTAATTGAAAACATTCATTCTGAATATCTTCAGTTATTTTCTATTTGATCCCTTTGCAGCCCTGGTTGTCAACATTATAGGTCAAATGTAATCTCTGGAATATCTCTTGGCTCACCAACACACGTTCTAAATGCTATGTTACCATCGTCTACTTTTCTCCTTTCATGTGGAAGTTATTTTTGTAAGCTGGATGATTTTACTGTTAAAAACAGAGATTTACAGGTTATGAAAGTGTCAGACTTTATCACTTTCCTTCATAAATCTTCCTTTACAAGTTGCAATATATCATGTAGTGCTATGATTAGTTGTTTTGGTGATATATTTTCACTCACACATTTCAACTCACAAATGTTAGTTGACCTCTTTGTTTAGCCTATTCAGTGTTGTTAATGCCCTGGCCTATGTCCATAACAATCATAGGGGACATATGGCTCAGTGTTATCTCAATGAGGTGCAGGGCCTCTGGCATAGCAGTGATTAGCACTGACATTCATCTCCTGGTATAAGAACAAACACACACACACAAGGATGACCTCTGGATGTTTTTCTTCCGGAATCGGCTTAAAAAGTTGTATAAGTTGTTAAACTCTTGGAAAAAAGAAAGGGTCAAATTAATTGGCAACTGTACATCAGAATCTGCCTCTTTTAGCCTTTGATGTTTATCAAAGGAAATACATTTATCAAAACTGATTTAACTCCACACTGTATTCCATCATGGATCTAGCACAGATGAATGCTGTTGGTGTTACAACTGGTTCATAACAATGCTGTCTGTGTATAGTGTATCAGTTTTATCTTAGTTTGCTTACTTTGGGCTGTGTCCCAATAGTAGTCTTAAGGAGGGGAGGTCTCCCTTGGCAGCAGCATAGTGGACAGGGAGGGCCCCAGTGTCCGTGGCAACCCCGGGGTCTGCCTCCCCACTCTTCAGTAGCCAATCAGTGATCTCGTGGTGGCTGAAACGGGATGCAAGATGGAGAACAGTGGCTCCAGAACTGTCCCTATCCTGTAAAGGGAAAAGAGAAGACAAATATTAGGGGGATGTGATGAGGCACACACATGGGAAAATTATAAAGGATGAATCCACTATTCAACCGCATTAGAACCAACTAAATACATTAAAGTTCACGTAGCAAGCACATACAGCATATAAGATACCTGATTTGTAAAGCACAGTGGAAACCCTAAACAGACCATCCACTGTGACAATCTTATTCATCTAGATACGATTCAATGTGAGCAAATGTCCTTCTGTCAAAGGCATGAAGGGTTCTTTGTTGTGTTGTGCAAAGCATCCCAGCCAATCAACCCAGAGGTTAATGATGAAGATAAGTGATCGTAATGGAGGCTCTTATTACTTCTTAGACCTGCATACTAAGACATGATGCAGTGGTAACCTCCAATATTAACCTCCAATATTAATTAGCAAATGTGTCACTGATGACATCAATAAGACCAGCATTAAGAGGTTACTCATCCCTACTCTCTATTCTTTCTCCCAAAGCCCGAGCGGGATCACTTTCTCCTGCTTTGATACAATTTCACAAAGGTAAAAGGGGGAGAGAAAGTAAGAAAGAGCAACAGAGAGGGGGGGAGGGTGCACTTGCTCTATTCACTAAATTTTCAATCAAAACATCAAAAGATAATGAGTTGTTAGTACAACTTCTGGAATTGACAAATCCTATTGGAGAATAGAATTTGACTAATTTAACAACAAAGATATTTTTTTACCATGCTTTAACTCCGATTATGTATTATCCCTGTCCTAAGGTGTTGTTTATACCTATAACTATATCAATTACGTCCCTCAGTCCCAAATATGTTGTTAAGCAGCCACCCCTATTGCATACACAAACATAAGTTCAACACCCACAAATGTGCTCAACAAAGAGCTAAAACAGACTTGTCATTAGTGCTACTTGTACAGTCATTAATCAATAAGAACACCAAATAGAAAAGTTTTTATGTTTCAATCCCACATTAGATAATAATATAATCATCTTCATATGTTAAATGTTTAGACCAGACTCAGACTTTTCACTGAAATACAGTATTGTTTGAATCCTATAAACTTTCATGTCTCCAGTTCTAAACTTGATCATCCTAACATTTTGTGTAGCAATGAAAGATCTACGTTTATTATTGCAATGTAACCAAGTCAATTGGCAAAAACATTGCATGGATAAAAGTAAGAATGTATTGACAAATGTTGCACCAACACAATTCTGGAGTTTTCAGTGGACTGTGATTCTCCTCTATACTTTCCTTGGCTTGCTCTGCAGAAAAGACGTGTTTGATACCTGAGGAGTAGTACCTCTCAAACCCTGTAAAGATCCAAAACAATCCTGCTATCAAATGACAAGATTCTGACAAAACTGTTGTAAGTACTGATAACCTTTGGCTTTTTACAAAGTGACCATCAAGATTATGAATATAATTGAAACGTTGCCCTAAAGAACTAGTTTCTTCACTTTACTGATGTATCCTAAACTTAAAGTTTAAACTAATGCTGTCATTATGCTAAATTAACATTGCATAAGCTTATGCATAATTGGCCTCATTAAAATAATGTTCGCTTAGTTACAGAGGACTGCAAAGAACTACGAAACAGTTGACAACATATAGGCTATGTAGTGGTAAAATTAGCCTAATAGTTGCAGAGGGAAATGTGCAGGTCCTCAATTCAGTTTTTAATACTTTTATATTGGTTTGTCCAGCATGGCATATGCTATAAATATTTGTACATGCAATCATTTAACTTCGTATAAAGTGTGTTTGGAAGACTTCAGATTCAAGACTGACATGAGCGATACAATTCACGGCAGTATGGCGCTCTCAACCTGCCACATAGGTTTATGAACGATCAAGGTGCAGCTCCAACTGAAAATACTTCTACATCTAAGTCTTGGCACGTGATAAGACGACTGTAGGCTACATATTACGAACTTAAAACACTCACAATAACATTCACGTGTTATGTTCATTTTTTGAGGGCGATATAGACAAATTAACCTGCTTCTAACCAGTGGTAGAACACGCCTTGGGCCTATTAGCCAAGAGACAATGTAGTTCAAAACGATAGTCTGTTGTGTGTCTAAAGGTCATTGGATTATAGGCTACTACAGTGACCACAAACCTGCAGACATAAAAATAACATTGGCCAACAGTTTCTAGATTTGCAGCGTAATATCGGACTCACCACGGCACAGCATCCACCTTGTGTTAAGAGCCACTGCAGGCAGGCCAAGTTACCAGTGGCAGCAGCGTCGTGTGCGGGGCTTGCTCCATTATTTGCCAAGCTGTTACCCGGTAGACCAGCTTCTTCAACCAGGTACCTTACGCATGTCAGTTTCCCAGCCCGGGCAGCATGATGTACGGGTGAGGCACCCAGAAGGTCCTTTACATCACCATTCAGTACTTTTTCCGCTAATTGCACTTTCAGAGTTTGTACATCCCCCTGCCTTGCGGCGAGAAGTGTCCGCTCCACCACCATGACTTGGCTACGAGTCGGCAACTCCTTGAAAATATTTAATACCCCACCATATAGATGAGTTCACGCTATATCAGTCCAGTGTTGACTTTAACTAGAAATATCCGTCTCTTCTACGTTGATCCTCGTTTGATTGAGAATTGTAGCCTCACATAGCAAAAAAATACTTCAAAATACTTTTTGAGGACAACAATAACCTAGTTATTTAAAGGAGACGGCCGAGTCTCCAACCATGTATATTCAGTCATTTCACTGCACAAATATAAAAATTGGTTCTACATAAACCATCAACTAAGCTTTCTTTCAAGACATTCTTAGGTTTTTTGAGAAAAGATGGTGCTGTTGTTACTGTTTTCTAATTCTGTACAGCGCCACACCAGACTACATGTACGCCAAGTTTCTTTATCCCATACGCATCCAACTGTTTAATAGACATATTCCGCATACATCCTCTTGTTAAGACTTTCTTCTTTATTCTCAGATAGTTCAACTGTGTTACACTTATTAGCTGTTAGACAATATATCTCCCAAAAAGTATTCCTGGCAATAGTCCTGGATCCTTTATTCACGGTCCCCGCAGATGGCGACATGGGACTCACTGCTTGTTAAATAATCCATCAGTGGGAGGATCACTTAGGCGATTTGGTCCCTTCCAATCGGCTCAGGAGTTAAAGGGGCAGTACGCCATCATTTGACCAGGTTTGTATCCAATGAATTGCACATCCTGTTGAGAGACAAACGGTGCTGATGTGCATATAGGTTACATTCAGTTTGGTAATTCAGTGGTCCAGATCCGGCCTATTTTTATATTTGTGTGGGGTTGTGCTTGTACAGCCATTAATATATTTGACTGTCTCCAAATGTAAATACAAGTTGTGATACATTGCAATACGTTTCATTACCAAATGGTGGCAGGAAAGCATAATGTTACAGGCTGTGTCGCATCAAATGGGATATTGTTCAATAAAACGTAGGATGAATTCGGGTAATCTGGGACATTTTTTGCATGCATTTCCTCATCGGAGTTTCCTGATTGACTAGTGCCCTGACCCTTTCTGTGACACCACAATCACTTTTTGTGATTTCAGTCACATAACATCCATGCTAAACCCAAGGTTAGGTTCTGTGGAATAGACATTGTCATAGCAGACAAGAAAACGCTCTGGAGTTAGGTGTCCCACATTAACAAATGTGCAGATTACCCTAATTCACCCATAGGCCTACTGAGTGAGTCCCATTGTCGGTCATACGAATCTCTCAGTAAAGTTTAGCCATGTTGAATTGGATCCTATAAATAGGCTAGCCTAACCTATTTCAAAATAGGTCCTGCGTTTCATATCACTTTTAACTTTTTAAACGTCCATTACATTGTCTGATGTGGACTAAATCTACTTCTGTAGGATACAGCTTTCATAGTCTAGGCTATTTTTTATTTTAGCATTTCATGGCCTACCCTATCTGAGTTTATAAATCAGGAATATCACAGTGCATTTAAAAGTGTTAATTGAACACTTGGTAGGCTAAGTGTTTATAGCCAAGGTCCATCCATGAGAGTAGACCTAAACACGAGTAAAATGAAAATACAAAATTTGCTGTGGGCTACGTTTTAGGTTATGTGCGGCAAATTGTTTATCATTTAATCACCCTGCCCCTCTTAGTTTAGAAGGGAACATCAGTGGCCTTGTAATAACCAAGCTTAATAACAAGGTTCCATTATCTGCTTTAGGCTATCACTTTCTGCTTGAGTGCTTTCAGCTGCGTGTTCCCTTGAGAATTGTCTCGTGCCTGACGCGTGCTTGACTGAGCAATCTGTTACTAGCCCAACTGCCATAGATACCTCGCGCAGAAGTTGCACAAGGGACTAATTAACTTTTTTTAATCTTTTGAATAGCTTGTATGTTAAATGTTGAAACCAATGCACCAATATGTTTTCACAAACCTTTCTAGGTAGATTTATTACCGTAGCCTATTTGTAAAACAGCATAACACATTTATTAAATTGATTTAGATTTGTATTATAACCAAAACGTCAGCAACATGTTTTTGTCCAAATGTAGGCCGTCTGTTCTAGCTACAGACATGATTATTTTGTTTTAGTCTACATATTTTGTGGTCGGTGGTTTTTCTTAATCTTCTGTTGGTAATTCTGCCTCGGACAAAAGCACTTTCAAACTTTATTTATGTACTATGAGCCATTATCTTTGGGGCTTTTCCCAGGTCTATTATGCACGCCCCCTTTACTTCAAGTTATTTTAAAATCCCCATTGTATTGAAGGGGGTCTCTCAACGGTTTTTCTTGTCCAACTTGAACGCTAGACGAGCCTGGCCTGGGAAAAAGGGATATTTCGCTGCACGCGTCCAACGTGTGACAGTTATTCAAATTTCTTGTAATAATGTTCAGAGTATGGGAGGACTAAAGCCCTATTGTTAGCGCCATCTGTTGCTGCGCGGGGAAATTCAAATCAGGACAAGGGCTTGGTCTAGCCTACTTATTAGTGGTGTACTAAAATTAGGCTATATTATTTGAGTTGCATACACAAGAAAACCCTTTTCCCCCAAGTAAATTCAAGTTTACTTGAACAAAAAGGTGATGTTTAGCAGAGGCTATGTTTATCAGTTCCATGGTAGCCTATGGTTAAACCCCAAATGTGAAAATTCACAACGTATAAAACACATTAACTTGGTAACCTACACTCCATTACGGTAAAAAAAAAAATATATATAAAAAATAAAAACAGTAGACTAGCATTCAGCCTTAATAGTTAAGAGCCATCCAAAAGTCAATGTGTTCTGGATTCTCTGGCAAACTTTGCCAGATCTATGCACAAATCATAGCCAACATTTCTGAGTTATTATTATAAAAGTATGTATGGAACAATATTTTGGATGAAGGCTTGCCTACTCTTTTCAAATTCCTGTACTTATGGCCGAGCCTGCACATTTCTGCGCCCATCTGTCCAACGGCTCTGCAGGTTGGCGCGTGCCATTAATTACCCATGGATGAGCTAGCAGGGACGCGTGCGGTAGCTGTAGACAATGAAAACCCGTGTAACTGTAACAAAATGAGATCCAAGGTCCTAAATAAAATTGTTAGGGATATTTAATGTAATTTTATCTGAATACTTTATGAGCATGTGCCCCATCTTGTTTAATCTTTGAAACCCCCCATTAATCCATAACTCTTGCTATAATTAAAATACAGATTGCAAATTTTACAAAAAATCCTAACGATTTTTCAAGGAGGCTACGCCTAATGATCTTGTTAGCCATCAAAAGTAGTTTAGTGCCTATACCACTATTACCGTAATTGTTGATCCATAATTGACACATTCAGGTTCCCATATCGTATTGATAAATAATCAGACCAGACACATCAGAATCTTTATTAAGCTTTCTCGACATATTCTGTGAAATAATGACGTGACACACAGAATAATTCGTTTATTTTTTCTTGCCCATACACGCAAACACACACAGACACACGCAGCCATAACAGTGAATACATCATACCCTTGGCCTTATGTGAATTACGACCAACGTTACGAATCAACCCATCCAGTGAATGTTGAATGTGTCAATCACATCAGTTAATTCAGGAAACCTACACTAGTTGAGAGTTTCATTTCGACCTTAAGTTAGCCTATTTGTCTTGTCTATAAGGTGTTTGGGACAGTGAGTGGTTGGATCAGGCTAGCTCTAACGTGAGTGAAGTGGTATTACATATTATTGTACAGTGTTATTTCTTAAAAGTTATCAATGTTCTTGATCTAAAAAATGCTGTAGCCTATGCTTATAGCTTAGCGCACTTACACAAAACAAGCCTAAAATAAGAAAAACCTTTTATGCAATAGTGGAATAGTGGAAACTCTCCAATTGCAATTTAGATCCACATGAAATGTCAAGTGATACAATGACATGTTAAATTCCTTCAAATTTTAATATAAGACAAAACAGTCAATATTGTCATCTTTCTATGGTCTAGACCTATAGCCTGCTCTTGACACAACACTTTTAATCGACCCCCAACTTACAACACTGGCAGCTCTCCCACGACGACGCAGTCATCCGTGAATTGTTGGTGAGAAGTTTCATGGTCAAACTTTCTCACACTTCTAGGCCTACAGTTTCTGAATGTCATTAGTAGCAGGCATGCAAACCTATTGAATGAACATTCATTGAGACAAGATATAGGCTAATTAGGCTAGTCTATGAAGAGTATGCAGCTAAATATGATTATGATTATGAAGTTTAGATCATATTGCAGGCTATTACTGCACATATGCATAAAATGCCGGTAAATCAATTTGCAAACAACGGTATCAGTTTACAATATGTTTTCTTAATGCCCGTGTCACTAACACTACATGGGTGTAAAGGTTCATTATTGCTTCCTCATAAATAGTAGCCTTTAATTTCTGAACTCACAGGCGAACACCCGTTCTATCTACCGATAACACACTCGTAGGCTACAAGGGAATCAACATGTCTTACGGTTCAAACATTACGTCTATCAAGTTGAAATAGGTAGGATAGGCCTACAGCAGAAAAGCTATAGCGAACAAGGAAAATATCGGGAGATGTAACATACCAAACAAGCTGATAATTTCGATTTGCAGCAATGGAACAGTAGCGTAGATGGTGTCAGTCAGTGGAAGGCTGCAGCATGGAATCAGATGGAACGCCCTTTTGGTACAAGACGCTTCAGCTCAAAGCGTGCCCTCCGATTTGTGGGCGGGGGCGTATGGTCAACGCCTTCAATCAGAAGCTTGGAGACTGCAACGTTTGCAGGCACATACAAAAACGAAATTACCGAAAACACACAGCAAGTAAATAGATATGTTTAGAGGCTATTACACAAGAATGGAAATCACTTCCACAAACAGGCTTCTGTGCAGATATTTTATTCTCTCTCTTGCTATTTTTTCCCAACAATTAAGTCAGCTGATGAAATCATTTCACAACCACCAAAAAGTACCGACCTATAGCTACTGAAAGCAGTAGGAGTAATACCAAATTGAAAATACTGTGTACAAAATTTACCTGCTCCTTTTTGTGGGAAATGTCATGGTCTTGACTGCTACCAGCCTCTCTATAATGTATTGGTACTGGATGGCCATCTGCCCTTTTGTTCTTCTGGCTCGTGCCGTTCTCGTGCGTCCCATATCTCCAAGGGTTGCACAATGGAGACCCTCAATGCCCATGATAGATTGAACATTCAAAAAACGCGCCAATAAGCAGTGCTCTAAACTTTCCCACCGAGTCTATGGTGTGAAAGATGATAGGCTATGTTGTTCTACACACTGAAGTAGCCTTCATTCCTTTTGATTATAGTAAAGGTATTATAATTCAAGTTTTATTATTTTGTTCAAAGCAGACAAAAATATATGTTGAAATAAATGGCATAAATGGCGGTAAAATAGGCCAGGGGTACTTGATATGACAACCTTAATCGTATTGGACTATTGCGATTGGCGGAAAATCTTCCACGTGTGACGCTGCTATGCCACAACTCTTCACGTGCTTTGATGAACAAAAACTTGACACCAGATGTGAGGGCTACCTTGTGGCTTGGGTTTAGGCTTGGGTATTTAGGGTAGCTTTTTGCTTATTGCAAAGTCGGAGACCCAAAATCTGTTCAAGATGAGGGCTTGATGCTTTACATTATTTAGACGATTTATAGAAGCGACGCCATATAGTTGGACACGATTTGTTGACTGCGTGGAGCACTTGCAGACAAAGCAATTAACAGATAATGCTTTTGTAGAATACCACCTCCTTCGAGTGCACAGTGTTTAGAGATTCAGTTTCTGCCCTTAAATAATGGACATTTTAAGTGGACTATAGAAGCCCAATGTTTAGGCCTACACGTGGCTGTAGGTAGCCTATAGTGACATAAATTACTGCAATTTAACAATTTCCAGATAGCCTGCATGTTAGAGTATGGTACAATAGGCATAGCGAAGCTTTTCAGCTCAAAACGGTTAAATTAAATTACCACAATGGTTGTTTAAATATATATTTAACGTATATATAAATACACATTGCAAAGCGTTTGTTTATTATTGTTCTTTATATTAATTGGACTTTAGTTGCCCGGTACTGCATCCACTGGTAGACGCACAGCCAAATCACTGACGTCATGTTGACTCCTTTGTTGAAGAGGTTTGGAAATGTTACAGCCCTGTATGTTGTTTGTCTTTGGTGTGTTTGAGTGGCAGATGTTAGACGAATTTGCGTTGTTTGTGGCTTGGGAAGCTATTTTGGTCACTGCTTTTTTTTCTTGCTTCAAGCTAACACACTCCTAAAGGCAGTGATATTAAACACAGATGGTAGCCTATACACCCATCTCTGAAACCATACCCAATCCTAATAATGGTTTATTATTTTCAAACTCTTTAATAATTAGACCTTCTCATGTCCATTCCAGGACCTTTAAATGAACTAATAACAGTTAGGATATTGGATCTGAAGAGGTGGGAGAGACTTATAAGCACGGTAAATAACAACAAAGGACAACACAAAGCAACAATAAAATAACCAAGAAGAAACTAGCAAGCTAATGACTTGTCAAAACCTGTTACGATATGATACGTTTTACCATAGTCTTGAACATTTAGACAGAACCTCAGAAAGAAGGGGGCACTCTAGGGGTAAGTGAATATGGCTAAAGATCAGCTGAAGGTTGTATTGCCAAACAAAATCAGGTGCCTCATATCAAATGTACTGCTGAACTCTATTACCACTGTCACTACAGCATTTATTGTACAGGTATTAGTAGTTACAAAGCGGTTAATGTACACTTAAGGTAAAATGTTTTCCCATTATCAAGACAGTCTGTTTAGGTCTAACTATTTAAGCAACTTTAGACTAGCCAACTTTGACACTGCCATATGTAACTGATTCACTAATACTGCCTTTGTCATGTCATTGATTGGCAAATTGAAAATGTCTGGACTTGTTTCTTCTGAGTGAGAAAGTCATATCCAAAAGCAATTTGTTTCCCACAAATCTCCCTTTTACAGCTGGTAGAACCAGAGAAAACATAAGTAAAATACTGTGAAGAATGATTAGTTGTAGTCCAGTTGTGATAAACTGCCATCCGAAAGTAGAGCCTGTCTGCCTACAAATTTATTTTATGTGAATATGCATAGTGTCTTTGGTCATAAAATCAAGGAAATTCAATGAACCCTTTGCCTTATCTTCAATTGTAGACACAACATTGATATCTGCTTTACAATGTGTAATTACAGTACATGGGATATCATTTCGTATTCAGGCAAATGTATGTCCATGAAACTCAAGACTTTAATTTATAATTCTACCATGTGATTTGTGATTCGACCTATGATTTACATTTAGTCATTTTAGTCATTTAGTCATTCATTTCTCTTATCCAGAGAAGAAGCTTCCATTTAGAAGCTTCCATTTATCCATTTAGAAGCTTGTGTATAGTTCAAACAAATAACTTATATTGACTCTTTGGCTGAAATAGCTGTAAAAATCCAGTACCATGATTACGACATACATTTCAAAACTCTCGCATGTCTCAAACATAAATACATTCATTTTGTACAGTAAATATGTATATATGCATACGTGCTATGTTAAGTATAGTTAACTGATGCCTGCTTCACTAACCGTGTTTGAGTATAGGTGCACATACTGTAAGTGATCCGTGTAAATACAAAATCAGACCCATGAAATATGAATGGCACAACCTCTCAAGCACATAGTCGGGAATGATGCCATGTCAATGATGTATTAAGGCAGACGCCTTAATACTCGATCTAATCACACCATCACTCTTCCATTACACTAGCACAGTTATATCTGCAACTTACCACCCCTACCAGACTAAAAGACATCATGCACACACACTGCATTGTCTCACATACACTATACACTCACCAAGACTTTAAATACACTCATTAACCGTCACCACTTATGACTATTTGAAGGGTGCTTTATAATTTTCATTTGGTCACCGAAATTGGAATCCTGTTTTCCTTATACGTTTTAAAGCATTTGAACATCGCATGTTGTACTCGTCTTTACATCTTGTTGCTCCATGCTATGTGTGATGTTTATCTCATCTCAGGATCAAGTGATTCCATCTCAGAATACATTATATGAAACTGACTCTGGGATGTTTGTATCATCCTTAATGTGCTCTTGTCTTGAAAAAAACGCATTATAATGTATATAGATATAAACACTATTAATTGTATTGGCCAATAAAATCTAGGAGTTATACAATGTATTTCCCAACTAAATCTCTCGAGGTGAAGGCAAAACAAAATACATTTTGGAACAGAATGGAGATTGTTAGTGAATATCCATTTGGCTTGGCAAGCAAGCTATCTAGATCTACTATTGGGTGGGATGATCAGAGGGGTTGTTGTGCTCGTGCAACGCTTTGCCCATGCCATCCGTTTGAGCTTTTAGACAAATTCATGCTCTTTCATTCCAAAGACGATTTTGTTTAGTCCTTTTCCGATAGTCACTTCATTTGTATTCTTAACGGCATCTATTCATTGGTATATGTATAAAGTTTAAAGGCAAGGTGGCAAAACTATGGAAGTAAAATCCTCAGTAAGGGGTTAACAAATCGAAGCTCGACGTTTGGCTTTGCGCTTCATTAAAGCTATGACCCCATCTGCCTAGAAATATTGGCTCGTGTCGGTCTCATGCCGTTCAGGAGTTCAGTAAGGGGGTAGGCTATACGTTGACCCTTAAACCTTAAGCCAGTGACGATGCTATGTTATATTAGGCATACTGGGGGCATTGAAGCAATGTTTTTGAGAGAAAAGAAAGAACTAGAATAATCCCAAAATGTAGACTTGCCAGGCCCGTCCCCTGCGTGTTTTGTAGGCCACCTTGTACAATCAAGAAAATATATGATGCACGGTATTATAACACCTAATTTATCAATTAACATTACGTATTGCAAGACTGAATATAACATGAATATTTCTGGCTATATGACAGCAAGTAGAACTCATGTAGGCTTAGTTATGGAAAAGCAGCATGTCTCTTTACAATCATGCTTGAATCTCTAAATATGTATATATTTCAACAAAGGATCACTGTCCATTGAGAAGGCACAGATGGGACACCCACGCCGAAATGTGGACAAAGAAGGTTCTAACCGTAAGTCCTGTACAATTTTGGTCAGATCTCGAAGAGCCCATCCCTTCGTGGCAGTTAATTGGGGCCCCATGGGCCGACAGGACGCGTGCAAAAACCCTTATCCATGTCGAATCAACCTTGTTTCACAAAGGAACTAGCCACAGAATCCACCTTGTCAACACTATCTTCAACACTCTAAAAACAGTAGTAACTCCATTTAAAGTGTATAAGTAAAGTATACATTGTTATTATATAACAATGTAAAGTATACATTGTTATATAACCATACTAACACAACTTCACGCTAGACATTTTCATTCCTTAAACAATGCCATGCATTGCATCAAGTAGCTTCAATAAATCGGATTAAAGATGTATGGAGAGCGTATTTATTTCATGGCACGGTTAACAGATCATGTAAACAAGGTTATGGCTATATCCTTTTTAAAGTGTATGAGCTGTAACTGCATAGCGTCACAGCATCACCATAAAACAACCTAAAACATTGGCATTGTCAGTGTTGTTTGTCTTAAAATCCACCCCTTCCCCCACTCGGTCTTATGCAGATGGAAAAAGCCCAACGACGCCAAATCGTTTTTTAAAAGCTGACCAGCAACACGATGGAGCACAAATCAAAACCAAGGCATGCATTGGTTGGTTAGGGGGTTGGCGGGACATCGAACAAATGCGCGTGCAAAGCTCCGCTGCAAGACCCAGTGGCTGGGCTCAGACTACCATCTGTTGATCAGTCGTGGCGCGTGCCGAGCGCGAGTAACCAGCATCTGACTATTCAAGAACAAAAAAATAAAACATTTATCGATATCTGTATGTATTTTACAAGAAATTTACGTTAGTGCAAAATGTAATAGAATATTATTTTGATAGCCGTTGTATGAGACGCAAAAATAAAATCTAATAGGCTATTTGAACATAATTGGCTTAGCGTCCATAATGCCCAATTCTATTTGGGTATAGCCTTCATCCAGTTACAATATCTTCTTTTAACATAATTCCTTATTTAGTTTAGGCTAGGCTATGGCAAAATGATCACCCCCCTCATTCTTGTCTGACGCCCTTTTCCCCAAAATCGAGAGTCAGTTCCACAGGTAAAGGTCTTGGACAGATACATAGTGCGTTGAAAACATGTTGATGAGGACTTTCAAGCAGATGTCAATCCATACATAGCGTGGCTTGGGTATCTGTTTATTAGATGTCCATAGCCTACCTCAGAAAACCATCCACCCCAGTTTACCCATGTATTGGTCCTCGATCAGGATTTGGGTAGTCTAAACAAGTATCGGACACAATGAAACGTAGTCTAAGTCTCACAATAAGAACAATTTTATAGTAACTGTAACACTTGTCTAGGAATGCAAGGCTGAATACAAGATGTCATATAAAACGTTGTGGATTTTGAAGGAAACAAGTGTGAACGGATTATTAATTGACCTAATGAATGAAAATATAGCCTAATGTATTTAGCCACACCGTTATTAATTATGTGTAATAGGCCTACGTATACAGTTTGATTGCTTTTAAAATGGGTAGGCTATTCTTTATAGCTGCTAAACCTTTCAGACAAGAGTGAAGCGTTCCGCATATTTGAATACAAATCCATAGCCTATGTATTAACAAAGGTTGGCTATTCTAAAAAACCTGGTGTGGGGGAAAAGCTTGCAACACACAAAAAGTAAAACCAGTGAAATACCAGTGGTGTCTGGTTTATCTCTACAACATGGACCAGATGGTCTAAGGAGCGCCGGTTTGCTGTCCCAAAGGCATACCCCTCCTGCGTTGATATGCGCACAATAGTTGATAGTCCCTCCCCTCTGATGCCCCGGACTCATATAAATAGCAAAATCTCCGGCTGCCGGGCACACTTCAGCTCATAGCCTCGCAAAGAGAACATCTCTGAGAGACAGTACATCACAACGAAAACAACATGACACCAAGCGTCGCGTCTGAGACAAACGAGTCTCTCCCCTCAAGGTCCACCGTGGCACAGAGGAAAGAAGCAAACGAACTGAGAAAGGTAAGCGGAATATGTAGGACTACAGATTCCCCATCAATAGCCAGTACTTTCTCTCATCCAATTTTCGGAATTTTCCCAGTTCCTAATGTTCACTTTGTCTTTTTCCTTAGACTCTCAAGCCCATGTTGGAAAAGAAAAGGCGAGCACGCATCAACGACAGCCTTGGACATTTGAAGACCCTTATCCTGCCTCTTGTTGGCAAAGACAACGCTCGTTACTCGAAACTCGAGAAAGCAGATATTCTCGAGATGACCGTACGATTCCTCACAGATCTTCCTTCAACTCCAGTCAAAAGTGAGTTTCATTTCTGATCTATATGCTATGTAGGTATTCATTACTGCGTATTTTCATAAATGGTAATGTTATGATAAAAAATATTAACTCAACTTTATTTTTTTCAGGTTCAACAGATAGTTTCAAAGAAGGGTATAAAGCATGTCTCCAGCGAGTATCCGCTTTGCTCCCTAAAACGAACCTGGACAAAGACGCCTGCCAGCGTGTGAATGAGTTCATTCAGCAGTCCATGTCTACGTCTGCCACCCCAGCCTGTCAGAACTGTTGCGCCCAGAGTTCCAAAGCTTTCCCCCAGATTCAACAGAGACTGCGGAGCCTCAAAGCCAATCTTAGCTCCAGAGTTGAGAACCACTCACGCAGCAGCGGTTCTCTTCCTAACCGACCACAGCCAGTGCCACAAGCTGTAAATGCTAACATGTGGAGACCTTGGTAGATTAGACGTTGTTTCTTTACTTTAATGTGTATTATTTATTACTAAGAAAATGAATGCAGCTAATACTTAGCCTTAGAGATTAACATGAAGAAATTGAGTGATATTGGGAATATTAGCATTTGACTAACAATGTACATACTCAATGAAAATCCAAAAGAGCACAGATCTGATGAGAAAACGAACACTAAGAACTTTATTAAATGCAATCCTCTTTGGGGTTTCAAAGATATTGGTTGTAGACAACACATTTGTAAACCCCAAGGGTTATTTTGTTTGAGGTTTGCACTATTGACTTGAAGTATTTTGGTCTGTGCAAAAGACTGTCTGTAAACACTGTGTGTTGTAGTTGGCATATTATTTTAAAACAAGAAAACAATTGTACTTCAAATGTTTAGTGTTTGACTACTGTCTGAATAAAAAAACAGTTCTGAAAAACAGTTGGGCATCTTGTCTCTTAAATGTTTTTGAATTGCGTAAAATAGTTAAAATAAACACATTTCATTAGATGATACGCGCGCCCATTTAGTCTGGTCGAACGCACGCTGAAAGCAGAGGGTTCTCCGCGCAGCTTTGGGCGCCATAGTTGTGAACATTGAACCTCTGTTCTTCGCGCCCTTTTTTGTATATTATAATAAAAACGATTAAAACAGGCTTTGTATATAGGCTTCAACGAAAACAAGATGGTCTAATACATTTCAAACATTAAATAAGCACGTCCAAATAAATGCCATTCAGATTGGTGTAGTGATGTTAGCTATACTGCTCGAAAATGTACATCCCAATAAAACATATATACTAGCCTACATTTCAGACATGACACATTTCATAATCTTTTTAATTTTCCATGCAAGAGGAGTTGCATGTGCGTTATCTAGTGAATCCACACACATCGTAGGCCTACGCTACATGTTTGAAGAGAGAGAAGACACTCATATCGAGAGTAGACACCATTTCACTTGTTTAACACTGGACAAACATGCATGTATCAAGCTATCCTTCCACATGAGTTAGGCTGCGTTTTAAAATGAAAGGCTAAAGGTTTTATTTGTATATCTATGCTGAAGTAGCCTATATCCTAAAGCCTAGTGTAATTTATTGTAAATCATCTTTAAGGCTTCATTACCTTAAATAAAAACACAGTGCAAATTTGCTTTCATATTCATATAGTTTTGCTACATTTATCAATTACATACGTTTGAAAACATTATAGTTATAACTGACACTGACTGAACATGGAAATAGCTAACCTAACACACACAGATCCTCGTCTGGTCAGTCGTGGAGTTGATCTGAACCTCCCCCATCTCCAAAGCGTAACTTTTAAATCCCACGTATAGGAATATTCTTAGACAATGCCTCCCTGTCCACCCAGCATGCACAGATGGGTTACCCACGCCAAATTCACGAAGAAGACAAAGGGTGACTAACCGTAAGCAGTGGAATGAATAGTTCAGAATTCTCAGAACCTCATGTTAATTGAAGCCTCCTGCTGGGGTGAGAGGGGCGCGTGCAGGAAGTACGCGTATCAATTTCAGTGCATCGCTTTTAACACTACAAGCGTTGCTTTGACAGCATGCACTCCCTAAAGAATTACATCGATGGTTATCTCAAGGCTCATAATTCAACATTTTGTTCTGCGATTGTCGTGAGACGATGTATAAATTCAGTAGGCTATGCATCCCACCATCACATTTGTTAAACAATCTAGCACCAGGCGTTTTTATCTATCGTTTTTGTAAATAAATATTGATATTAGGATAAGTCTATCATCTTCCTTTCGTTATTGGCCTATTCTGCACGTGTAAATTAAATCAGATGTTTGTAGCCTACAATGTCTCAGTAATATCTCAGGGTCTTGAAAAGCAGACTGGTCCTGCACAAACACTTAATAAAGATGCATTGCATGTGTGGCTTGGACGCTATTAAGAACGTAAGAGTCACGCAAAAAAAAAGACGTCCGGAATATGAGAAAAAAGCATCTATAGGAAAGGGGGATGGAACTATTTCAGCCTCCCCCTTCTTAATTATAAACTGACTACAATGAGCACATCGATGGCTGAGGGATGCAGATGGGCTACCCACGCCAAAGTTGTATGGAAATCTTGTGTCGTAGACATACACTAAATGGAATCAAACGACAACAAGTGAGGAGGGGGGATTCGTCCTATGGTGGGACTTGGAGAGGGAAGCACTGGAAGGTGGGATTGAGAGCGGAAAGGGAGGGGTGTGTGTGTGTGTGTGTGTGTGTGGGGGGGGGGAGGGTTACGGGTCGGTAACAGAAGTCCATCTGCTCCCTGTGGCGCGTGCTACACGCGTGGTTCCCATGAGGGACAGTTTTCGGTCGTTAATGCTTAGCACAATGATTGTTAGTAAAAACTAAACGGTATGTCTAATATAGGCTACACGCAGTACCTTCAGAATTGTACCCATATTACAAAATAGTAAATAATACTCTATAATGTGCGTCGATAACATGTAGATAACTCAAAATGATAATAAGATTCTATAAATGACGTTGAAACTCATAGAAATGCACAAACATTTAGACATTGTGATTATTCGTAAACCAAGGTGCTAGCCACCCCCAGATCCTCTTCGTATTGGTCGAGCGTCCAGAGATACTCGCTCCGCCCCCAGTTGGCTACAGGTGTAGACCACGCCACTCCTTCGCCATCACTAATGAGAAAGATTGTAGGACGTCAAAAAAGACCATACTATTGTTTGTTTTTTTGAATTTGAAGGCAGATGTCATTTGAAAGTAGCTTGGCTTGGGTTTAGGGTTTTTGTATATGTAATTAGGAATCATGTAAACTATGTAGGCCTATGTCCAATTCAGAATATCCAACACTTCCCTCGGTCCCCACACCAATGCTGGAAAAGTGCTGTAACTTGATGGTATAACTTTGATGATATATCTACTGGTAAATAAACTATAACAACACATTCTACCAATGGGATAAAGTTATAGTTTCTGTGCAACGTCATCACAGAGACCCGCGTAAAATAGGGGGAGAGTTAAGCAACACTATTGGCATATTTTGTGCATCCAAGCTCCAAAATAAATATTATTTCAGGAGTTTTTGTGCATAAAACTGTACCCAACCGCAACCACAACAACCAAAAAAACGGACGGATATTGACATAATTATATGCGATTTGTATGCACGCTGATTTTCCTTTGTAACACGTGGCTTCTCTGAGATAGGTATGTAGCTATATCGGACCATGATCGCTGGCCACTCGAACATATCTTAAATGCATTGTTTTTCTGTTTTAATTCTACCCTCAAAATATACAAAAAAAAACATTTATAGAAAATATGGGTGAATGCGTAATTACGCACAGAGTCCAACCCTTCCACAACAACAAAACCGTTAAATGTCATGTGAATATCATAATATTATTGTGTATTCAAGTATAACAGTGCATTATATGTAATTCCGACGAAAAAAAAGTTATAAGGACACTGTATTCTATATGAAATTGGGAACACTTTCGACAAAATAAACCTGACCACAAAATGCAAGGATCAAAGGCACGCTTTGTTGTTACGCCTGGATTAAACGTGTACACAGATGGCTATGTTAGCAATGTATACACGTTTGTGTCGTTTTGAAAGCAATGGTCCTCAATTCAAATTTTACACGGTAGCTTGGGGGCGTGCCAGTGACGCATTGAAAGGACGCTCTAGACCAGCATATATACCTCTACTCGCTGCCACTGGGTGCATATCCTCTCCCAGATTCTACTAGACATCACCCTCTCTTCACATTTAATCTAAAAATGATCTCTGGACAGATCCAATCATTTGTTCCAAGGCTGACTGTTGCCCGGAGAAAGGAGGCACTGGAACTGAGAAAGGTAAAATAAGAAGTTATTAGGCTACATAGGTTGCGCAAACACTTTACATTTCATCTGAATTGTGATGTTATTCTTTGTGGTTGTATTCTAAACAGATTTCATTCTTCTTTTCAGACTATGAAACCGTTGATGGAAAAGAGAAGGCGCGCACGTATCAACCAGAGCCTCAATCAACTGAAAACTCTTATACTTCCTTTAACCGGCAAAGATGTAAGTTCGAAACAACCACTAAACAACCAATACAGGCTACATTAGAAGAGCCCATCTAAAATATTACAGAAACTGAATATATTGTAGATTAAGATATTAATATGTGCTGTTTTCTGTCCAGAAATCTCGACACTCAAAGCTTGAAAAAGCTGATATCCTTGAGATGACCGTGGGATTCCTCAGTGATATACCCGCTCAAACCAAACGTGAGTTTTCCTTCTTGTTTTATTTCCTGATTTTTTTGTGTGTTTTGAGTATTTTGCATTCGCCAACATAAACGTAAAACGTAAAAAAAACTAACATATGTGTTCAATTTCGATCCACAGGTTCAACTGACAATTACAAAGAAGGGTACAAAGCATGTCTCCAGCGCGTATCCGCTTTACTCCCCAAAACGAACCTGGACAAAGACGCCTGCCAGCGGGTGAACGAGTTTATTCAGCAGTCCATGTCTACGTCTGTCACCCCAGCCTGTCAGAACTGTTGCGCCCAGAACTCCAGAGCTGTCCCCCCGATTCAACAGAGACTCATGAGCCTCAAAGCCAATCTTAGTTCCAGAGTTGAGAACCACTCACACATCAGAGGTCCCCTTGCCAACCGACCACAACCAGTGCCACAAGCTGTCAATGCTAACATGTGGAGGCCTTGGTAGAGTGTAGCCAGTCCCTTCCCTAACAAGTCAATGTGAACCGTAAGATATAGCCTACACATGTTAGAAAACCTCCTGTGTACTATTCTTCATCATATACATAGGGAGAATCATTGTATTATCTTGATGAACAGTTAGGATTCGTCGTTAAATCACGATAGTTGTTGAGTATTATATACTTAAGTTATTACGCACTCGTATTCGTTGTCCTTTAAAATGACAAGTTTGAAGACGTATTTCTCGAGATCTGCATGTATGTAATTTTGTTATATTTAATCCTCTTTTGGGTTAGATGATTAAGGGCCATTGAAAAAACGCCCACGTAAAACCCAAAGGGTTGTATTTTTGTGAAGAATTTGCACTGAAGACTTCAGTATTTCTGGGTTCGTGCAGATGAAGGACATGTAAGCACGTTGTGTTATTATTCTATCTTAAAACGTGAGTATCTCTATTTTAGGGATGTATTTATTAAATGTATTAAATTGTTAGGCATGTTGGTAATACAATGTAATAAATGATTCAGTTGTAAATTGTTTCGTATCCTACATTTATTCAGTTTCACAGATGTTTATTGAGTCTATTCATGCGGCATCCAAGACGCGCAAATTCAGAATTTATACAGTCAGGCATGCGCAATGATGTGAAAACGTTGTACCCACAAATGGTCATCCCAAAGCATACAAATGCTACCTTATATGGTAATCAAAACGTGTTTTTGGAGGGATAGTATTTAAATTTGAAGAATAAAAAGAGACCATGCTAAACATCGTAATAATGTTTAGCATGGCGCATTTGACCACAACATTCTGACCAGTCAGAATGTTGTGGTCAAATGCGCCTCTGTTGGTGTAAGAACCTCAACGCAGCCAAGCCCACACATTGCATGGTCTCTACTGCCCTCTCACGGCATATGTTGGTGTTGTCCTTGATCATACGGATCCTTATTTGTGATAACGTTCAGGTTCTACTTACAGGTCTTAAATTCTTCATTGATCAAATAACTGAACTGCTACTTAGCTGAAAATGAGAATGAAATTAGCGCAGTCAAATGTTACCATACTAGCTTTGTCCACACATAAAACGACATCCACCAAAAATCTGAATCTGAAATATCCTTCGCGCGCCACCTCATCTTCAGTATCTAGCTATACCGGCCTGGCTACCAGAGCCGCAGCCTGAATGACAGTAGAAGTCTAGAGAGTAGCCTATTAGTCTACTCACGCAGTCTCGGGCAGAAACGAGTCTTAGCTATTGGGCCACAAAGCAAGTCATGTCAGCAACCAAATCGCAAGAGTCATCACATGGCCTTCAAATATGCAGGTAATCTAAGGTTTTATGTATTTTTCAGTGTATCTAATGCACAGGAACAGATACAACGCGATGCGTTTTCAGACCGATCCGATAATCCATTGCTTCCGCTCGAAATAATGCTCCCTCTCAGTTGTAGTTATAACGCATACGGAAGACGACTCATCCTGCTATTGTAATTATTTAGCCTAGTGTTTTCGCCTTATTTCATATAGCGTACGAAATAAAACTGCATATGAAAAGGCTAGGCTGACTTCAGCAATGATGCTTGAGAGTGTAGACCGGTTGAAGATAGCCTACACTACAGTATTTCCCTGCTAACAAGGACATTGTAAGGTCGACCTTAGTATTACTGAGTCTACACCACAACAATAACACACAGTAGCCTACAGGTTTGCAATATCTTCCATGCCTGTTTTTAACGTCAACTGCACGCAGAAAGACTATATGTTACATTAGCCAACACGATCTCTTAATATGTAACTCAAATTAGTCAAGGAAAGTTCTTGTCATAAAAAACAAACAAACAAACGATTACTCAAATTAACGTGTGTTTATCGTCACAAATCGAATATGCACGGGTTTGCCTTTGCTTCGTATTACAATGTAGCCTAACAATGTAGCCTTCTAGCAACTTCCGTAGCCGTAGGCTGCTGCACTCAAGATCCCCCTAAAAGGTAGAAAGAAGCCCTGCACTTAGCATTAAAGCAAGTTTAAATGCTCAGTACAGCAGGGGTCTCCAACCATGTTCCGAGAGAGATACCTTCCTGTAGTTTTTGTAACTATCCTGATTCAACTCGTCTACCATTTTATTAGAATTAGGTGTGCTAGATTAGGATTGGAGCGAAAATTGACAGGAAGGCAGCTCTCAAGGTACCAGGTTTAGACCTCTGTACTGGAGCAATATCAACAATGAAGAGAACATCAGAATTCAGAGAACAAGTCATCAAATATAAAATGAAACCATGATCATATGTGGTACTGTGAAAGGGGTGGAGGTGGGATAAAGTGCTTGTGTGTTTGCACTTGTATTTTTCGTGGATTCCTCAGTCACCAGATAAGGACCACAAGGAACAGATGATGTATTTATTTACATTACTTGTTCAACCTCTAACCCAGTTAGTCCCCTTATGCATCCGCTGCTGCCTTCCACATCTGAAAAGCTTTCAACCTACAATGTGGCACTTTCATGGAAAATATTGGATTTTTAAAAGATTATTTCTGAAGCAAGTGAAATGTGTATATCCATTCAGGTAACGGTAGTCTTTTGTAGACAGACATAATATTATAATAACCCTTTCAGTGTCAAAAGTAAGGGTTTGCATGCTGTATTTGTCTGTGTTAATATCTTTACATTTTGAACTTGACATCTTGTTTGTTGGGCATTTAGGCAAAATATTTGGTTCAATGATACTTTCAGGAAGTTTAGAGTTTCGAACTTTTGTTAAAGGATTTTGGTGGGTTTGAAATCGCTGTTGTTAAGCTTTCTATTTGTAGCTCATCGTCAATCATTCAATTGGTTTTTAGCACTCTTGCTGAGTTAATGGTTCTTAACCAAAATGGAGAAATTAAACTAACGCATTAGCCTTTACGTTGGAACAACACATTTCTACTGAAATTCAATATACAGAACAGAGACACAAAGAGGGTGTACCAAATAGAAAGTCAATTCTAGACTTAAATAGGATTGTCATAGACTACTGTCTGAACCTATCTCTGATTCTAAGCCTTATCAGGTAGCCATATCCTGTGTTCTTTACTAGTTGTTATCAGGGTGAATCACCACTCAGTCAGATGCTTAAAGACAAAGGATGTTGCTGGGCCTGTTACTCTGGTTATGATACAGTGTGGAGTCTGTGTGTCTAAATGTCTGTCTCAGATTAAGAGGCAAGAGCATTTTCAAACCCATTTTTTCAAGCCTTCCTAAACTCACAGAGATTGAGCATATATATTCAGAATTGTACTCTCTTCATCATCACTTATCTTTACTATGAAGATTTAAGATACAGCAGGTGACGTTATTAAATAAATTCAAATATGAGAAACAGCACCCCCAATTATTGTCTGAACACCTGCACTTTCTCCAGCTTGAGTTTGATTTGACAGTGGTTTCACAAAATAGGGTCAAGAATGAAACGCAGGTGAGGAACAGGATTTCTGGAACACAATTGGCTGGATAGTAGCGGGCTGCTACAAAATGATAAATTGACATTCCACTGGCACTGAACTGTCTGTGTTGTTAAACAACTCTCAGAGGGCCTCATTAGCATACATGTGTAAAGGGGACAAACCTTTTCTATATTAACAGATAAATCTTACCTTTTGTACTTTTAATTCAGGTCCCTTACCCCACTATATTTAATACTATTACATGCTGTACTGCAAACTACTTTAACAAATAGCTCAATTCTCCTCTATTTCCACATGAGGATAGAGGAGTGTTCATGTGATGTACAGTATGTCCCCAGGGTTGTCGTGTCATGAAGTGATCTATCAATGACAAGAAGAGGGGCCGAGAGAGCGATCATTGTAGAAAGAGCTGATCCTTTTCACTCTCGATTTTGGGTTAGTTGATAAAGGAAATGCAGATTCACAACAAGTGGGATCATAACTCATCAGGTAGTACACACATCCTCTCACATACACTCACTCACACTGTGGGAAGTTCAGGAGATGGTGGCACCGAAAATACACAGATGCTCTCTTTAGCTCTTTTTCATACACACATACACTCTGCTACTGAAATGTACATGAAGGGTGTTTGTCCAATGTGTTTATCCTTAGTGGCACTTTTTATTTTTTTTGCAAAGCATTGACTCTGGAAGCCACTCCCAAGATGGCGTCTTGGGATGGTGTTTGACGCCATCCCAAGGTGGCGTCAAACACATTTATATTTATTTCTCGTAATCCGCTCATCCAAACAACTCACTTAAAACTGCACGTCCTTGGGTCCTGAGCAACACTGAGCAATACACCTGCCGGATTTCGATTGTCCGATTTTCTAGGTTATTGAGCCACAGACCCACAGAAATGTCTGCCTTTATAGTTATATACTCGAAGTAAAGAGAGTAGCCAACAACCTGTTGGATTTCACTAGATCTTTGTGTATGTGCGTGTGTGTGCACATGCGTGTGTCCGTCTGGGTGTCAGCTGTTGGAGCTGATCACTTAATCAAACAGCATCCCATTAGTCCTGTGGGGTGTGTGATGTAGATGGGCTTTGAGGGGGACTATCCTTCAGTGAGACCTGACAACAGGAAGATGAACTGTCTCATTCTCTGTGTGGATTTAACTTAGCAAGAGACAGAACCCCTAGCTGGATGTTCTGGATAAGAAGGTTTATAATGATTAATAGTTGAGAAAGCCTAACCAATGCTATTAGTACCCAAAAGTGTTTACGTTTGTGTCAAAGCGTGTATCTCTGTGGTGTCAAGTATCTGTGACGGTACTAGGCTACTCTGTAATTCTGACTTTAAACTAAAGTAGAGCCTTCAAATATCCTCAGAGCCTTTTCAAGTTTAACAGTACATAGCAGTAGCAATACATTTAGTTACCATTAGCTAAATGCTAATGGTTATAGCTCCAATGGACTGGGGTCAAGACAAATGTACTTCTTTCTAATCTTAACTAAGTATGTACCTGTAAGTACTAGTGCTAATGCTAAGTATGTACCTGTAAGTACTCAGTGTTTGCCCTACCATTATATTAGGGTGGCGCCCCTCCCCCCCTAACTAGTGTTAATGCTGAGTATGTACCTGTAAGTACTAGTGTTGATGCTAAGTATGTACCTGAAGTACTAGTGCTAATGCTAAGTGCGTGTCTGTTGGATAGGCTCATGCGCCCGGATGATGCCAACATTGTGGGCAACGTCCATGGTGGCACCATCCTAAAAATGATTGAAGAGGCCGGCTGTATCATTGGCACACGCCACTGCAACACCCAGCCAGGAGTAAGTATGTGTGTGTAGGCCTACTTTTTTATGTTGAGTTGCTTTGACATTTTGTATGCAAGCTGGGGTGTAGTGTTTGGTAGATTTTCAGTTGAAGGTTGCAGATGTCAGGGCTGTCAGAGGACAGTGTTGCTGACTGGCATGGATTTATGAAGAACTTTGTTGTAAACCATTAAACAAAAAGTATGTACTTTTCCAGTGACTTAAAAGTGGTTCAGAGAATCTTGAAATTTTGAAAATATTTGGAAAATATTGGAACCATTGTAGTGTCATTGTGTGTGTGTGTTGCATTGCATTCTTCCTCCTTATCTTTAGCCACATTTAGATTTACATCCTATTACAGAACATAGAACATTCTGAATATGTTACAGTGATGGCAGAATGTTGCATTATGGTACTCTGCATACTGAATGCATTGTTTTTAGCAGTGTACTTTGTGAAGAGAGTCTTCTCAAAAGAAGTGTCATAGAAAACATCTTCAAACTTTTTGAAACCATTTTGGTTGGGTCCACCATAGTGGTCACCTAGTGAGCAATGTAGTAAGGGCTTTACATTAAAAATTTGTAATCATTGAGGAGACATTTTTATAGAGTGACATCAAATAGTGCTTATAAATACAGTAGATAATCAAGGATGAGAAGTGCCCAGTTATCTTGTATTCCAGTGGTAGCCAAAGAATTGTCGGTATTTTTATCTGACACAGTGCAACAGCCTTAATCAGCTAACCGTAATTAGCGAACCTCTCTAGGCTAATTATCTAAAGGGAACTGTTAAATAACATAGTTGCATTGTAATCACATCATTATTACGTTTTGGAGTAGGGTGAACATTTTAATCTATTTGCTGCCTTCCGTTGTTAGGATCGCTGTGTTGCCGCTCTTGCCAGGGTGGAGCGCACGGACTTTCTGTACCCCATGTTCATTGGTGAGGTGGCTCATGTCAGCGCAGAGATCACCTACGCCTCTAAACACTCTGTGGAGGTGCAGGTCAACGTCATGTCTGAGAATATCCTCACAGGTAAGGCCTGAGATACTCTAGTTACTACAGTGTCAGTATATTGACATAATGGTTGTGTATTTACAAAGGTATGAGTAGCCAAACAATGGGAATTAATGTTGGTGCTGAATGTTTTTTACATGCATAAAACCTTTCTTGGGAATTTTTCAGCTAGCCTGATTTAAGAAGGTGGTCCTCCAGTCCTGACTTTTCAATACTAACTCCTAAAGTGCCTCTATGTTGGCCTTGAAATGGTTAATAAATGACTTCATGGTGTTATACCTTTAGAAAGTCACAAGGGGGCAGTGTACTACCAGCAACACAATCATTCATGCAGTTGTTGATAGTCAATATACAGTATTTCTACCAGTAATTTTCAATACCCTAATATAAAAAAGTATATATGTTTACATTCTCCAAATTGTTTTAAAACATAATTATTGTGCACAAACTTAGTTCATGAAAGTGTGTTCCTTCATGCACACGCCTGCTCTTTTTCCCTGTCCACCAATAAAAAAACGAACATCAAAATGGCCTGACCCAACATGGTCCTCTGACCCTGAAATGACATCTGACAAAACAATGTGGACAATCCATCTGACGTGCATTTTCATCATACCTGTCTGGAGTCAGCACTGATCATATTGGCTCCCTGATATGATCTGTGACCAGATACAGATGCTGAGGTACTACAAGGGCACAAGCCATTGGCTTCACATAGTACATGTAGTATACATACAACGCACATGCTACATATGCGAGAGCTGGGACTATTTAAAGGTAGATATGTAAAGCGGAGTTATGTATAGAGAGTTAGTGAATATTCCTTAAATCACAGAGGGATTAGGGACATACCTTTACATTCACCTCACACCCTGCCTTGTCTTGTTCGACCGGTCCAATGTCAGTGTGCCAACACACATTAGGACCAATAACAACTCGGGAGTCTGTGAATGAATGAGAGACCAAAAGAGAGAAAAGACAGAATAAGCAAAGAGAGATGGGAAGGGAGGGCGGGAGGGAGGGAGGAAAGGGGGGGGGGGGTGAGAAGACAAAAGAGGTACACCCCAGGCGGTCGTTGCCACAGCAACAGGGTTTATTCGTTGGGTGGTGTGTCAAGAGCAGGTTGGGAGATGCGGGGGCAGAGCAATGAGATGACAGGTGGAGAGGAGCTAGCTGATGCTCCACACAGGCACTGTTAAAGGCACCCTTCTGTTGAGGTCCTTCCAAATTGGAGAGGCACACCACCAAAAGGGGGTGGGACCTGGCAATCAGGTCACCTTATGAAAAATAAAGCTCTCACTGAAACAGGTGTCAGTGTTGATGTGTTTGCGCATGTGTGAGCTGCATGCAAAAACATCGCATTATTGTGAATGTGTCTCCATGAAGGTATATGTGTGTGTGTGTGTCTTTCTGCATGTGTGTGAATGTGTGTTGTGTATGTATACATTTGTAAGTGTGTTTTTGCACTCATTGCAGTGTGTATATGTGTGTGAACGTGTGTGTGTGCTGTGTCAGTATTTGCCCCTTTAAAGACTCCTGCGGGGCCTAGGGGAAGAGAAGATAACGGGAGCAGACATTATTTGCTTCTGTCATGTCTACTTAGCATCAGGCATCACAAACATTGACCCAGTCAGCCACAAACACTGAGTGTATATACCTGCACATCCAGCCCTTCTACATCCAAGGCTCTTATTGGGCACATATTCCAAACAGATAGCTCTGTTTTTACTCAATTCCCTTAACTTATGTCACAAGAACACTTTTGGTGGTATATGTAGCTTACACACGCATAATATTAAACACTATGTCAGGGGTTTGATCATTGTGCAAATTCATAGAAAACAAGCCCTCATGCTGTATTTCATTTACATTTTACATTTCCTGGGTGGAGGGACGGGAGCAGGGCATTGGAATGGAGGTCATGGATGTGTGTGTATGTGTGTTTCTTATCTGTGCGTTTATTTATTTGTCTGTTTATGCATGTACATGTATATATGTGTGTGTGTATGTGCATGGGGCACTGGGGCTGTTGGCAGTCACATGACCAGGCGTTCAGGTTCCACAGAGCCAGTCAGGCCTCATCTCGTCAGCGTGGCCTCAGTCACGCTCCCCCAGGGGAACTCTAGTTACTGTGTGCACGGGCCGTGATGATTGTTCCCGCTGGGTGGACCGTCCAGACCCACACACACACACACACACTCAGTTAGCTGGATATAAATGTGGAATTCACATAACATGCATAAAAATCCACACACAGACAGTATCACATACACACATACACAGACAGACACACATTGGACATACAGAGGCACAGACACATAGATGCCCTCATTTACACACATCCAGAGATTCCTCCCACAGACACATGCAGCATGTACAGCCGACTGCAGTGCATTGTGGGCCAAAGCTTACAATGAGCATGGCAGTGCTTGTAGCTCACACAACATAGCACATGCTTCAGCGGGGGATGGAGTGTGAACAGGGAACATAAACATGTGGTATAGATGACATACAGTACATTTTTCTTTCTCTGTGGAAAACCAGAGATGCCTGCACACCTTGGCATGTGCTAAGTTTTCATAGTGAAACACATACTGCATGGAGATCAAAAAGACTGAATGCAGCACCATGCACCAGAACCTGATCTGGCCTTTACCTGATTATAGAGAGGACGAAATAACACTGATGCAACATCTGGAGCTCCAACAGTTTAACCAGAACAAACTCTGACCCCAGTCATCATACAACAGGCTTTTCTAATCCGGAACGTCTGGCCTTTTAAAGGGCCAATTTTTTTTTTCAATGAACAGTTCTAGAAGTACGAGCTCCATTCTGTTCCGTCTATTTATATGCTCTCCTCTCCTCTGTGTCTGGTTGGCCTGCAGAGAGGATGCTGTATCAAGGCTAGCTTGGCTCACCTCTGTGGAAAATCTGTGGCTTTAATTATGGGATCAAGTTCTAAACTAGCCCTGCTGTACTGTCTTTGTACTGGGAACATGTTGTTCTGAAGGACGAGTGGAACACTAAGTATTTTAAGCAGCCCGGAGACAGAGAGATACTGAATATATACACACATGTATATAGAGAAACAGAGCTGAGGAGTCTGTCTCCTGGGAGGTTGGAGCATTCAAAATCAATGGGAAGAGAAGCTGTCCCTCTGAGAACGGCCTCTGGAGAGTAGTAAAGGGCTTGGAACATTTGGACCGGGGAAGTGGTGGGACTCTTTTGTTTTCACCGTGGCAGATTTGTCATCATGGTGGCCACTGCTGTGTAGTTCCTCCAAGGATAAAATGCTCCAGACTTTATATATTTTAGGAAAAAAAGACCAACGGTATGCTAAAATCCTTTATACATAAATAAATAACCTTTTTACTTCACCTTAGCAACCGACTCATTCGTATGCTACTCTAATACAACCCTACGCCCCTTCCTACCTTACAGTGAAGTCAGAAGGTCCAGAGGTTTTCTATTTATAGAGTCATGTCAGTCTTAGTAGAGCCGAGCATATGTAAATATATCCTCCATTTGTGCTGTGTGGAACTTCCTGGATGGTGGGCTAGAGCCAATGAGAAAGAGGCTGCTGTGCAAAGCTGGGTTGGCATGGCAACGCGGCCTCGTCTGCATGGCTTTGACTTGGATGTAAAATGCTAATGTTATTCCCAAAAGCAGTCTGTCACATGCCCTCTCCCACTTGCAGGCAAGTAGTGCACTAATAGTCCATAGTCTTAGGCTACCTTCATATTTTATGCATTGTGTAAAGGTTACAGGATGCCTAAGGAATGTAATAAGGTTTTCTGACTTGAGCCATAAAGGATCAAGAATGCTTTGAACAGGGAATGTTCTACAATGTAAGCTACAGAAGGAATACTACATAATCACACAGTGCAGTAGCTACAGCATGAAGCCTTCTGTTTCCAAGTCCAAGGGTATCTAATAAGGACATATCGAAGTATATACATATATACAGTAGCTAAACAATATATAAGCTAAAGCTAAATGTATTGACCATGCACATCACCTTTCTTGATGGCTGTATTGTTCTGCGTGATCAGATTTTAATAGTGTGACAGGAAGTCCTGCTCACACCCAATTTTGTTTTAAGGGGACAAATCCCACTGTGTGCCACAACAGAAATAGCACCTTCTCAGTAAAAGTTTGAATGTGGAGGCTAGAAAAAAGCTATATTGCCATGACAACACCACAGCCATTTGATTCCTGCAGAGGTTTGTCTCAAGATGTTCATGATCAACAATACTTCGTAATTGTTTTCCTGTAAGCGTATGGGTTTAAGTAACAACCAATGTTTCTGAAGATTTGAAAGATTCCAGCTTCTCTTTTGAATGGAAGGGGTTAGGGAGGGAGGGAGGGAGGGTGCTTCTCTCACTCTGAGCTCATTCCACAGTCGTTTTCTACTACAGAACGTTTAGCTACTGTATTCAGTTTGGAAGAATGAGGTTGGAAATTGTTTTATGTTTACAGGCTCTAAGAAACTGACCAACAAGGCAGCTTTATGGTATGTCCCCTTCTCCATCCAGAACCTGGAGAAGATTATTAAAGTGCCTCCCATCAAAGTAGGTGGACTAAGCAACACATTTGCACATGACCTTTAAATACTATTTAATGGTTAAGTAATGGATGGGGGCTTAGATGGTTAGCCTCTGTCTGTAGCCCAGATGAGCTGTGAAGGGTGGAGGTGAGCTGAATGAAGCACACATCTTCATGAGGAGGACCGAGCCCTGGCCTCTGAACCCTGGGGACAAAGCCCAAACCATCTGGTCAACATAAAGACTAGGGTAGCCGCAGTGGGCAGTAGAATATGACAGTATGATGGAGTGTATGTGACAACCTGCACACTGAGGCTACCATGGCTCACCTAATGGTCCTTCTTCACCATTCATCTTAATGTGTCATCTCTGTTTGTGTTTGCGTGTGTCCTCCAGTATGCCAGTGCGGAAGAGGAGGCGGAAGGGAAGAGGCGATATGAGGCCCAGAAGATGGAGAGACTGGAGACCAAGGAGAGAAACGGAGAGCTGAGTCGTCCTGTGCCTGCCCCAGGTAACCAGCGAGAACGTGTAAACAAAACTCAATAACTGCAGCAGGGAATTTGTTCTTAAGATTTGATGAAATAAGATAATGGTCATGATTGAGGATAATCTTAAACCATCTGTACTGATGAACTGCCTCAGCCACTGGTTGGTGCCACAGCGAAATAAAAGGTATGCGTTTCGGGCCTAGTCTAATTTTGTCTTTTTCAAATGATCTGCTGCAGATAGAACAACAAAAGGTAGGACAATCTCATTGTGTTTGGGTGTGTGTGTGTGTATGTTGGAAAGGGGGTTACATAGAAGTTGACCAAAATAATAATTACTCTTAAGACTTGACAGGAATACACTGGTCATACTACAACTTTCCTCTACTTCTGTGTATGCATGTATGTGGTTACATATGTGTTTGTGTGTGTGTGTGTGTGTGTAATGCAGAGCCACACACTGTTGGATTCAGCCAGTCTAGCCTGATTCATCTAGTGGGACCCTCTGACTGCACACTGCTAGGATTTGTCCACGGAGGTAAGTGAATCACTATGCACAGAGATGAGCAGAGCGTGTGTGTGTGTGTGGGAAGCTCAGTGATCAGCTCATTCATTAGTGAGTTGATTGTAAATTAACTGCATTTTAACTAAGTACACAGGATGTCCTGGAATGAAATACCACTAAGCTGTTTCATCCAGCACGGTGCTGAACACACATAAACACACATGCTAACACTCATTGTACCTTGGGCTGGCTCTGTCTAAGGGTGCCCTTAAGTCCAGACTCCTTTCTATCTGTCAGAGGCCAGTCCTACTGGCCTTCCCATACTGCTCCTTGCTCTGTCCTCCCAAGTCATCCATTCACTTCCACTCAGATCAATACTGATTCATCCTCTGGAAGTAGCCAAGTCATTAAGACTCAGCGATTAGGACACACAAGCTGAATGGGAGAACAGATAGTGGTTTTAGCAGCCAAAGAAGGAAAGAGAGAGAGATGGAGAGGAGAGAAGCTAGCAGGCATTGAAGCCTCCCTAGGACATGGTTTGGTAGGAGCTTGCGATTACTGTTTGATTATCAATCATGTGAGTTGCATTGGGTCTCTCTCTCTGTCTCTATCTCCCTCTCTCTCTCTTTCTCTCTCTAGCTCTTTTTCATTTTCTTTTCTCACACATTGCTAATGAAGCAATCAGTCGAGACAGTATGCTGTAGGGGCACATTGTCATAGAAAAAACAGACTGGAGGATGCAGCCTATAGTATTGTCTAAATGTCAAATGGTGACCTGAAGCACGTGACCATGCATGTGAAAAGCTCTTTAGCTGTCCTGTCTGCTGACTAAGGTGGTGATGCTAGCTTATCAACACAGTATAATCCTGCTGTGGGCTACTCAGCTGGCCAGTGACACAGCATGCCTCATATACCATATGGAAGGTACCATATGCACTCCATTTCTGACTGTAAAATATGAAAATTCATGAATATTGTGACAATGTAAATATATGTCAGATTAAACCCTGGCTGTTTTCCCACATTTGTTTGAGGTACATGTACTGCCTGTGGCTGCTATTTTCAATGGTTAGTGGTATTGGCTCTGCAGTTAATTTAGCAATGCAACATATATATGTTTTAGTCTTCTGAGGTCAGTCTTTAGACACTGGTCATTGTCCTTTACTGAAAAACACCTAAAATAGTCATCCTTCATTGAAAGCACATTTTATTCTGGGTAAGTTTAACAAGGGTCTTGTAAACATGTCATGATTTTGAAGTGAGTATTATCACAATTAGTAGGGCATTGTCACATTCTTTCACCAGAAGTACCAAGGTAGACAACAAGTGCTTTAGATGACTGCGGCATCAGCTTCAAACGTTTCAGTGCGTTCTAACTGATCCCAGCACATCTATCAGATCTGTGCCTCACGCTCCCGTACCTGTCACTCTGTCCGACAGTACTGTGGAATGTGAAGAAGAAAGGGAAAAGGTAAGAAAAAAGCTGCAGGCAAATGTATCAGTATTCTAGTCAGGGTCCAGCTGGACTATCCCAGTCCTGTCTCCCTTGTGATCCTCCGGGAGAGATGGATGATGAAAAGAAAAACCTTCAGTGGGTGGAGGAAGGAAGCAAGAAAAAAATAGTGTGTGAGAGAGTTAGAGAGACAGACGTAGAAAATAATCAGCTTGGGATGACTGGATATGTGTCGATGATGGGCGTATTAATTCCCTCCTCCTGCCTGCCAACCTCTAAGCTAGCCTCGTTACTCCACATAAAAAAACAGCTGGTAAACAAGAGCAAGATATATCAGATTCTGAGATCAACACCTCACCTCACATCCTGGAGCATGCCTTTCCAGCTAATGAATCATTGACCAGGTTTCATCTAACTTTTAAAACTGCAGGAATCAATCCCCTGCAAAAACTTGCAAAAGCAAGAGTTTTTGGGGCTTAGAGAAGTTGTACAATATTACTGTAGGGTATGGGGAATCGGTCTTTTATCAGAGCCCTTATGTCCTTGAGAGAGTAATTTCATGGGTTTTGTGGAATTGCTTTTTGACTTTCTGTACTTGTAGGAAGTAAATTAAAACTGGACATGGCTATTAAATAAGACGTGTGTTTGTGTGTGAATGTGTGTGTTTGTGTGTGAATGTGTGTGTATTGTGAGGATGTGTAAGACAAGGCGGGGCGAAAAACATTCAGGAATATCGATTGTGAGGACAATTATTGAGTGATAGAAAAGAAGTGTGAGAGGGAAACAAACAGAAAGAGGGAAGGAGAGGGGGCAAGATGAGACGCAGATGTGATGTGTGGGACTTTTTAATTTGTTTGGCACCGAGGAATCAGTCCAATTAACAAGCAAATGGGGAACAAGCGCCATCCATTTAGAATGCATTTTGTGGCCTTCTCTCTGCCTCTCCTCCCTCACATGAGCAGGCTCATTAAGCAGCGCTGCATGAGCCCTACCGAGGAGGATACTGCTGCTGCTGCTGTGTTTACATAACCCTCAATCAGAGCAACCAACCAAGATGCTCGCTCGCTCTTTCTCGATATGTCTCTCTCTGTCTCTTTCAAACACACTCTAACATTTACATTACATTTACATTTAGTCATTTAGCAGACGCTCTTATCCAGAGCGACTTACAGTAAGTACAGGGACATTCCCCCGAGGCAAGTAGGGTGAAGTGCCTTGCCCAAGGACACAACGTCAGTTGGCATGACCGGGAATCGAACTGGCAACCTTCGGATTACTAGCCCGATTCCCTCACTGCTCAGCCACCTGACTCCCAGTGGGGAACATAAACATTGTTACAGACTGCAGTGCATTTTCCATTGCTCAAGTGAGTGACAGTGAACGATAATAGCATAGCTCCTCTCCCATTCTGTTTACAGTAATGCGAAACCATACTTTCAGGGAGTTGACTGCATGCGTCAATGCGTCATACTTTACCCTGACACTAATGTGCTGTAGATCACATAGTGGCTTGGTGGATTTCACACCTCACCTCATTCCTTGGGGACGTGTCTGTTTTAGGGGTTATAAACTTTTTGGTGTGATATTTAATGCAGCACTATATTGGCCATCTAGCTATTATCATTTTTTAGAAACATCTATCCATTTCTCGTTTCCCTCTACAAGATGTTGGGGTGGTTGGGTGAGATGAAAGTGTGGAGAAACGGCATGGAAGTGTCTGAATGAGAGAAGAGATCAGAGAGAAGCCAATCTCAGTCCCCCCCCCCCCACCCCCTTTAGTCCCTGTGTTCTAAAGAAGCTTTCCATTGTTTCCATGGAAACAGCACTTGATTGCCACAGGCTCGGAGACCATGTCAGTCTTATTAAAACAAATAGACTAATGAATAAAGTGAAAATGGTAGTCAGTGGTGGTTTAAAATGTACATGAGTATCCTCTCATGGACTTCTTGTTTCTAAATATCAACTAGATTTTTTGTATAGAAGGGTACCATCCTATTGCACCGTAAAAGTAGTTTGAATCAAAATGAAGATTTATTTTCCTCTAATGTTCTCCTTTATGTTCACATGATGTGTGTGCGTGTGTGTGTGAGAGAGAGAGAGAGAGAGAGAGAGAGAGAGAGAGAGAGAGTGGGAGAGAGAGTGGAAGAGAGAGAGAGTGGGAGAGAGAGAGAGATAGAGTGGGAGAGAGAGAGAAAGAGGAAGAGAGGAACATTTCTTGAACTGATATATGGGTGTGAGTGAGAGCCAGGCTGCCAGGCGCCAGAAGACCGACGCATCACTGAGGGTCTATCTACTCTGCACAGGGCTCAAAAGATATAAAGATGTCACTGTTCTGCATGAACCAACTGAGGGAGACAGGGATCTGTGTCCGCTGAAGCTTGTGCAAGTGACCTTTGGGAGGAGTGTGTGTGAGGGAGAGAGTGTATGTACGGATACGTGTTGACGTGTGTGTGTGTGTGTGTGTATTTTATGCATCATTCATGACTGTTTGGAAAAGTCAGTTTTATGGATATTTCCATTTAGGTGATCAAACCTTAACGTGTGTGTGGAAGTTTTTACCCAAACACTAATGCACTGAAGCAGCCCACGCACATTCACTTCAAGTTACGTAATAACAAAACCTACATTGGCTATGGATCAGTTTAGGAGAGGAATTGTTGGTAGGATCTGACACTTCATGACTTTAAAGACTGATAATATTGATCACAGGTCTGTGGCTGGTTTGACTAACAGTCCAAATCTATGACAGTGTAAGTAGTACGGGAGTCAGGTGGCTGAGCGGTTAGGGAATCGGGCTGGTAATCTGAGGGTTGCCAGTTCGATTCCCGGCTGTGTCAAATTACGTTGTGTGTGCCTGTGTGGTCAAGGCACTTCACCCTACTTGCCTCGGGGGGGAATGTCCCTGTACTTACTGTAAGTCACTCTGGAGAAGAGCGTCTGCTAAATGTAAATGTAACTAGTGTACTCAAGTCTCAAGATAACTTTTAACCTCTCCTATACTTATGCTGGTTCTTTGTATCCTGCTAACTTGAGTCTGTGTCTATAATTGTGACACTTTTCTCATAGCAGCCGCATGCTGGCACTGAATTTCAACTGTAACCATGACAGCGCCTACGTGCTATTTCTAGAACTGTCCGTGCACAATTACATGAAAGTTCCACAGATATGTTGTTTATGCCCGCCCCACGCCAAGTAAGGCCCTGAACAGCTGGAAAGAGTAAAACAGCGGACAAATATACATAAAGTGTATGGCTTACAGGACCTCTGGGCTGCTCTACAAAAATATTAACGGGAGCCGTTTCTATGGAAACACCTCATTAGGAGGCAGTTTGAGCCGTTTGATTATACCTTTCATGATTAAAGCGCTTGCTGGGTAGAGAGAGAAAGAACATGTGTGGGAGAGAGGGAGTGATGCAGCTAGGGAGAGAGAGAAATAAAGAAAAATACAGGGATTGAGAGAGAGAGAGAGAGAGAGAGAGAGAGAGAGAGAGAGAGAGAGAGAGAGAGAGAGAGAGAGAGAGAGAGAGAGGACAGAAAAAAGAACATTTTATTTACCAGCAGAGGGCTGTTTTGTGGGTTATAATTAAAGGCCTGAAGTTAGTAGTCAGGGTTGACGGAGACAAGAGCTGCCCAGAAGACTCCTTTTGTTGTTCTAATGCCTGCTCTTGGCTGAGAGCATTGTGCAAGAAGATTTGGGGTAATCGTCACAAGGAATCTAATCACGAAGATACTCTGCCCCGTGGCCAACTGGGTTCCTCTGGGATTTGGTTACTAATTGCTCTTTTTTCCATTGTGCAGTGAGCTCTCCCTCTGCAGCCGCCACCCACCCCCACCCTCTCTCCCTCTGTCCTTCTCTCCCTTGCCTCCTCTTCTCCATCCTAAGGCGTAGTGAGAGTCATAGTGTGCTATGTCACTCTTTGGATGTGCAATGTGCAGCCCGAGGCAGTTGTGGCCTTGCTTGTCCTCATTGCCATCTCATAAGGACCTACGCCAACCTTTCACATTTACAGTAAATGGGTAGGGTTTTAAAGGAGGCCTTTTGCCGTGTTTATTGAATTTGTATTTTAAATGTATTCTCCAGGTTTAGTTTACTGTTTGCATCACAGCTAATAAAAGTAAGTAGTAAGTACCTAAGCAGGGCAGCATTTCCACCTGACCAGTCCTGCGATATAAGCCCCAGATTGGACTGAGAGCTGCAGAGGCAATAGTGGCTACCCTCATCAGAGCGACCTGATAAAATGATCTACGTCACTTCATGTCCATTGTACTGAGGAGATCCTTAGACACCACCTGGGCCTGATCCCACAAGGAAATCACACAAATCTGTTGGTTGACAAATGCAAGGTCTCCACAGCAAATTCAGTGTACTGTTCCTCATTAATGCTGTAGATCCCAGCTTCCCATGCATGGTGTTGATTAGGAGTTTACTACAGTTGTTCTATCTTACTAAGGTGTGTCGGTCACTACTGGACGGCTCTCTGATATCCTAGCCCTGAACCTGTATTGTGATCAACTAAATGGTCCTGGTAGCCAGATGTCTTTCCAGGTCTGAGCCAACTGTTTAGTTACACTGGTGATGGAGACTTGGAGGAACAAAACAGTGTTGAGCTAATTGGCAATCCACTTTGTTTTTTGTTTTGTTTTTTCAATGCTTATTTTTCTCCTTGAGGCAAACTCTTTTCCTCGAGAGCTGACAACAGCAGGAGGTAGTGGAGGGGAATCAATGCAATGGGAACACAGTCTCATTAGAACCCAAACCACTCTTCTCTATCTCCGTGCCTACTGTGTCTGGAAATCCGCAATGAAGACATTCTAGGCTGTATTAGGAGGTGCAGAATCAACATACTTTCTTAACAATCACCTACCCTAGAACTAAAAGCCCTCCAGTATGTTTTGCACTTGTAGATACAAAGATATTGAGTGCAAATTATCTTTGAACATTTTGATTAATGATTCCCAAGGGGCCTCTGGAAAGTGCCAGATCATGGGCAGGGTGGCTGCATGCACAGACACGACTTCCCATGGCTCTGAATACAGCAGACGACTTGATGCTCTTGACCCAGGGGAAATTCAGTCCGAAGTGAGATCCCATCAATTTTCACGTAGCACATTGTGGGGGGGACGATGACAAATCTGTGCTTTGGAAAACGCTTCTCAACAGGCGTTTGGGGTTTAGTGAATAACTTCCCCACCCACACACTGACAGCTGCGCCAACTGTAGCCTCCTCTCAGATGTACAGCCGCATCAAATCAACAGAGACACAGGGGAGAGGTGACCAGGTACCTCTTTATTCTGGACAGGACCCTGCTTTCTTCAATGCAAAAGTGAGAGTTGACAATCGAATAGCCTCCCATGATGTTGTCAATAAAAACAATTCAAAAATTAAACACATCTCAAATTGCGATCCAAATGATAGTTCCTGAGATTGTACTGAGACAGTGGAACCTATTTTCCTCTCCTTATTCAAGCAAGGTGTTAAGTTTCCACTAATCCATAGTGTGGCCTCCGCAGATGTAAACAGTGTCAGCGAAATCCAAACACAGTGACACTTTGGAATGGGAGCAAAATTCTTTGTCAACTCTCCAGGTCACAACAGACAGTACACTTATAGCTGTATCCGAGTGAGAACGGCAGGCTCTGCCTGTGTTCACCCACGGTTTCAGCTTTTCTTAAAAACAGAGCTAGCACAGATGGGGAGAGCCTTCGGAAGTCAAGACAGAATCACCGAGCACACCTATTGATTTTCTGTAAGGCAGGGGAAAAAATACTTGAGCATGTAGGTTTCAGTGAATGAATGACTGAGGTGGGCCTATAATCGAAAACTCAGAAACGCACCTTTGCACACGGGTTTGATGAGAAATAGATGCCCCCCCCCCCCCCCCCACCAACCTCTCCTAGACATTCAAGATGCCCCACCATATTGGAGAACTACAGTCCCAAGAAAGTCTCTGTTTTTCTAAATGAAGTCAAAGCCAAAATAAATGTAATCAACAGTAGATGAGTATACTGTACCCCACCAATTTGACGTATCTCCTAATCATAATGTGTGTCACTTACTGTGCTGTTCCAACAATAGGTGTGACTATGAAGTTAATGGACGAAGTGGCTGGTATTGTGGCAGCTCGACACTGCAAGACCAACATTGTCACTGCCTCTGTGGATGCCATCAACTTCCATCGCAAGATAAAAAAAGGTATATTCCCACTCAAATACTATACAGATGGTTACCATTCAGTTGTAACCATCTGTAATTTATCCTTGTAGACCCATGCTTATCTTCACCTGTACTGAAGGAGTTCCTAAACCCTAAACCATCTATCAGAATATCAGCAGAAAGAGGCCAAGCTGCAAGTTCACATTTGCTTGTTAAAGTTTTTTAAAGCCAATGTAGGTGGGTGCTGGTATCCAGTTTTTAGGCTGTAATACAGTCAATAAAATAGACTCAAGGGAGGGTTTTATTCAACAGATTTGTCCGTTTGTACAAACAGTGCTAACAGGTATTAGCATTAGCTGTGCCAATTAGGTAATTAGCTAACTGCTGCTGCTACTGGCTACAGGAAGAGTGATGTTCCTGCCACTTGTATTAGGTTATTTAACTAGTCTACAATAAGCTGAGACGCTAATGATTCCCAGTTCATGAATAGTCCATTACCTGATAATGTGGAAAACCCAACAGGCTATAAATATGGCCTCAGACAGCTAAATATTACACAGGTGAATTAGCTGCAGCTAAGTGGCATCACATTATAGATAATGAAGATCAGCCAACTTATTGGAGCTGTATCATGTCTGGGAAAGTATGTGGTCTTTTCCCCTTATTTTCCACAAGAACCAACATTTTATTCATGACACTAGTACCTTTTATTTTCCTCCAGTTTCTATTGCATTTATTTCTATTATGTGATTAGTGGAGGCTAATCTCACTGTAGTCAGTGGCAATGGTTCTAAAACAGTCATGACAAGAATAGTGCTATAGACCTCTGGTAGGGGCCATTATAATCCAATCTTTGAAACAGCTCTGTTATAATAATGCTACAGGATTTCATTTAGCAAATTATTATTAGTTGTCATCAAAGTTGGCCAATAATCATTTTCTGCTGTTTATTGAATAATTATTTTACCTACCAGGTTTTCATAGCAACTTTCAGACCACCTTAATATCTTGACAGATATTTTACCATTTGTAAAATATTTAGAAACTGTTTGACTTCAGTGTTGTAAACAGTGATTGTGTTATCATTCCTGTGTTTTAGTGGTTACTTGGGACAAGTACACCTTAACCATAGTCATTGTCCCATGCTGGCTTGTATGGAAAAGGCCTCTTCCTATGTTTCTCTTACAGAAATATTGTTTTATATATTGAGTCTATATGTTTAATAAAAGTAGTATGCCCTCTCACCTAGATACAATAAATCCCTGCTTTTTTTACAGCATAGGGGGAAAATTGTACTTTTAAAGAGAATCTTTGTGAGGGCTGTGTTAATGTGATACGTTCCAGATATCAAGTGTTGTATTTAAGTGACAGTAGTGTTATGGTTTGTCTCGGGGTATGGTGAGTGTCTTGAGTAGTGGAATTACATCTCTCTGCCATGCCAGTAGAATTTTAAGATGCTGCATGAGAAGTTCACCCATATTTAAAATATATATACCATATACTGTAAAGATTGTATAGGATTCATGTAATAGAAAACAAAACACGCTTTGTTCAAGATCAATTAGTATGTAGTATGAAACATGGAGAAACTTCCATAAATATGGAAATATAATTTTATATTAGATTGCTTGTAATTATTTTAGTTTTATTTACATTTTTACATTTTTTATTTTGTTTAGGGCCTCAACAATGGATTTACGCTGTCTTTAATTTGTGTAGTCAAACAATAGTGCCTTTAGGCTATCTTCAGCAATAATGAGTGCCAATGCACACAAACAGACAGCGGACTCAGATGAGCACACAATTAGCTGGCAGATACTGTGGGTATGTCTCTTCACAGGATCTGTTTTAGAATCTGTGGAGCTGACACAGATGGTAGCCCATTTAAGTCTAATACATGTAAAAGATGTTGGTGGTCCCACTATGTCTTTAGAAAGACCATATAAGCAGAGTAGTACACCAAATAAATAGTGTGGTGACACAGTAATTTGTGGAGTTGGAGTAAATCATGTTGTGCACACCCATAGCCTAATACATTTTCTGGTCCAGTTTCTTGGCCCCAGTTTCTTCCTACTAAATACACACAATGTGTTTACAATTGATCTATTTTACCATTAGTCTACTATGATGTCACCAGAGCCACATAACTAACACTTAAACACATCTCAAGACTCGAGAAGTTCCATCAGAAAATTCAGTTGGGTAGTGCTTGTTTAGTCAGTATAGGTAAAGTGTGGTGTCTTCTGGATATGATGTGATTGATCTGGTGCTCCACAGAGCCACAGAGGGGCTGCCCGTTTGTGTGAGAGACACAAGTTCAATTGTGGTTCCTGTACCTCATCCATCACCCTGATGACAGAGCCACAAGGAGGGAGAGGGAATGAAACCTAAAGAGGCTTTGGAGGTCTCATGTCTGAGGAGATTGAGAGTTTTTATTACTTGTGAGGTGTTCCTGGGCTGAAAGGAAGAATAGTATAATATTATAATATAACAGCAGAATACAGTATAGTGAATGTGCCTTGAATGTGAATTGACAAAGATCTCTGGTGAGTATTTAAACTTACAAGCAGTAAAAAATTTGCAAGGCAATGGCACCTGTTGTTTCCATGGAAACCAGGCAGAATTGCAATGTAATGTACATAAACTGAACGAAGAAATAGAAACCCGGTGTCGTCAATAATACCAGTGTGACTGCGCAGTTGACTGAAATATCCATACTTTACACATTCAGTCCTCTGACAATACAATTACAACCATCCAATTTCAAAGTCCTACTTTCAAATCAGGACCTATTCAGGCCCTAGTAATACGTGGGAAGGGATAAAATGCTAATTTGACTTCTGCAGTAGTTTTCTTGCCAAATGTGAGCTCTGTATTTACTGACTACAGTCTTTTTTCTACTTCAGGTTTCTTGGTAACAGTGCAGGCATGCTGTCATATAGGATCTGTTTCATCTTGCTGATGTGCAATGGAAAAATAAAAGAGCTAAAATTGTGCCTGAGTTCAGGTGTGTTTAGATCAAAGTGAGAAGATTTGAGCTCAATAGTGGGAGTGTGTAACACACAGTTTCCTGGCATGGCTCTGTCCTAAATGAGCAGTTGTTTTTGGACTTGGATGCCAAATACTCGTTATGAGCCATTCAACAATGTGGTGTAACATTACATACTTTGTGCATTAAAGTTTATGATCCAGTTTTCAGTTAATTATCCCAATGACAGCAGAGTCGTAGGACACAGTCCATGAATAAGTCTACATTTTGCATTAAGTAAACCCATATGCCAGAAAGGACCGAAGAAGATGTACATTATCATTTTGTTTTCTGTCTGTGCCTTAGGAAGTGCTGCTTCAAGCGCTTTGTAGTTGAAACTCTGCTGGCAAAGGTAAATGTGTAGAAGGAAAACAAGTTTTAATTACTCCCTGGTTGGAACATAGAAAGAACTGAATTGTTCCCTGCTTCAAGACAAAGACAAATACTTTGCCTCTTTTCATGGTCTTTTCATGGTCTTTTCGTGCCTGCAGAGGTTTAGAAGCTGTGATGCAAGACCTTAGATGGCTTTGAAATCAGCATGAGACTTTGACTTATTAGATTTCCAGTCTTGAATTTTATAGTTGTACAGTGACTGTGTGTAGACCTAAGTGTCTATTTATCCAATAGAGGAAGAAATATCCAGGACTCATAACTTATGTAGGGTATATTCTTTTATATTTTCCCCAACACATACCACTTACCCTAATAGAACACATTTTACTTCACAGATGTACTGTACTATGTTTAGTACAGCTACCTTAGTACACAGTAATTAACTTTTGTATGGGATGTTGATACCGTTAACATATTTGATTACTTTCATATTTTCTGGTGTTGTGTTGTGATAATACGAGATAACTGCGTGAAAGCTTTTTGTAATGAAATTGTTGTTTTTGTTTTCTTGTCCAAAGGCTGTGTGGTGACTGTGTCTGGTCAGATGACGTTCACCAGCAACAAGTCCATGGAGATTGAGGTATTTGTGGATGCTGATCCTCTGATCGAGACAGAGGAGGGGAAGTATCGTGCCGTCACAGCCTTCTTCACTTACATCTCCCTGGACAAGGAGGGCAAGCCTTTACCCGTTCCCCCACTCAAGGTACGTCACCATGCCACTTAAATGTTGCTCCCGCCTGCAAGACTGGGTATCTCAGGCCTTCTGCATTGTCAGCTCTTGAAACAGCCCTTCAGAACCCTGATTTCTACTTGACGATACACACTTACTCACACTCTCTCCACGTTTTTGTTCTTCCTAGTGTCTATTGCCTCTATAGCACCAAACTGCTAGTACCCCTTCGTTTTGGAAAGATCTCCATTTTGGAGAAATACTTCCAGTTAACATTTACATTTAGTCATTTAGCAGACGCTCTTATCCATGGCGAGTTAAGACACTCTTAAAACAGCACAGACACTGCGCCTCATGCTACAGCTCTGTATTTGAACATCTAACAGCAGCATTATCCACATTTCCATTTCAGACAAACCTTGCTTATGTAACCATTGTTTTTAGTCTCTGCATTGATCACCTCAGTTTCTCTTTCCAACACTGATTACAAGTGCTTGGATTTTAAGGGAAAGTGAATGAAGGTTATGGGAATTTTTGCATTACTCTCTCTGCCAAGTTGAGAAATGCTTGTGAAAAAATATATAAAATATAAAAACACCTTTTAGAAATGTCTGTGTTTAATAATGAATGTTTCACTATAAATGGAAACTCAAATGGGGCTAAGAAAGAATTATGCATGTGTGTGTGCCTGTGTTTTTGTGTTTTTCCGGGCATGCATGAATGGGTTTGTGACAGTGTGTATGTCTCTGTGTGTATTTACATGTGTGTGTGTGTGTGTGTGGAATAATGCTCAATCAAAGCTATTTAGGGCATGACTATGTTCTATGGGGTTGAGGAGAGCATGGTGAGTGTGTAAACGAGGGAGAGCCCATACACACCATTGATCTGTACATTTCTAGTCATAGCAGTTAGTCCCTCAGAGCCATGTAAGCAGGCTTCACGTGCAGGATAAAAGGTGTATCATGTCACTCCAATCTGATCACTCCACTGATTAAAACAGGTGCTTACATTTGGTTTTGGTTTTGAAAAAAAGTATCTCTTCCAAGCTTTGCATTTGCACATGAAAATTCCCATGAAATATATCAACTATTGGCATAAAATGGACATATAGATAAAAAAGATAAGTCACATTTAGAAAGCTTATTGTCTTAGGACACTGTTTGTGTTTGAGTGTTTGCTTTTTCCTCTGATCACTGAGCCATGTAGAATTTAAGTAGGAAGACTGAACATTCATCACAATAATAACATCAAGTTTTCAAAATAGCATTTGCTAGGGGTTCTGTACTATAAAAATAGCATTAAAAGTGCATGAACACATTTTAAAATCCCCTCCGTAATGGGTCTTGTCACATTGTGACCAATTACACCCATGTTCTCCCCTAAAAATAGCCTATCGACAGGACTGTGCCTTCTATTTTTTGACCTCAGGTGCTTTTTTTCTCTCTCAAGTGAAAAATCTCATCTATTTTTAGACATTCCCGTTTTAGCTCAGCGAAGGGGTGTGTATGTGTGTGTGTGTGTGTGTGTGGGGGGGGGGGGGGACAGCACAGGCGAGGGAAGAAGGGGGGATTGAGGATGGGCTGGCAGTGACTGCAATGTACTGTGGATGCAGCAGAGGAGGGGGGATGGGCGGGACAATCTGCCTCTTAGAAGCAGTACCCTTGAACATGATCATGGCTATGATTATGTATATGCAAGGATGACTGTGCCAGGAAAGACTGAAAATATCTGAAAAGTTCTGTGTGGATCTTGCCTGTCTTCACCTTAATGTGTATCATCTTGCGATGCCAGAAGTATGTGGCATCGCGTTGGCTTTTGATGAGTGAAGGAATACTTAGATGAGAGAAAGAGACAGGAAGAAATCAAATGTAAAGTAAGAGAAAGAAGAGGCAGCCCCTCTACCTGTCATTTTTCTTATTTTCATCTCAATCCCTTTCTCTATCCATCCCTGTGTCTCTCTTCTCCCTCCCTCCATCCCTCCCTTTTGCTTTAGAGCTGGCAGAGACTCAGCTGGACCCCTTTGAAATGAAAACAAGCTGGGTTGTCATGGCAACCCCCAGTAGTCCAGATGAAGCGTGTGTTTATTTTTAGATGCCTCCCATTGAAGATGATCAGCAATGGGTTAATGTGCTCATGTTGGGGTTGGAGCTGTGCCTGTTATTCTCTCAGTAACTAAGTCCATGGAATCTAAGATAACAAGTACATGTAGTTTTATTAATTTCATGTGCTAACATAAAATGCACGGTTTATTCACATTTATGTGATTGTGGATTTATCAGTAAGTCCTACAACAATATTTTATCTTAATTTTACATCAAGAATAATTAGCAGATTTATTTGGGCCGTCTGGAGTTGTTTGACAACTAACCCTTTGTGCTTTGGCAAATGTCATGCTTTCTCACACAAGCATACATTGACTCACTCAATTGACAAAACACACATACTCAGAGACACATTGAGGACATCGTCCATCTTCATACCAATCCTGCAGATGGCTATTATGTTTCCCTTACCGGTTACTTACTGCTTAGTGCCACTGTTGAGAAGGTGGCATTTGGCACTGTCACTGATGCCTGTGGCCACTCCAATAACAGGCCATGCCAACGTAGCGGAGCCCCTCTGGCATTTCTGTGGCTCCCTCTGAGCAGGCCCTCCCCACATGCTGTGTCACTGGGCCAAGATTATGCCATTCTACCCGCTACCCTTTCTGTCTCCAGTGTGCTCTCATCTTCTCTCTGACACACAGGAGATCAGCCAGGGGTTTCTCCTGAACATTTTCCCCAGTGGACCAGACCACAATCACTGAAAGACAAACTCATTATCTTAACAGTTTTATCATTTTACATTGAATAGTCTCATAGCAATGCCACCCAGCTCTTTCACTCTGTCCTCTGTCTCTCTGTCTCTCTCTCTCTCTGAGTGCATACTGTATCCTTGAGTAACCTCATAATAATGTACTGTAGCATTATGAAGAGCCTGTGGAGTCCCACTCTGGGCTGTTGTAATAGCCCAATGACTAGAGGCCTATAGAGCCATTATGAATTCAACAAGGCCATTTTGGGTCTGACACTTGAAGCCATGACTGTGCTCTTCATTACCTTGAAATGCATCTGGAGGAACATAAAGGCTACATCTCACTTGTCAAGTGATATTATCAAACCTTATGTAAGAATGCAATTTACGTCTTCAGACAAAACTGTGGGAGTGGTTACATGATGATTTTGAAACCTGTAGGCTTGTCTTTGTGAGCCGTGTATGCCATAACAGTTTTCAGTGCTTATTGAACAGAGCGTTTTGATCAGTTGTGGTCATTTGGAGGGTGAGATGGGAAAGGTCCTTCAGTATTCCAGCGCTGCTAAAATGGATGTGCATGACTGAAGCTACATACAGAGATAGCATGGGTGCAATGACGCTAATTTGAGACTTCATATACACTCAGCAGTTGCAGAATGTGAGCTGGGTGAAATTGACAAACTAACCTACAGTACTCAAATAGTACAGCATGGAATATTTCTATTTCTATACTAGATCATAGTCTACTGGGTATTAGGAACATTCTCTGCTGGCAGTAGCACAAAAAGAGTCTCAGTGAATCCACTTTCATAGTTGAGGCCTAGATTAATGACTATTTCCCATGTCGCAAACACTTACATCTATATGTGCCAGGATCACCGCTAGGAGATGAGAAACACGAGGAAGAGGTTACCATGGAACAGAGAGGTTACCGTGGAAATAGCAATGACGTACAGACACCAAAAGGCCATTTAGCCAACAGTCTCATTTGGTTTTACAAAGAAAACATAATATGCACACACACAAACCAGAACAGTCATGTTCCCCCATCCACAGCCCCATAAACACAGATATAAACAGATCCACAAACACACACACACACAGACATTTGATTATGGTCTACTCCATATGGTCCATCCCTATGATTATCATTTACTAAGTAATAAGAAATCAGTGGAGAGACACATAATACACAGTTTGGACTTCCATTCGTCATCAGCAGTAGTCAGATGTATATTTTAATTGGCTGTCACATCGGACAAAGATGCCACATTATTACTGTAATGAGCAACAGCTCAAAGTAGTATGTAATTAAGGATCGGAAACCCCCTGAGGGACTCGAGAGAGAAGGAGGAAGTGAGTTATAGGTACCCTTCTATGCACTTCAACAAAAATAATTCTGAAGTATTGAGGAATGTGTCTTTCCAGGGTGGAGTGTGTGTTTGTGCGTTGGCGTGTGGTGCTGTCTGTACAGTACCTGGGAGAGAGAGTTGGCTGTTTGTGAAAGAGTTATTGAGTGTGCAATAAATGTATGTGTGAAAAAGGTTAGAAGGTTATAGTCTTAGGTCAGAGATCCTGTAGATATTATTTTGTCAATGAAGATTCACCTCAATTTAAAATTGTATTATTTTATGTTCTATCAAAAATGACAATTTATATTATGCAAACATGTATTCTGTATTGCTTTGAACCACTACCAAATCAGTTTGGCCGTGTTTTCTCTGAGTATGTAGCCTCTGCCCTTTGATTAACTCAGTTTGTTCAAGACAAGAACTGTTTGTTATCCTCTGCTCCTCTTCACTCTAAACACACACACACACACGCACACACTGAGCTGCCACAGGACAGCTAGTCACCCAGAACAGGGTTCCTTCAAAGTGTCATACAATGGAAGGAAAATCAGATGAGACAATGACAAATATTCATTTCTGCTCTAAAACAGCCAAATGGTTGAAAATGGAGATGCATGTACCCATTTAGCAGACCATTAGATTTGTATCCCTTTTCTACATAGATTCCACTATACCTGTGTATCTTAATTGAGGACTTTTTCTATGGTCAAGTTGTTTTAGTGTTTTTGTTTGAAAGATTATGACGTCAACAGTTCCTGTTTTCAACATCTCTCCACTTGTTCAGACCCTTTCAACCACTTAAAACGCTTTTATCATTGAAGCCTGGGATTGCACACAGTCATTTTTGCTAATCTTCCCACTGCTTACTGTTTACTTATTAGGGAACAAAACGTAGATGCAGTCAAAGGTCCTTAGTCCTTGAAAGAATGGGAACAGTGTAATAACATTGGCCGGGTTTCCCAGATTCGTTAAGAAGCTCTTACCGCTAAGAGCTTCTTAAGAGCGTTCTAAGAACGCTCTAGAACGCTCTTAGAACGCTCCTAAGAAGCTCTTAGCGTTAAGAGCTTCTTAACGAATCTGGGAAACCCGGCCAATATTGGTCGACTGGTGAGATGAGGACAAGAACCAAATACACAGCAACATAATGGAAAATGATGTACAGTAAGCCATTAGGCTATATTCTTTCAATGTCAGTGGACAGTTGATGAAGCTACAATGATGGATTCAATCTTGAATAGGACCATAAACAAAATTCCCTTACCGGTTGTAAATTGTTAAAGGTAAAAGCATGAATAAAATAGCACTACGATTGGAGAACTATAAAGTTTACATAAGTGATAATGCCAGACGTGTCCACCATTATCATAAAATTATGGAAGATGCTACGCAGCATGTCAGACTTGTGTATCAAGTGTTTCAATAAATTGTAAATGGAGGCTTTGACTGCATCCATGTTGATATGATTACTTATTTAGACACAGGCTCACAATCCACTTTATTCCACCTGGACTTCCCTGCACACATATTCTATACATGCGTAGTCATGTACCTCATATTCCATATACCATCTATGAGTCTGTTTGTCATTTTCAATCATCTGTCAGGGGTATAACTTCTCTGTTTGACATAGATAAAACATGTGTCATGCCTGTGACATCTCAGCTCTAAAGGTAAGCCCAGTCACCACTGGGCCCTTGAATAGCATACTGAATGTCCAATATATTTCTAAAAAAATAACTAAAGTAACCAAAAATTCTAAAAAGCTCCCTATACTGCACACATTGATCAGGACCATTGTTGTTGATAAAAGAACACATCTGGGAACTTACTCAACGAATCATCTGCACTGTAGTTCTACAGATGAAACATTTTCCCGTGTGTGAGAGAGACACTGTAGTGCCAATGGAGGTAATAAAGCAGGCGTCAGGCACTACCATAAAAGTGTGTGTTGACATTGACACTGCAACAACGTTATTGTGTAAGTCATGAGGTTGCCAGGAAGTTTAATTAACACTGTGCTGGCAGTAAAAAGTTATCCCTCAACACAGCCAAGCAGAGCTGTAGACAGAGGTGGGAGACAACCGTATAAGACATCATTGTGACATGGTTTGTGTGTGTGTGTGTGCAAATATGTGTAGCTGACAAACACGCTTAAGACATTTCCCAATGGTTTGATAAATGTGAGTTCTGCAAGGAATAGAAAACCATTAAATTAAAAAGTAGTAGTCTTTACAGGGAAATGTGTGGAAAGTTCAAATTTGTGTTAATTGAAAGATGAATCCCTAAGGGTGTACATGTGATAAGGATTGTGTACCCTTTTCTCTTTGCAGCTTGAAGGGGAGGAAGAGCAGAAGAGGTTTGAGGAAGGGAAAGAACGGTATCTTCAGAACAAGACAAAGAGACTGGCAGGCATAGAGAGAAAACAATGACATCACTCTCCACCACGATAGAAACCCAGGAACACCGTAGCACCATGCCATTCCGTTCCTGTCTTAAATAGCAAACCAAGAGAAAAATGTGTGACTTGGAAAAAAAGATGAGCTGCTTCTTTTAACTTTTGTTTCAGTGCGTGCAACACACCAAAGTGTCTATACTGTAACTGTATATGAAGGAAAACTATAAAAGTATTATTTTATCCACTAAATATTTATTTTTAAGAAGGCTAGACATGCATACATCTGTGTAAAACGTTCTGTATGTGCGTCAGAAGATAACAAATAAATATATGTGAGTAAAATAATATTCTACAAACAATCAGTTATTGCCTTACAACCTTGGTGTGTTCTCTGATGTCATTGTCTTGGGCCTGCCTTGGTGAAGAGTGCCACCACGATGCATCTTTTCTGCATTTTGTTATTCACAGAGATGTCAGCCCTGGGCGGCATGGTTCTGACTCAACAGTCATCTCTCTCTCTCCTCCTCCCCTCTCTCTGTCTGCACCCTTCTCAATCACCCTGTCATTGCCTACTCTAACTGTGTCTGTATTGCATTCTTTACATAGGCTTCAGATGTTTTACTATCTTCCTTCACCTCTATTTCCTTTTTGCATTCTCTTTATATTTTGATTGATATAGTACAGGATTCTCCAGTGGCCTGATGAGTTTGTATTTATTCAAGATAACAAGTGTGGCGTTTAACCTGTCCCTAGCTAAATTAATAGGAATAAACATAACATAAATATATTCAAAGCACTGGTTTTCTCACCTATTCCTTTATGACACATTGACATCATCTCATGACAATGGTCTATACAAAAATGGCTGGAGAACCCAAAAGGTTTAAGTGGAGGAGTTGTTTTACTTCAGTAAACATAAGGAAAATAGGGGGCTCTGAGATACTCTTGACATAAGTAGCTGGTAAGTGGGGGTAAATTATACTTGTGACTGTATATACCAGTTTTTAAATTAAACCCAAATGAATGGTGAATGATCAGTAAATGATGGAAAATGACAGAGCCGACTTTTGGAAATGAGCAAGGGATATTATTTAGCATCTGAGCAATCACTTTCAAATGTGCTAAATGTATTTATTGATGTTACACAGACCTGAGTTTCCCCATTACACCACACAGAACATTTAGTTTTTTATTTTCTCTAATTAAAATACAATTATCTCAAGCTACAGCAGTGGGGGAGCTAATTCTATTTTTATCCTCAGCGAAGTCCAGGCATCTCATGGGGGAAGGATGGGGGAGGGGGAGGGGGAAGAATGAAGGGCGACTGAGAAAGGAGTATGAAGAGGAAAGATACAATCTACAATATGTCTGATAGGAAAGTGGATGGTGGGAAATTTCTTTGGACGTACAAAAAATAGATAAACTGACAGCAACCATGATGTTGCGATAACAGTTGTTTTCAATTTTTCATTATAAATGACAGTTAAATAGAAAGAACTAAGCCAAGCTGGACCTTTTTCACACATTGCTCTTAGATAGAAAACTATATAACCTGTATATAACACTTATATCATAACACTACAAATCTCAAAGATCATTCAACACTTACATATAGCTTCCAGTGAGAATTGCAGCACTGAGCTGCAACCCAGTGTCGTGACAAACAAGACATTTGTAAGACGGATGATGCACACTGTCAGGGAGAATCCCATTAGGGCTCCTGGAAAAGGGATAAATGATCCAGCCAGGAAAGGACAAAAATCTCATGTTTCTTTTTCAACCAACATGTTTTGCATTCCCCAGCCCTTATACAGCAAGTAACAATCACTAGGCATTCGATAACAGCGAGGACAGTATTCTTCCATTGAGGACAGGGCCTACAGGAATATATACAAGCTCCCTTCCCTTGAAGGACATTAAGAAAATGAGGGAGTCAGGTGGCTGAGCGGTAAGGGAGTCGGGCTAGTAATCTGAAGGTTACCGGTTCGATTCCCGGCTGTGCAAAATGACGTTGTGTCCTTGGGCAAGGCACTTCACCCTACTTGCCTCAGGGGGAATGTCCCTGTACTTACTGTAAGTCGCTCTGGATAAGAGCGTCTGCTAAATGTAAATGTAAAATATTAAACATAAACACAAATCTGTCCATATTCTGTAGGGAATACAGCTTGGCTTCACTATTTATGCTTCATAGGCATGGCCGAGCTGTAAAAACAGACATTCAGTGGTAAGTATTCAGTAGTAGTGAACGTCTGCTTCATACAGGAAGTGGGGGCAGCCCTGAGCCAGCAGAGCCGGTGGGCGGGGATGCCTTCTGTTACTCTTTACTTCCAGGTCACCAAGCACCATACAGGAACAGAACGGTTATTTCTCTTCCTCCCATTCCTTCTGCATGCAATCCAATACACTGTGGTTTGTGTTCTATGGATGACTACTGAAATGTCTTCACACTGTGGTCTAATCCCTCTAATCTCTTTATTTGACCAAAGACCATCCATAGCCTGTCCTTTGTTAGCTGCTTGCCTGAAAAGTAAGTCTGTACTGTTTTCACTTAGTCGAGGAGAGAGACTACATTCATAATGACATTAAAGCAGTGTGTTTAGTTCAGCGGACAGGGTTTTACAGTGCTATACGGTATAATGCTATAATACTATTGACAACAGGCACACCACGCTACCCCTGCCCTGCCCTTCCCCACCCAAACTTCCATACTCACACTGGCTGATAGATTGTACAGATAAAGCAGTTTAGGCTTTCAAAAACCTTCTGTCAGAACTACTGCAGCACATAATGGTGCACATAAAAGGTCAACATAATGGTGATGTTAGAGGGATGTTTTTAGAAACATATTTCTTTATACTGACATGACATCAAGTGATTAGGTAGGCTAAACGTGAGTATAAATATTATTCATTATGAATATTGCCACGTGTCTCTCTTTTCCTAGTCTTGTACAGCATATAGCATACTGTATATATTAGCTTTTTATCACTGGGAACATTTTAAGTCCCAGAGGGAAAACTCATTCATGCAGAGTTATCCAGGAAAGGAGTCTAAGGTGTTACGTAACAAGCAGCCTACAATAACGTGAATGGAAATGGTACGAAAGGCGCATGGATAAAAGACAGAAAGACAGAAACAGAAAATTATTGATTATTAATAAAGATGCGCCTCTGAGCACTTGACAACGCCTTTCCCGTCGGTGACCGTATAAGAAGCCATTAAGCAGATATTCAAATTCCAGTCATTATTCGTGATTGGGTATCATGGTAGCCTATGACATACCATGTGTAAATTACTAGTTCACCAAACAAAATAATGTAATCTGCGGTTTATAAATGCGAAGGTTGTAGGCCTACATTATAAAACCAACATAGTCGTAGGCCTAATTGTTTTCTTGTCGATAGGGCTACATTGAATTGTTGATGACAGTGGCTTTACAAAATAAACTAAGTAAAAGTGGAAAACCCTCCTCGGAAAGAGATTGGCTGAAACAGGATTACTTGAGTAATTGTCTGGAAAAAAGGAATTGTCTGAAAAAAAAAGAACATCTAACCTATTGTAGGCTACCTTTAATATTGGGATTTTCTCAAACTGCCATTGGTAACCACCTACATAGTGGGCGCGCATGAGTGCACGACGCATTCCTGCCTCACTCACATTTCCCTTCAGCAGGACGTCTTCAGTGATTTAGGGAATATTGGCGTTGAATTAGCTTGTTTAGTAATGTTTCACTCTAAATACTCCGTGCGTGACATGTCTTTTTGAGAGATGGCATTTTGTTAATGGGGAGAACGGATCGACAATTAGCCATTTCATCTTCACGTGAGACAAAGGAGGCGCGCGCTATAATGGCCAAGTACAGCTGTGGTGACAGGGTTACTGCTAGTAGACTCACCGTTCATTTTCGAAGTCACACCATGGAATTGAGGTTGACATCGCGCATAACGTTCCTCAATTTGGAATGTAAAGACTGAACTTTTGTGGACTAAGAAGCACAATTTTTAACGAGACGGGTAATTTGTATTTTTTGGAACAACCAATCGATCTAAGCACGTTTCAGGAGGTATGACTACTTCATTTTAATTATTGTCTTTACCAATACTATATCTCACGACCCCGATACACACCAGCTACATTTAACCAAAAACGTGCATCGTGATAAAGTGTTTCGCTTTTAACAACTGTTTTATGCTATACAGTTACGTTTATCCCGAGAAAAATATAATTTGTGGGAAGTTGAGTCAACGACTCAGTTTGCCACTGGCTAATCTACGTTCTAAATAATGTCAAACCATCTTGATAGTTGTATTTTTTTTCTATGTAAAATGGATGTCAGTAAGCTTCCAAATTTAGCGCTGCGGTTGGGCATATAAATCAATGTTTGATGAACGAGACGGGAAGGTTCCAAAAAGTCCTTGATTACTGAGTATTATAAGTAGCTGGATGTATAGTTTGATTGTACAAATGCCTTAGGCTACATTGCCCATGTTAATATTCCCACATAATGCAGACAAGTGCATGTCCATGTTTTTATTAATTGTCAACCTTATGAAATAGACCTCCAAACTTAAAACAACCATTTGCAGTCATATTTATTTAAATCAACCTGTTGCAGTTTAAATTAGGTACATGATTAAGTGAGTCATACATACTCAGGACCCAACTTGTAATCGTTTGCAGTTTATTACACATTAATTACCCTAACTGCACAGCCTACTGTATTGAATGGTCTTTCCTTGGCACATACAAGGGAAAATTAAGAAAACTGGAATGAATAGGCTTCTGAACAACGATATGAGACAACTACTTAATATAATAAACTGATGCATTCCTAATGTTAAGTGTGTGATTTAGGTTTGAGGATTTCATTAGTTATTTAGTCTAACAGCCAGATGATACAGGGACTCGACCAAGTAATTTATTATAGCAACTGGAAAGAAAAGGTGCTGCAGATCATTTTGCATCAGAGGTATGTATCATCTTGGGATGGTCGTTTATCACCGGCTGATCATAATTCACATGGGATGCATCAGATGAATGAGAATTTGGCTGCTGAAGGACTACCTCATCTCTCACTGGGTGAAAGTGCTTTCACGACATCTGCCTGCTTCATGTGGATGACTACGTGCCACACAAATGTAGTTCCTAACCGGTCTCTGGCTCTCCATTCTGGAGACAAGCTTTTTTTTCAATGACATGTTACTATTCTCGCTATTCTAAAAGATAGATTAGTTAAGGCCGAGAATAGAATCCACTTTGCTGCTGTTCAGCTAGTCACTCATGTGAACAATGAGCGGGTCAGGTATCTGTCGGTAACAGATCTTGCTGATGGTACAAGCCAAGAGGCCTGTTTGCTGGAAAGGACTCTCAGTAGACAGTAATTTGATAGCACTGTGTGGTTAATGACATGAGTGGAATACAGAATGGAAGTGTGAGGTGATCGAATCATATGATGTATTGTCTTCTTTTCAAAATGTGTGGTGGTACATTATGTTGCATTCACTTTTTGGAAAGGAGAGTTGAGTCACTGTAATGTTTCAGTTAGATTGAAATCTGACACAGAGTAGACAATGGTTAGGAATAACCATTGTCCACCAAAAAACACCAAAGATGCATTCTGTCAGGTGTAAGTACTCGTAGTCATGATCTGATCATGAATGATTGTATCATTGTATCTTGTATCATCAGTGTACTGTATTGCTACCGTAGAAGTATGCTTGTGGGACTTATACTATGGACATCAGTTGCTCCCCTGTAGCTGTTTACACATCATCACCGCCACATTTTGGAACCCCTCTCAAAGCAATTCACTGCACACTCAGGTACACTATTTGGGACCCCCTTTGGAGAGGCGAATAGCTAGACTTAAGAAGTGTCCACAGGGGTAAATGCAATGTGCTTGTCAATTTTTGTTGCGAGGGGGCCAGGCGGGGGGTTGCACATGGCCTCAGCTGCGGGGGGGTGCAGACTGTGCCTAGAGCCGGTGGATAGAAGCTGCGCTTTGCGCTTTTCTTTCTCCCACAGCTTTAGAGAGACCTGCACTATATTCAAGCAAGGTCCTCAGTGTATCGTGTTGATTGGGGGGAATGCACAGAGGTTGTACGTGGTTCCTGCTAAGCTTCCCAAACCGATGGTGCGGATATAGGTCAACATCACACATCCACACAGGCAAACACATTCACACACACTTCCTCTGTTCTGCTTCTCTGAACACACTGACTGACATTTTGCTAATAAGAGAGATGGGAGTGATTGAGAGATCTCTGTGTATTTGACTTTTTAGACAAGGTTTCTTTTAGATGTCACATCTCATTCAGAATGATTTAACAGTTATATTTTCAAGGATACGTCTGTGTCTGCCAATTTTCTGCCTGTTTAAAAGTCTGTGTGTCGATTTCTCTTCCTGTCCTTCAGTCCCATAACCTGTCTTTCCGTATGTTTGTCCAGGCCATATGTCTCTCAGTCTGTTCATCCTGATTTCTGTAATAGTCCTTGATGAAGTGATGCACTGTGTAGTCTCATTCTTTACTAAGCGTTGCTGACAGATTTGCAAAGCAATAAATTACTAATTCAAAGAGTAGGAGGACGTGACTAAATATAGGTTTCTTATGCAACACTCCATCTAAGGCCTTCATTTAAATTCTTATGGTAGGCTTTCACTTTGTCACTTACAATGCTGGTTTTACATTTGTTTGTTTAATAAAAGAAGCAACCTGTTGGTCAGTACTGAGCATGTTTTACATGACAGATACATCTCACCATTCTGTGTGAAATTTGACTGTCATACGGTGTTAATTTATCCAGTGGCTCACCGGATGAGTGTGTGTAGTACATAGGCTAAGGCCTTACTGTGGTGGCCTGGGTTCAAATCTGGCCTGGGCCCTTTGCTGTCATCCCATCAGTATTGTTGTCACTATGAAAATAATAAGACATTTGGAGGCAGAAATGCCACAAAAAAAGATGCACTGATGATCCTCACTAAAACATTTTGATCAATAGGCTAGACATTGAATATTTTGCATTTCTTTGCTGTTTATTTTACTTTGTGAAAATACATATTATGCCATTTTATCCTGTGCAGTTGGTAGGCGGAATGCATGTGATGAAAGTGGGACATATATACAGCAACAGGAAGTTGAGAAAATATTGATGAAGCTAGATTGTTATGAGATGATTTATGTGTGAGTTTGTGGATTTTGGCATGGGGGACGTTTGGCCTGCAGACTTGGGCTAGCTCTGTGCTGCTTTTGAAATGTCAAAGGTCAAGTATGGATTCAAGAAAAATCTGAAAGTACGAAAAAGAGAGTACAGAACAGATTAGAAAACAAATGAATCCAGTTAAAGACACTAGGTTACCAAATTTACAGCAAAGTGAGACTGATCTATGCTTGACAAATCATTTTGGTTTGTTCACAACTGTATGGATGAGTGATTATTAGAAGAATGCTAATTGTTTTAAATACTAAATAATAATACTAACAATAAAATGTAGTTCTCCTTCACAACATGTTGTGAAGGAGCTGCAACCAGAATATTTTAACAAATTGGGTTGACATCATTATGCCATGGATTCTATTTCCAATGCCCCAAAATGCCAACTTGTCATTGTTCTCATTAGGTGACACTGCTTGTCACTTAAATCAAGTTATCCCTGTCCTAAACTTCACAATGCTTTCCATAAAAAAAACACAGCTGGCCTTCTGTCTGTGCCTGAGCTTCAAGTTCTAAATTGATATCCACTGAGCTGTCTGAAATACAGGCTGAAATGCAGGGACATCATTCAAATTCATTATACTCTTTATTTTTTAAAGTTTAACTCACTAGTCCTGATCATACTTTACTGTGAATAATATACGGTATTCTGGTTATTTGTAAGCTTATATTATTTTAGTAACTTTACTGAATGTTTGTACCATCAGTCATTCATTTCTACCCTTCTGAAGCCACATAGCCATCACTGTGAGATTTGAAATCATCTTAATTTACACCAATGCTGTTGAGGATGTATGCCCTATTCAAATTGCATTCCCAAATAATACTTTCTGTTTTCCCTTGCTTAAACGTAAATATGGCAGTTATTTTCCAAACAAAAGCTAATTATTTGAGAAAATAAGATATATTTGGGCTCCTCTCCTGTGATCCACTTGCTTCTCCTGAGTTTGTTGTGATTCCAGATGCAATTTCAGTGAGAGAAATAGAGAGGAGAGGGGGCCGGATGATGGCTGTTTATCCTAGAATAATAAAGCTAGTGAAAGAGGCACTGATCCATTCTGATAGGAAGACCTGAATAGGCAATGAGCTGAAACGACTGGGATATAACACATGCTCACCATTTAGGCTAAAGGGTAAGCTGCCATGCCGCAAAGCTAGGCATTGAGTCTGGTATGTAGTGTTGCTAGTAGGGATGCGATGCCACAATTCCCATAAAAAAACGTTTGGTACAACATCCACGGTTCAATACGTACTTGTGAATAGTGTATTACTATGTTTTTTTCAGTTTTGCATTTTTTGGGCTTTTTATTTCTCTCAGCTCTGTTTGTGTGTCCATGACTCTACCAATGTTAGAAAATGTAAGTCATTATTGTCTCTCTGAAAAGTCGCAGGGACGCAACTTTCTATGACAACACAGAAGTACAATTACAATTATTTTAATGTTGCTCAAAACCCCCCCAGAGATTTCTGAAGTAGCAGAAAGTCACCAGATGTGTTGCTAGGGAAGGCAAAAAAATCTAGCGACAAAGTCGCTAAATTGGCAACACTGGAGTCTACGTGCTGAGGAAATGCCTCCCGTGAGTCCAATCATTAGGTATGCATTAAATACATTTTTGTTGTTGCTTTTAAGGAAAAGAAAGAAAGAGTAGTGCATTAAAAAACCCTCTTAAACCTCTTGTCGCCTAAGCATAGAATAACAAAAAGCACCCTGATGTGCCAAGTCATCAAGCCAAACCGAACCGAAAACCGTGGTTAAAAAAACTAGGATTTTTTTTTTACCATGGGCTACCTGTATTGTTGCATCCCTAGTTGCTAGTATACAGTATGGCCAGGTTTGGTTAACACTGCTCCGTAACCTCTTTGTACCACCATGGATCTTAGAGGAGAGTCTGGTTGGTTGACAGAGAAGCCTGGAGAGAGTTGGTCATGTTTGAGAGGCGAGAGCGATGACGTGTCACTGTCATTTCAAGTGTCCCTCCTCGGGGGTGCGGCCCAAAGCGCATCTCTCTTCGGACAACCAAACAGACAGGAAATTGAAGTGACAACAGGCTCCAGCTGCGCCAAGCATTTTACACTTCATCATGGGAGAGAACAAGCATTATAGTATTGTGTTGTCTCTTGACAGTGCTACTGTGTGCTACTGTTTTAAGGCCGTATATGACAAATTGAGAGCAGATTTTCTAACTATTGGTTTCCCATAGTGCTAAAAGATGATATTTACAAACAATAATACATCAAATGATTCTCCTCAGACATATTGCTATGGTTTTTCTACTGTGCCAATTATTGTACCACTTTTCTTTCTCTCTTTCTCTCTCTGTATTCTGTCTCTCCTCTCCCGTTTCCTCCACTCCAGGCTTCTACGTGCACTGGCTCAGCTCAGCGACTCTTCCTGGATTTGCCCCCTTCTTCCTTTCCCCTTTTCTCCCCCCTTCCTGTCATCACCATGCCGTCCTCCCACTGCGCCCATCCAAAGGAGAACGCCCATCTCCCTGTGTAGGATGCCTGCCTCGTCCTACGCCTTGTATCCCCTCCTGCCCGCCTCCACCACCACCACCTCCTCCTCGGTTGTACCTTCTCCTCTCGCCGACTACGCAGCGGCCGCCGTCGCCACGCTCCACCATGAAGGATGAGGTGACGAAGGATGACATCATCAGCACCAACGCGCTGGCTTGGCTGGTCTGCTCGGGCGTGTCCATCTTGGCCAACACCTGGGGCATCCTGAGTGTCAGCGCCAAGCAGAAGAAGTGGAAGCCCCTGGAGTTCCTCATCTGCACACTGGCCGGCACGCACATCCTGAACATGGCCATCCCGGTCACTATGTACTGTGTCATCACCCTGCGTCGGCGCCACTCCACCTATGAGTGGAACGAGGGGCTGTGCAAGGTGTTTGTGTCCACCTTCTACACCCTCACACTGGTCACCTGCTTCTCCGTCACCTCCCTGTCCTACCATCGCATGTGGATGGTGCGCTGGCCAGTCAATTACAGGTAGGAGGAAGAACTTAAGTTTACTGGGTTGCTTATGTGTTGTTTAAACGAGTCCATTAGTTGTTGCAAAGTATATGTGGATAGAAATTTGTTGAAAGCTTTAAATCAGAAATTAATTTGACAGTAAATTAATACTCTTCTTTCTCTTATTTCACTTTCTTCATTTAATACTTTTAGCATAGTATAAGCAATGGTACTCACGAACATTTTAGTAATACAAAACAGTCTAAAGTTCCAAACCACCACAACATGATATCACTGGGCCGAAATATTTGTCTCACAGTACATACACTTTTACACTACATACAAGTTTTCCAATCTGACTTTGTCCAATCCATCCACACTTCAAATCGGATTCCCATTCCATTGACTTAAATTCAGACAGAGAGAGAGTCTGCGATGCGTTTCTTGTGAAATCTCTCTGCTCTGGGCACATCTGTGTGTGTGGTTACCCAGGTAATCCCATGTGTGAGTCGCTAGACTGTGAGAGCTTCCACAACTCCAGCTCCATCTGGCCTCCAATACAGGTGGAAGTAATAGCATCCACATCGGCTCACACTGAACAACACAAGAACAATCAACTAAAGAGACTAAACTCACCTCTCCAATGTAGTGTTTTATTTATATGTTTGTGGATCTATAGCAACTGTTAAAGAAAGAGTTAAAGAACAGCTGTAGCAAAGAGTTAAAGAGCAGCTGTCTTCTTTAATGAGATGTTACTTATGAATGTTATTTATGCCTATGCAGATATACAGCATTTTGTATGCACTTACCAGTTCAATCCCCAATAAACTTTCAACAGATCCCTGATGAGAGTTAACAAGGCCAACCTTTTAGCTTAATTAAATAATATAAACTTTTCCTGTTTGGCCAATATATCATTTACCCATTTAATTATTATGCATCTCAAGCCCTTTGTTCTGTCTAATACTGACTATCTAAATGTGATATTTTGCAATCAATATGCAATATGCAAGCCCATCTAGTCAGAGATTAAAGTGAAAACAACATATTATGTCTTTGTTATCAACATTTTTGGACAATTAACAATTGTCCTTAATTGTCATTGGTCTCATCCTTGTTCTTATATTACCTTAATACAGCATGTATTCAGCTTTATATTCTCCATTTAATCTATATTCATCCGAAGTGTGTATGGCTGTCTCCTTACCATGATGTTAGCATACACTGAAGGCCTGATTTATGAGTTTTGCCCTTGTACTCGAAACAAATGCTTCAACATCTGTTCTCATCAGCAACTGCTCAAAGTCTCTCAGGAGCAGACTCCCTCACCCCTCCTTATCTGGTAATAGATTCAAGCAGCTCTGTGACGTAAATCTCTCTCACCTCAGGCAATTTCAGGAAAGGCTAGCGCTCTGACTCGAAACAACAAAGAGACCTACTTCTCTGCACAAAGACCAAAATGCAAAAGTGGGGGACAGGGCTGTTACCACCTATTGATCGTTTCTCTAGTCCCTGCCCATGTCACCTGAGTCATTCCTTCCATGTATGTTTTTTAAATTCAGTGAGCTCTGTATTATTTTCCATGGAAACAGGATAACGTCTTGCTGTCAAGCCAATTCAGTGTATGTGAAGATGTTAATGAACAGAGAGGGAGAAGGGGGAGGGGTGGCAGGCAAGGATGGCTTAGCTTCGTTGACCTCCTAAGGGAGACAGCTTCGGTTTTCCGTCAGGGCCCTAATGGACAGTCACAAAACACATGTGAGTCTGGTTGTAGGAGGGTCTGGTAGTGGAGGGTATTACACTTGACCATTTTGATGCTCATTGGAAATACCACCACATGCTTTCATACATACAGTCTAAGGTGGTTGTACCTCTGGTTTCTAAATATATTATTGTTATGTCTGAGGAATATCATTTTTGCATGGTAAATTGGTGTAATTGTGCAGCATCTTGGATCAAGGAAAGCTTCTTGTCTACACACAAGTTTCTGAAAAGGAAAACACCCCTTACGCCTACAGTATTTTTAGATGTGTGATGTCACGTAGAAAGCACCGTGCCGCCAGAGGACACAAACACATTCAGCAAATTGCTTGGCTATAACAATTACTCAAAGGTGAGAGGGACACAGATCTCCTTCACCAAAATAGACCTAAGTGACAAAGAGACCGCAGGGCATGAAAGCGATCTAGACAATCTTAAAACCATTGATTTCCTCCTACTCTCGTTACATCCATTCGAATGATATTAAGATGTTTTTGTTCAATCAGATTCCCAAATTGATTTAGACTGAATATGTTCTCGCTCAGCTCATGGTCTCTTATATGTCTATTTAACACAGTCCCTCTGATGCACCATGTCAATTGTGGAGGTTTATGTTTACGGTTTTATTGTTTTCATAATAGGGGCAAAATTCACAGTTCCTCTATACCTTTCTGTTTGGCACAGAAAGTCTGAAGACATTTCCTGCCCCTACAGTCTAACCTCCTTCTTTGCAAAAGTGCGCTCTATTAATATGACGCGAATCCTCTGTCTCTATTTCTCTTGCTCCATACCTCAGGTTGAGTAACACCAAAAAACAGGCGGTCCACACAGTGATGGGCATCTGGATGGTCTCCTTCATCCTGTCTACACTGCCTGCTGTGGGCTGGCATGACACCAACGAACGCTTCTATGCCAAGGACTGCCGCTTCATTGTGACAGAGATCGGCCTGGGCTTCGGCGTGTGCTTCTTGCTGCTGATTGGCGGCAGTGTGGCCATGGGGGTCATCTGCATCGGCATAGCCCTCTTCCAGACCTTTTCTATCCAGGCAGGCCATAACGCAGACAAGAACAAATTCAATGTGCCAACCATTGTGGTGGAGGACGCCCAAGGGAAGAGGAGGTCATCCATTGATGGCTCGGAGCCCCTCAAGACGTCGTTACAAATCACATACCTGATCAGTGGCATTGTCTTCATCTATGACTTTCTCACTGGGTTCCCCATTTTGGTAAGTTGAATTAGTGAGTTATACCTGGCTAAATGCAATGCATGTATGTATTTTATGAGTGGTAGTTGATTTCTGAGGAAGGTGTTACTAAAAACCTTGTAGGTAACACTCTAGTAGACGTGTTCTTTAATGTGGTCCCTTGGAAAGACAATATCAAAAACACACAAGCCTCAATTGGTGCATATAAAAGTGTGCTGTGTGCTTTCAAACACACGTACTATATAAAGTACTCAAGAGGCTTCCACAGAAACAGCTCATGTCAACTGCAAGATTGAAATATTTATGTATTCAGTTGTGTTCTCATGACTTTAGTTGGCACTGACAAACTAGGCTAAGGCTGTGTCACATTTTCCTCCCTCAAGTGCATATGTTGAGGCCTAAATTTCTCCTGCATGCTGCTAAGAATGTGGTGAATCTCCTTAAATGTTGATGCAGTGTACCGTACAATATCTACCCTTCTTTCTTTCCTTAGCCTCCCTCCCTTATGGTGGTGGGGGCCATGTTGTGTGGCAGCTCTCTCTGCACTTTTGAGTTGGAAAGAGAGGATGGGGAATGAGGAGGAAGCACTTGAGTCAGCAGTGGAGATAATCAGACACAGAGCATGCTCATTGTGCGCCACTGTCAAACAAATGCAAGAAGGGAAGGAGAAAACGTAGTCGTCATTTTTAATTAGTGTGCTAATGTTCCCTGTAGAGGCTCCTATAAAGCTATTTTATTATTTAAATGAACTTTAATGTTTCCCATCTCATCTGGGGCTGTAAGTAGGTCAGGCTGGGAGGACCCTGTGTGCGCTTACAAGATGTGTGAATGTTGAGTGTATCTGTGTGTGTCTCTGTGTGTGTGTGTCATCTATGCTCCAGTGCCCTTCAAGAGCTATTCCCAAACATCACAGTGTGTAAAGGGTGTACTGTGTGTGTATATGTGTGTGTGTACTGCGTAGCAATAAACTTCTCCTCATTCTTTCATTCCTGACTATAGGAAGAATGATGTTGCCATGAAAGCACGGCTGCAGCACTGCCAGGGAAACAGCTGCATGTCATAATCACTGTCTGCTGACATTAATGTTAATGAAAAGATGTAAAGCACACAACACTTCTTATTGGAAAGTGATACGTTCATCCAAGGAAGTGTTCTATGTCCCGTGCCATGTCCGCTCCGGGCGCTTTCAACAAAGGAACAACAGTGGACCCTATCAATGTACTCCTGCTTGCTCTGCAATGACCTTGAATTGTGTCAGAGTGTTTGCTGTTCACGCCCTTTAGAACTACATTATGGAAGGAGTGTCGAACATGCAGAGATCCAAGGCCAAGTCAGCCATGAACTAACCTGAATGCACGTTGTGGAGAACAACAGCTGCTGTTCAGATCATTTGATTAGCTGCAGTCGACTTACACTGGATCCATATTCAGAGTTGGTTATTATGGAGGACAGGTGATGCTCCATATGCTAGTTGTCTTTATTTTTACTGTCCATGACTGCATCCAGACTGAGAAATTATACATGGGAACAATATATTAACTGGTTGAGTGAACCGTTTTGCCTGGCTGATTTTAATAAGTTTTAGTGGCCAACAGCATAGCAGAAACCATGGAGCTGCAGATTTACAACCATGCAGACAGGATGACAAACTATTGCCAACAGACCCATAGTCCAATTCCCTTGTGGTTGTGCTGTGAGGTAGTGACCAAAGAGCTAGGTGCTAGTCTGGACTCCAGGAAAGACCCATCTTTAAGAGAGTGGATGGAGGCGTAGGGAGCTATTTTCCCTCTCCTCAGTATTCAGGTTGCCAGCTCCTGTCAGGTTCTCATTCATTTTTCAGTGAATCGTTTCTTGGGGTTGTCATGCAGACATGAGTCGGTGTTGAGCTCTGAGCTCGCCTTGCCCAGCTGTGTGTCGAAGCTTTCTGGAAGCTGGAAAGTGGTGTTAGGGATGAGACCTCGTTCTAACCTGGTTTTGACTGAGTCATTGTATTCGATATTGTGAGTCTGTTTATGTGTGTAAACCACTCATTAGACCAATCATTTGAACAATAATGTAGTTTTCATGTTTACATTACACAGACATATGACAATAAAACCACCACTAATATATATTGAGATATTCTTGTCACCCTTAGCAGCTGTGGGTAGTAGTCAAGTGATCATTCAAATTTACCAAGCAATTAGAAAATTGATCAAACTGAGATTTTTGTGATCCATTAGAGTGGTTCCAGTTGGGTGTCTTCCTCCAGGATGTCACAGTGCATTGTTGTTAGTGGTTTACTTAGGGTGTTAGATTCACAGATGGAGATCAAAGCGTGTCATTAATCCTGTGTGGTTATAAAGCAGGATTACTAAACCATGACAAATTCTCCTGTCTTGTGGCACAACAGTTGGTACAGGTGAGTTAATCCCATTTTCCATGAACTGACAGATTTGAAATGGTAACTGTTCAGCCTGAATATGAATAGAAAGGAACTCAGATACACTCTAATCTACCATAGTATTGAAGAGTGTGTGTGTGTGCTTGTGTGTTCATCATGTGCATGCATACATGTGATTTAACCATTAATCTAAGAATTTTCAATATCTGTGCCTCTCCATTTTTAGACTACCAGAATGATCCCCATTCAACTTTCCCATTAACTCACTGACTATACCCTGAGGGAGAATGGGTATAGGGACACATAGAGAGAGAGAGGCATAGAGAGATAGAGAGACAGAGAGAGAGACAGAGACAGAGATAGAATCAGAGAGAGAAGGTAAACCAAGCGAGTAAACCAGTTGTTCATGTCCAGCTGTGGTAACATCGATAAGAGACCACTTTCTTTACTCTAACCTATTGATTTATTTCCGTGGCTGTGGGAACTATAATGAACACTTTATAACTCGACGGTTTGCTGTGTTGACCTTGAATGCGGCCCACCAGCATTATTCCCCATGACACTGTAGATCCATATATCATACATAGACATCTATCCTTCCCACACACAACTTGTGATCATACACACATTGACAGTTAAGTAACAGCCTAAATGCGTTCTGAGTAACCATAAAATGTAATTTTGATTGATATATGTATCTCTTGTTATTCAGAGCTTTACTGTGGGTAATATATTTACCTACATATTGAACCCCTGACTGACTCGAGTGTGTGTGTGCAACAAAAAGCATTAAAATGATTAAGGCAAATTATATTTCCAGTTTGGTAACTGAAGCAGGACAAATCTCCTGCCACTGCCTTATGACCTGTAGTAATGAGCTATTTAAATGCATGGGCAGCTATACCACATTCATCCTTTTCACTTAAAAGGATTTACAGAGTATATTCCTAACCCTGTATGTCATTTTATTCTATAGAATGGTTCAAGGGTACAGTGGTTTATTTTTTCTTTCTAGGCTTTAAAAAGCCACACTTTCAATTATTCACTGGAGCTCAAACATAACAGCTATCATTACAGACTAGCGTGATGGATGGTTTGTTTGAGAGGTTCATATTGGACTGTATACTGGTTGGCTCTGTAACCAGTGACACAGTGTGATTCACTACATAGGCTTTATCAACCATGTATTTAGACTGGTTGTGCTTTGATTACTGTTCTATGCCAACATCTATTAAGTCTCTAATAGCCATATTTGATGAAGACTCATCCTGATCATTTCCTGATGATCCCACGTGGTTGGACTAGGTGATTCACGGATGTCAATGTATATTACTAAATGTCGAGCATTATCACATATACTTCATGAAGTATATGAGATACTACTTAATGACATATCCCTCATGCTGCTCTAACTGAAGTTCACAGGGGAAACCTGGAGAGGTGACCTTCTGTCTAGATAATGAGTGGGATCCATCAGTTTGATGAAAGTGTCAGGACCCAAAGTAAGCGAGCACTCACACAGACATGGTAGGATACTTAAGTACTTGCGCCCAAGGTAATGTACTGAGGACATAGCACTTTAATGTTCCTGGAATTGTGTATGTAGACAAACAAACCAGTTTAATGTCAATTGGGATTACAGGCGCAGCAGAGTCGGTTGTCAAATAATATCCATGTTCCAGTTCAAACCACTGGGAAGGGGGAACCAGTTCTTGTCTTCTATAGGTGTTTCATGTAACTACTGTAGTGTTTACATGTACAACACATGAACATGCATTTTTACACCCTAGCATCAGCTAGACATTTATGTTTGGAGATAATTGGGAAACACTGAATTGATACCCATTAAAAAATGGCTGAAAATCATTAGAGATTAATTACAATAATAAATGGGCTCATTAAAATAGACTGTCTGGATATTCTGATCATGGTAATTGGAGGATGTGTATGGCTACTGGTATTAGATACCAGGGGGAAGTGTGGCCCGCATGAGCATCTTTGTACATCGTAAGTTCAATAGCAGTCAGTGTAGTTGTTCAGTGTTAATCATTGATTGAAACGCATTGTTATTAATACCATGTACGTAATGTAGAAGGAAACATGTATCAATGGGCCTCACATGAATCATGCATTGCCAACCCTCTCCTCTTCTCCCAGGTGGTGAGTTTTGCCAGTCTGAAGTATGATCGCTCCTACAACTGGATGGTGCTGTGTGTGCTCTGGTGCTCCATCGCCCAGTCCATCCTACTGCCCATGTTCCTGTGGGCTTGTGACCGCTATCGCGCTGATGTGCGCATGGTCTGGGAGAAGTGTGTGGCCATCATGTCCAATGACGACGTGGATGAAGGTAAATGTCCAGTAAGCCATCTCGATCCTCACCCCTGACCTCACACTCATAAAGACATGAGGATGGTTTAGGTTTCAGTAAGAAGGGAGGTTATTTAGGGTAGAAGTAAAGGTGGAGGTCTACATAACTTTATGCTAGGGAGTTTGAGCATGAGTTACATTTGCAAAGGGTAGAGGTCTCCAGCCTTGGTCCTAGAGAGCTGCAGGAACTTGTGGCTTGTGCTGCATCTAAAACTTTATTGATAAAGGTCTGATTTACTACATTGTCAACAATGTATGCCATGGCTACACCTTTCCCTGATAGCAACTGAAATTGTCGATTAGATATTTTAAAGTGGAAATCACTGGATCTAGAGGGTTCTCCAGGAGCAGAGTTTGATACCTTGTTTTGGAAGGTGTCATTCTGTACATATGTAGTGTGTTAGCTGTTCAAACATCTATTGATTCGTAAATGTATGCTTGAATTGGGGTCCTTTTATGATTGGACAATTTGTCTGACTTATCATGTGACCTATCATGTGACCTTGTAGTAGAGAAGAAAGGAAGTGGTAAAATACATTATGAGTGTCTGTTGTTTGCACAGGATGGTTATACATCCAGTTACATCTACAATACATTATAAGCTAAACTATAAATTGGTACATCTCATACAGTAAGTGCTTTATTTTACTATGCTACTGAACTGAAGGTAGGACACAAAATAGGATATTGCTGGAAAAGCACATTCTTTCCCTGCAGCCTTTTTACTTTGTTTCACTTCAGTGCATTTAAACTGGGCAATCTTCCTCTGGAATGCCCACAACAAGAGAATATGCTGAAATAAATAGGAAATACTTAAAAATGTTTTGAGCCAAACTGATACTGTTACAACTGAAGTAGAACAAAAAGGCATTATAAAGATTACATGATGGTCATATTTCCTTTTAATTACAAGGTTACGTTGCTCAAGTTTCTGTATACATTCAGTAAGTATCCTAAATCTGCAGTTAACATCAAAAGTGATCATTCAAAATTATGAGTTACTTTCTCCCTCAACTATTTTAGAATGTGTTCTATGTTGGAATAGTAATACAAACATATAATAATGGAGAAAAAGTATACCATATGGTATTTTTACGTAATTTACTCATCCGCTTTTAAGAATGCATATCTCCCTAATATTGAATGTAGATTTGTAAAATATATATACATAATCTTCAGAAAGTGATTCAAAATGATATAATAAACAGACACTTCCACAAATGTTGGTCCCAAAATTAGGTCACATGATAATGAAATAGCCCCCATTACATGCACATGAATTTGAATGGTATCAGTTAAATTTGACTCAAGAAAGTTACGTTTTACTCTATATAATCACTATTTCAAATGTAAGCAATGAGAACCAACTCTGAGTTGAACCTTTTTGTGTTGCCTGTATAAACTCAACCTGGACCCCCCTCCTCCCCCTGTTCCTAACCTTCCACACCTCTTGATGCGCTCCTTTTTTAATCCATGGGTATTTTCTGCTGTTAAACATAAGCCAAAAACAACCTAAAACATTATATAATCTGTGTGATTTTTAATGTGTCCAGTTCTCTGCTTCTTTCCAGAGGGCTTGCCTTGTATAACACAGCTCAGTTGTATGTATGAGGGTTGTTTCTTGTTTCCAAAGCTACTGACTTGCATGCTAAGCTGCCTGTGCAAATAGCTAATTTCATCCTACATCCTTCTGGCCAAAATTTGCCTTAAGATCAGCATTTTACACCCATCTCCAATTGATCTCTAATTGAAGCCAATATTTTGGATCTGAACTTTACTTATCCAGTCTTCTGTAAAATGACTCTTGAATAATTTCTATAATTTACTCTATATGGTTCCCACTAAGCCTCAGTAGTTTTAGAGATTCATAACTTTTTGGACTCTGAATTTAGAAGCTTCATTACAGTTATTTATTTATTTTGTAGTTCGACTGCAATTTTGATAATATCCCAAATTTACTAGTGGACCCCAAAAAACAAAGAGAAAGATTGAATTTATCTCTCTTATCTTCTCGTCTGTCTGTCTGTCTGTGTATTTGAGTACGTTGATCTTAATCCTGACGCGTATGCTTTTCTGCGTTTGCAGAAAACAGCCAAGATGGAGGAATTCATGCCGACTTAATATATGACAGACCATATGACTATAGCTCCGTGCCTGAAATCGTGACGGTAGACCGTATTGCCAAGTACGAATTCTCAACTTTAGAAAGGGGGGTCCCGCAAGGGTATCCATTGAGGGACCTACAGGAAGATAAAATGCAGTATTTGCAGGTATATTTTTATTGATTTTTATTTATTACCTAATAAATTTATCTACTTTCAGTGATACTTCATATACAGATGATAATGTGCATGGTGATTAGGGTACAGTATTTAAGCTTGATTAATCTTGCTGGAGTACGTTAACCTTTTTTAACTATGACATTTTATATATTCAGAGATTACATTGGAAAAAGTGGCTCAAACAAACGTCTCAAACTATTATTCTGGCTGACTTATGTTTGGCAAATATGACCATCAGTAGTTTTCACCTTCATTTTAGATGTGCATTATAAATGTTTCAACGTTTACAATAATATGCAGGTCTCACATGGATTATCAACCTATTTAAATTCCAAAACATTTAGTAAATATAATACATCTTGAACAGAATTAACATACTTTTGTGTGAAATATAATATTTTTTTTGCTATCCTACATATTGTAACTTTGACTGAAACATTCAGGGAACCCAGGAAAAATGCTAACCAGTACGCAAAAACCTATTCGATCCTCCAAGCCAGTCAGTTGTAGAGCTGTGAAATGCTCCTCTTTGATCTTATATTAACCCCAAGCTTATCTCCTAACATGCAGTTTTCCAGGGCTAATAATTTTGAACAAACTTGGAACACTCATTGAACATATTGAAAGTATGAAAGCAGAAAATGTGTTGTTGACAATAAGTCCTGGAAGACTGAATGTGGAGACATGACAACCTAAGAATGAACATATCCTCACCAGACACTCTCCTGACTTATGATCACCCCCTGACAAACATTGTACCACTGTTTCATCTTTGTCCCATACTACTGCTTAAGAATGACCCTATTGGATTCAGTCAGTACAGCACATAAAAGAACAGCAAGATAGAATATACATGGTATATAACACATAATAGAACATGTAGTGGTTACATAAATATTAATACATTTTCATTCATATAAGAAAGCCCTTAACTGGACCGTTATACTTATTGGCACATGTATTTGATAAATTATATAATGTGGTGTCACATATAGGTTAGGTATTTTTGCCATCTCACATCAGACAAACTCATTAAGCTTTCTTACATGATCTCAATGCAATTTGATCGTTGGACAGTTTTTGAAACAGAGATGTATACAGTAGCTCTCATTTCACTACATTGTTTCATTGCTCCATTATGAGTCACATGTGTATTGCATCTGACCTAATGTGTTTGTAGAGAGCAGGTATACGTATTAAGTGTCAATCCATATTTCATCATGGTCTTAACAAAAAAAATGCATTTGTGGCTACAACTTAAAGCATGCAGAAAATGAATCTATAACTAGCTAATATATAATATGATTTGTAATAGAAAGTACTGATTCTGCAAGAATAGTTCTCAAGTGGCATATAAAAAAAAACACTGCCATCAAGTTTGCCATGTTGTCTTGGATTCCCATCCTCTCCCCTCCATTTGTCATATCTGATCCTTTTTATGCTTTGCTGCCCTCTGCTGTTTTACCCTTTCACTCAACGCTACTGTATAGTCTGCTGTCTCATTTCTGCTTTTACCTAAAGCCACCACTGGGGGGCACTCTGATATCAGTATTTTACTTGATACTTCGTTGACAAATCCTGTCTCTCTTGCATAGTCCTCAGAACAATGTGGAATGTGAGTATCAATTTGGGGAATATAACCTATGCCAATAATTAATAACTTAGCTGTCATGATAGTCTTACCAAATTACAATAGATTAGTGACTGCGTTCATCTCAAAGTGAGACTGACCAGTGAATTGAAAAGTAGAGAAACATTTTCTTTTAATGTAAATATTGGATGAAAATATTGTAATATTGTAATGACAAACTTTGTAATTGTATTGCCTAAAATTTATATTATTTAGGTCTTATGTTGGCTTTATGTTGTAGACCTGTTTTATCATATTCTGTCATTTCATTTTATTTTAGGGTATATTATTACAAGCCAGTCATAACTTTCTAAATGGATGTGTATGAACTTTGTTTTGCACCAGGTGCCCCCTACAAGAAGATACTCCCACGACGAAACCGACATGTGGACCAGCGGCCAGATCCCCTCCTACCTGCATCGCTGGGGCTCCACCGAGGACATCATGGGGAGCCCCCACTACAGCTCCAGCTTGCCGCGCCACGAGAGGCGCAGGAGCAGCCTGGTCTCCTACCACGAGGAGAGCCACCAGCACCGCAAACGCCGGCGCTCCGAGGATAGCGTGCACTCCCTCAAGCACCTCCCACGGGTGGTCAGCGGCAGCGGGGAATGCTACGAGGACAACTTGAAGTGTTTCAGCCGCGATGAGGTGATCAATTTCATAGATGAGACACCGCTGCCCAGCCCCATGAGAAGCCCGCGCCGCACCTCCACCATCTCACTCATCCCAGACGTTTATGAGCATCACGCGGTCCTGTTTCCTCATTTCCCACTAACAGACTTTGAGCGCGAGCCGCAGGCCCTGCGCCGGTTGTCAGAGCACAGCAGGAGTGGGAGCCGAGGTGGGTCACCCGATGGGTCACCCAGGCGGGACAGAGGAGAAGTTTCTGGGGCCTGTGGCACGGGAAAAAGCTGCCGCGAGCACAGGCGGGAAGGCAAGCGTCATAGTGAACTGGTCCCACCTGGACAAATCCAGCAGCCAGGGGAGCCCTCCACTCACAGGCCCAGCAGGACAGGTCATGGGGCTGGGCCTGTGGCTGGGGCTGCCTGGGGGGACCAAAAACACCTGAGTAAAGCAGAGAGTAAAGGAAGCACAAATAGCTTTTTAAGTTCACCTTCTGCATCATCCTCGGGTTATATTACATTTCACTCGGATTCCATAGGCTCCACCACCTAGGAAACATTATTATCATTATTATCAGTACTATTATTGTCATTAAAGAATTATGGTACCAAGCAATTAGGGAGGTGGACAGATAAATTAAGCCTAACTGTATAATGGTTATTTTGTACTGTACCACTATTCTATTTTACTATATACCACTGTATCCCTAAAATTGAACTTTTACTCTGATATTACTGACCATGAAGATTTTGACAGGTGGCCTACCGTGGCTTTAGTAGGTGGGGCTAGTACATGAATCAGCTGTTTTTCAGAGCACAGATCCACTTACAAAACATCTCTTTTAATGTAATCCATATTTCACTCATGTTTTTGCTGTTTGATGTAGTTTTCTATCTTCACAAAGGAATGGGGGAACATTGATATTTTGTTATTTTTTTGCACTTGATGACTCCAAATCTTATTGTAAAAGCAGTGTTTTATCTAATGGGTGAGTGTTTTATCTAATGGGTGCATGTCTTTTAATCACTCTCCATTGCGGAGACAGAAACCAGAAGAGAGCCAAAACTGCCATGACTCAAGTTGCAGCTATGAAGGACAGAAAATATGTCAGATTTTGATCTCAATATAACAGAATAAATTTAATGTAGTCTTTATCTACTCAGTTCCACAGTTACAAAGAAAGATAAAGTTCCATAAACACTTTGTATGAATATTACCAACATATCCAATACTGAGATACACAGATATTATGATGATTTGTTACATAAACTCCATAAACTCTTTGTGAGGAGATTTCCAACATATTCATACTGACTATACGGACATTATTACAACTGTTTGTCTAATTCAAGTGCATAGCCTTAGTTTTTGGGCATTGTTGTCTATCTATGAAAGCCCTTTCACACTTATGAAAAGCTAATGCCAGTGCAGGTCCTGTATATATGGAAGACAAAGTTACATTGGATGTATGGCTTGGTGTTCTTTAATTAAAGCATTAACTGGAATATTCAGAAATGACAGAATTCATTCAACATTTTAAGACTTTCATCACACTTACAGCCATGCACACATTATAAAACATGCATCAGCCATGAACAGTAGCTTATCTCACCAATGGTGCTTGATCTTGGCAGCTGAGCACGGGTTGGGATGTACATAGTTATGTGAGAGTGTTGCTAAAAGTCAACTCAAAGAGTGATTCAATAGCCTCCATGTTTGCTCCCATCCCTTATCACCACTGAGTACAGGTTGAAGACACGTTGTTTATGTTGGTTTATATCAGCCTGCAACCCTCTTGCTAATTCAGATAAGAGCTGATGAACAGATGAGACAAGCTCTACAGTGATTTAAATTGGTCACATGTTTAAAGTTGATCTTGTCACATTGAGATCAACTTGGAATAAAAAATGTAATCTCCAGCCTATAGTTTTTTGTTTGTTTCTTTTCTATGCTTGCAATAATATTGTGAGTATAGGAAACACATTTGACTAGATATAAATAGGCTAAGAGAAGGCAAATGGAAAACCATATAAAAGGCAAATTTGTTATTGGCCCATGGTAACCAAGTCTTCCTCATGCTTTATGTTCCACTAACTGTGAGTTAGTGGGAAAGTTTTTTCCCTCATTTACTCTATAACTGCCCACTGAATCAAAGGCTACATTGTTGCTAGACCCATATTATGAATGTATTCACACAAAAAACATTTGCAAATAAATTACAGTGAGCATAGTAGGCTCATAAATGCAACTTGAAACCTACCCTGCACCTTTGATAAAGCCTTATTTGATATTATTTAGTGATAGTTCAGTCCATTAAACAATGACTTTACATGTCTTCTTTTGCCAATATATACATTCAATTAAAAAGTATATATATTTAACGTATTGGTGCACCTTTCATCCTGCTTTTCCCTGTTCAATAGCATACCACATTGAAAATATATTTTCTATTTCCCCTGTCGGATTTTGCTACGTCATTGCCTTTTTGGCATTTAGTTTTATTCTGTGTTTACAAGTCTAAACAGATTCTAATTTTGTAACATATCCTTCTTTGTTCAAACTTATGACAGTCTAAATTATGAGCAATGTTTGGTGTTTCTTTGTTGCTCAGATAATGGTTTTGTTAAAAAGATAAAAAGAATTTGCATTGGATGACAATTCCTTAGTTTAAAGTTGTTAAAAGTGTATTTGAGTTTGTATAAAACAGGACTGATAATATTTCCCCGGCGTGTAGCCTATTAGGTTACCGTTTGAAGGTGCACAACTACAGAATTTGATCCATGACTCAATTTGATTATGTTCACACTTTTTTGATCATTTGAAATATGATTATGTAAGAACCAGAAAAAATAAACTGATGTTTCGGGATATGTGTCTTGAGCTGTGTCATTTAGTTTGACTTCTTCAGAGTCTTCAGTAGCAGACATACAGATGAGATGCATCATTCGTTCTCATAATAGGCAGCCAAGCAGCAGTTAACCATCTGATGTAAATTTCAGCGACCATTTACGCAGGTGTTTTAACGGTTGAAAGCCTGACTCTGCAGATCCTATAGCCTATTGGACCGGGTTTTGTCTTTTCCGAGAATGTCCACACTTTGTCCGGAGTTACCCGCAGTCAGTGAGCCACGACATAGCTCTTTATTCCGGTTCTAAAAGTGATTCCACGGTGTGGTGTTGCAGTGCAGCGACCTGGATCACATTTAGTCATTTACATTTACATTCCATGGATCACATGGTATATACACCCTTTGAAACAATTATATGCCTGATTATGTGACATTTTTGTTGATAAATCAAGCGTTTCGCACCATTAAAAACATTGTTAAGTTTGATTCCAGTCAATAGCCTTTGCCTTCAGCAAAAACGCTACAGTCCGCATGATACTAAGCGATAGGTTAAAATCCGTTGTGTTTCTGTGCCCTTCAGCCATTTTCAGTCAATGGCCTTCAGCCTCAGTCATTGGCATTCGGCTACTTTTTACGTATTATTGGCAAAACTGTAGACTGCTTAATTAGCCTATCATTAAATTAAAAACTTGGAAATGTCCCACCTGGAAAAAAACGATCGGACGGCTCGAATCTCTCTTACAGAAAGCTGAAAGGATCAGTCGACACGGGACTTGCTTCTTCGAAGCCTAAGATACACGGCTTCCTCTTAAGAGCGCTTGACTGGACACAGTCTAATGCAAATTATGTATTATCTCCCTCTCTTAAGTTTTCAGCTCTAATGCACCGCCTTTATGGTGCAAACCAAACTAGCTTACTTAAACAACACCGAGGAGTTCATAGAAATTCTTAAAGAGTTTAAGGCCATTCAATGTACAAGTCACGTGGTTTTCCTTTTCTTCAAAAAACAAACTCAAGAGCTCTGGCAGCTTTCTTGATATTGTGTTCGATTCACTAAAAGAGCATCTTTGATTTTGTGGTATGTGATAGCTGCTAGGACCTAAGAGACGTTTACGGGCTGTCCTCATAGCTTTTACGGATAGCCTGCACACATCTCATAGGCTCCATGTAAAGTGAACCTTCTGTAAACCGTGAGCTTTGCACAAATCTTGAACGAGGCGTTGTCTTACATTCCCTTTTTTCTTACATATTGCTTGAGAGGCACCCTCTTCCTCTCTCCATCCCAATGTCTTTACAAGGCCCCAGCACGCAACGGGCCGCCAATACCATGTGAAAGAACGGTGGGCGTTTCCACAATTCTCCTCGCTGCAAGGTGCCATCCTCTCCACAGACTCTGCATGAAAAGAGAGCCACTTTATGACAGTGATGCCAAACACTGGAAACCCAAGGTAATTTAACGGAATCCAAAAATAAAAATATCAGACATTCACTTGCACCCTGCGAAAAGCATGAAGTCATTCAAAGTAGCCTAAGTCATGCACCACTTGAAGGGTCAATATCTCATTTCATGTAAATATTTGATAGGTCTAAATTACAATTTTGTTAAATCAATAGCCTATGCAGTCACTTCTCATTCTGAACAGAAAATGTGGATAATTTGCACAAACAAATATTTAATCTAATCTGTAGAATCCTCCCAAACCGCTGATACCCAAAAAGGGAACATGTTGTGAGTGTAGGCCTACATAATTAGTACCAGAAAATTACACAGTTGTTTAACAAGAGACTAATTTGCGCGCTGCTGTTTCGGCACTAATGCGTAACCGGAGAAGAATAGGTAGAATAACACGTCAGGACAAGCGCCTGGGGCAGTTCGCAACCCTACAGACGTGGATGTGTGGTCTCAACGATGTCTTTGCAAAATGGCTGATTGTACATTGTATATACATGCACATGATTCTCAATATCCAAAAGGCTACAACCGTCAAAATTTAGACTTTATATAGGCCTAGCATATATAGGCTATACCTAACCTGGAATTACGCAAATGATGAAAGAAACTCAGCCAAGGAGCACCAGAGAGCAGTTAGGCTACTGTCCCAGAATAATGATGCATATTGAGACCTGATTAAACAATGTGTGTACCCATGTTTGCGCTGCTATGTGTTATTTTTTATAAACAGACTGGTTTGTCTTTATCTTACACCGTATTGTTCTTGTCAGGAGGAATGAGTGTTACAAGATCAGATTGTTTACACCCAGATTTACCCCCACACCATCCCCTGAAACATTTTTTGCTTGACCAAACATTATTTCAAACATTTATTGATAAAATAGAACATTTATTTTGTACATCAGGTAAAATAAAACAGTTAAATCTGCAGTCCAATAGATATAGCCTAACTGAAACACTATTGTCTAGTCGACGTTAAACTTTCTACCAAGGACGCCAAATGTTTTGTAAGAGTATTCCAACTACTTCATTACACTGAACGATAGGATGATCTTTATTATTTGGACGTGAACTACAGCTTTTATTGTCTTGGGTAGTTTTTATGTGTGCTGTACCAATTACTTGACTAGCCCCTGAAGATAGTTCTCCAGGTATTCCATTCGATTGAGAGTGAGACACTCGGGACGTCCTACTTAAACTGTTGGGTTTCAATGATCGGACACAGCGGGCGAGGGGAACAGTAGACCGTGCCTTGTTCGCTTCAGCGGCATGTTTTTGCGTTGTTGCCTCTGGTGCTGTACGTGTGGGGTAGTCGCTGTCCACGGTGCTGGAGTTGAGCGCCTGTTCCCCGGTGCATAGCAGGTTGCTTGAAAGATGCGCCAGTACACTCAAACGACTGCTCCCATTAGAGTTGTCTGCCATCAACATGTATTGATTAACGCCCGCTAGACAATTCCGGAAGCCTGCTTGATAGTCAGAGATCTCAGAGTTTGTGGAAGAGCCTGAAAAATATGTACGTAGGACTTATATAAAACTTTGCGCCAAGTGTAGACATGTGCATACAATGCAGGGGTTATATAAATAGCGTTTTCAGTTCATTGCTGGCTAGTTTTGATAAAAATAATAGGATGAAATAGGTCTACGTCCATTGCCCAGGCCGACTATATAACAACTTGGACAATATGAAAGTGACGTGAAATAACTTACCATTCTGAATCTTTTGTAGATTTCTCAGATGCCTCACGGTTAGTTCTAAGATGTCTGCTTTCTCCAGCTTGCGTTTTCGAATCTTAAAAACGTAAGAGACATTTAGAGTTTTTTTTTTTAGCATTTATGCAGATACCTTAATTTTGATGTAGACCAAATTATATTCATGTCATCAAACTTACATTGTTGGTGTAGTAGTTCTCCAGTAGATATTTTAATTGATCTAAGCATTTGTTTATGCGAGCCCTCCTTTTCTTCTCCATAAGAGGTTTGGACACCTGTTGAAATTGAGAGGATATACCTTTTAAAGGCTACGTATACTTTCTGGATAGCTAAATATACTGATACGAGATGTCTAATTTCCCATGCCTCACTTATTGTAAGGTATACAGGCCTACATACCTTTTTCGCAGTTATTATTTTAGCCTTAATGCAGTCGGATGTCGCCACCATTCTTGAATTGAACCTGAGCTGAGCTTGGTTACTATTATATCTTCTCCCGACGAGTAATGGCATTCTGGCTTGCGACCCGATTTATATAGCGACACCCACTTAACATCTCAATGGAACAAGTGTAGTGTCAGCCACTTTGCGCTCAAAGAAATAGGCTCACAGCGCCATCCATGTCTCCCTTTTTGAAGCAAATAAAGCCATGTCTCTTACTATGAAGATAATTTCGAAAAATCTCACAGTTTATGAAAATAGAGCTACAGTTAATTGAATTTGGTAGGCTAATCATGTTCATGGTAATGGCATGTTTACGTCCAGAAACTGTTTGGTAAAATATAAAGATATTATATTGGCAAAAGTATATTTGCAACGTGGAATATAGTCTTTTTTGCAAACCAAATTTGTTTAATCAAATTCCGATCATAATTCAGATGTTGATTTGGCCTAAGACTTTAACATTTTAAGATACCAACGTGTGAGGTGATTCCCCCCCCCCCCCCCCAAAGATGCGTTAAATGTACCACATAAAGACCTAATTATATTGTTGTGTGTTGGGGTAGGCCTGCCAGCTAGTTCTATTCAGTCTTTATATACTAGTTTCACGCCACTATCCGTGGAAATTCTTTACATGACTCCACAACATCACGATTTTCTGGTTATGTTTCAATCTGAGTTACCTGTTGAACAAACTGTTAGACTGTCACCACCAACATACTCAAGTAACCCGACATGTAAACGACATTGTAAGCAATGAAAAATACACCATTTTAACTTTGGTATGACTTTTTGTTAGGCTATCAGATATAGGCCAAATGTGTCAACACCTTTGTTACACACAAGGCACCGAGGAGAATCGCTGCATGGGCCGCCCCTTGTCTCCCAATTATCCACACTGCACTGTCAAAAGACACATGTCTTGGGAAAGTCATGCCAGCAGTGTCAGTGGACACAGAATACCAATGCCGTCTTCTGCACATCACAAGACCTCCAAAATTATAGATGGACACTATTCTATCTTGAAAGAATAATCGAAGAAGACAACACATTTCAGAAGAACGTTGTATGTCTGGACTTTTGTCAGTGTTTGTCATGGAGTATCTTGAACAATGTAGGCTTATTTTATTAATTGGATAGAAACGTGGCAGTGTTGTATTTGGGGGTAGCCAATGTCCACACAGATGTAAAAAAATACCAACGTTATAGTTACAATTGAAGTGTGAAACCCAAAGAGAAACTTGAACATGATTTGTTTACGCCATTTGTAAGACACGCGACAGCTTATATTGATTTTCAAAGGTTATACTTTCAAAGTTGCTCGAGTCTACTCAAGCTTGATTCCACACAATGATTACAATTGAGCGCGCAGGAACAAATGGCGGAGAGGGACAGGGGTTGCGCATTAACATCTTAGTTGTGAAGCAAAGCACCAATGAAAAGACTGCAATGGCGAGAGGCCCTTGATCTTTTCTTCTGTCTGTTTTGTGCTCACAAATAAGGTCTGCGTCACCGATTCCCCAGTGGTTTAACACTAACTCACAAGCCCAAAGTCAGAAAGGCTATTTTGAAATATAAAAAGAAAAAGTATAGCTTAATAACCAATAAGGACGTTTTTAAACTTTTGTCAAAATAATGAAGGAATGAATTGTTGAATGAATTATAGGTAGCCTAAACGTCACAAAGCAGTTTGCTAGGCCTATTAATTATTTTTTGAAATGGGTCTTTGAAATTAGGCTATAGACGTTTATCATCAAAACTAGAAGCATTTTTTGAGGATTTAACATTGTCAGTGGAAGATTAAAAACGGCTATTGCTCATATTAAAACGTGCAAGGCTATGTAGAGTTCGGCCTATGGCTAATTGCGTAAAATCAACCGAATAATTGGTGCCAGGAATTTTATGTTGTGTTCAAAGTGGCAATACAGCGTTTAATCAGTATGAAATTCGACCACGATTCACTGGTGAATGAGTGCTGGTTCGTTTCTTTTGTCCTGCATTATCCGTGTTTTCACGCTCAGATTTTACAGGGACACGTAATTTTGCCATGGTTGGAAACATAGCAAACCGATGTATTTTTGATTCAGGGACAACTTGAAGAGATTTCACGTTGATTACATGGCATGGACACGAGGCCTATCATTTCAATTAGCGCCCATACTTGGCTTTATGGGGAGAATAACATTGGCCTACATTATTGTGACACAGCGAGGCTTTAAAAGGTTGCTAGCCGAATAGGTTAAACCACAGTGCTACTGATATACAAAAGAAGAGACAATCGTTTATCCATAATAATAGCGCAAAGAGACCTGTGTACAAATCGGACATGCTAATAACATGCCATTAAATTACAAGTTAATTGTATCTTTCTAAAAGCACCTCTTGCTTTTCCTTCACTTTCCCTTTTCTCTCTCGGGTAATTCATTAACCCTAATATTCTTTTGTTATGTATGTGTGGCAGTGGGGTTCGTACAAAGAATGCTGTAATTATTGGGGACTTTGAGGACTTGTTAACAGCAATTAGTGAAGCAATTATACAATTACCTACAATAAACTTTTTTCCACAGAAGAAAACTTGGTCATATTAGCAAGCGAATGGTCAGGGAGGAAAGTGAGGTTATATGGAATTGAAACGCCATTCAGAAAAGTAAAGGCTGTGAATTCCTCCTTTAGGCCATTAAACTTGTAGCCTAGATATTGGGCTTTTGTATGAAAGAAAATAATATTAAGATTTTATGTGATTTTAATAGTGTAGGATATATAACACAAGAGTTCCACAGTGCATAAACTGTAGGTTAGTTTACCTAGGCCTATTAGGCTACCTTACCTACGTCTAAGTAAGGTCTATAGGCCATAAGTAAATATAAGAACGGCATGATGCAGATTGTCACTATCTGACAGAAAGCGCAACTAATTGTGGAAACGCCTTCCGTTCAGGGTCTTTAGCAAAAGTGATGTGGGCAAAGTGTATTCAATTACTGAAGCTCTGTTAAAAAAGTACCATACACGTGTCTACTGTACTGACCAAAAATGACAGTATGTAGGCTGCAGAAAGAAAGGCTGTGCACGCGACGGTCCTTTAGCGAAGCTTTGATCAAACATCAAATATCATGAATTTCTATAGACTGGTCACCAGGTTATTTAAGGGTCTTTACTTTGGAAAGCCTACACAATAGCTGGTGTTTGGCTATGTGAACCGGGGTTACCAGCTGAAAAGAGCAGAGGTGCACATTAACATCGCTTAGGGTTCTCTCAAGAGCTGAAATGAACTAGTGGAAAGTAACTTTATAACTCGACTGAGGATGAGTCCCTTTGTGGAGCGTTTGACTGAAAGACACAAGCACCTAACAAAAGGAGCCCGTCATTGTTAGTCACTATGGCGCATGGGTATTGAAGTGCCTTGAATTGCTAAACATCTGGCATGACTCTACACTACTTCAGACGGATTAGAATAAGAATAACGTGGCTACTTTTGAAAACACTATCTTTGCCCATATGTTAGACAACAGAGTTACTAAGCGTATGATTATTTTGGCAATGGAAACTTGGTAAACATACGGAATTCGAATGAGAAGGCTGCATGCGTCAAGATCAACGATGTTGGATTGGAGATTTTATTATCAAAACCTATTAGGCTCATGCCTTGAGCATAAATTCCAAGAAGATCATACGATGGGCATCCAGCAACCTTAAAGTACCAGATAAAAATAGACAGACTGGGGTGCAATGAGACCAGGGAATTGATTTTGATGATGTGATTCATTATATGACTGGCTGGAGACAATTAGGCCCACTCAAATTGTAATTTTGCCAATGCAATTTTTTAATATTATGTTTGTATTAGCCTATTTGATCAGTAAACTTAGCCTAATTGAAAAGCCATGATAAAATGTATAGGCATCTATTAGGCGGGCAACTCGAACCCCAGCCATAGCCTCAAATCAGGGACGGTTTTGTCATTTTAAACATTCAGAAGTTTGGGTGCTTTGCATTTAAGAAAGACGTGATTGTTGTCAATTGTTGCAGCAGGTTTTCCCAGGACATTTCCTTTATCTAGAAAAAGTGGAAAATCGGAATGTACAACTGAAAAGCCAGGAGGCGTTCCTCCAATTTTCCTCGCTCCATATTTTGTGGAAAAGATATGCAGTCTCTCAGCAAAAGCGTAAGTGGCAAATGCGGTTACCGGTGCTTTAGTTAGACAAAGAGATCGTTTCGTGACCAGATGTAAGTTGAATATGGCATACACTACAAGGATTTTGGTAAATAATATAGCCTCAAGGAGGATTGGATAATTGTCCCTGTCGCTCTTGCTCCCCTTTACGAGTTGTTTAACTTATTTACACTCTGAGGGCTGAGTTTCCTTAAACTTCGTGTGGGGTGTGGATTATCTATCTACCCTAAAATTGGTATGAAATTGTCAATTTGTTGGTGTCAGCGTCCAGCTGGCGAACCGCACCATATGCCACGCACACAGGCACCATTTAGCGATTCGTTCCTAGTTTCACGGTGCGTCCCCCAAATTCTCCGTGGAAGAGAACTGAATGGTCACAACAAAATAGCAATTTACTCTCTGAAATGGCCACATAGGCTACTCCCCAAGGTAAGGCCTTTACGTTGACACAACTATAGGAGCAAATCCAGGGCCCCTAAAACCTCTAATTTTACGTGTTGACCTGTTTCGCCTTACAACAGTTCGCATAAAACGAAGGGGATTTTTGTCCCAAATATCCTATTTGTAACTCCTATATCAGGTCCTCTTTTAAATATTAAGATAATGTGTGTTTAAAACATTTTTTACCTAAGGACACTGGAAGCTATCAGATATAAGAATGAGGGGTATATGCCTGGATGGAGAGCTTAAACAAGCTATAGTAGGCCTAGTGTGTGTGTGTGTGTGTGTGTGTGTGTGTGTGTGTGTGTGTGTGTGTGTGTGTGTGTGTGTGTGTGTGTGTGTGTGTGTGTGTGAAATTAGTATTAGGTATGAGAGACAGATAAGAGGCTGGACATTATTTTCCCATATAATGATTTATTGGCAAAACATAATAGGTCTACGTTTGGTATGCCTACACAAAATACTTGAAGATTAACTGTTGAACTTCAGGTATGTTCTAACTATAGCCTACGTTTACACAGACTAGTAGCAATTTATTGCAAGCATAACCCTAAAATCTCAAATGTATGCGACTGAATTACATTTTATATAAACAATTTGTATTATATACTCCACAAATAAGCATAAAGCATACTAACAGTAAGGAGCTGGAATTTATTTAAACCACAACTGAAGCTCACCTATAGCCCCCTACCCAATCCTGAAGAGATTGTCAGTGTCAAGGCCTGGTAGCGACACCATGTGGTTAAGGAACATATAACACGAGAAATATGTCAGTAAAAAGGTCTGTAGTCTATAGAGACCAACTATAGTGTAAAAAAAATCAACTAGCTATATTTACTAAGGACAAATCCGTTATTTGACAGTAGAAAGACATACTTAAATTATTAACTTTACTAAAAGTGAATTACTTTAGAGTTTACTATAAACCTAGTATACAGTCATCACTAAAGTAAAAGTAAAAAATGCTGTTGTACCCCAAACCAAATAAAGATTCATAAAAAGGTATAAATCTAAATCTATGAAGAGATCAAATATAAGATAAATATCATCCATGTAACTTTGTATGTTGTGCTCCTAGTTGCTGATATTCAGGGTGTAACTTTGAATCAGACCTTGGAAGTGCTGTTGTGTATTTTTCTGAGGCTGAAAAATTATGATATAGCACTTTGGTAGAAAATACCAAAGGAGGATAGAGTACAGACTACAAACCACGGCCAATGCATTAAGACCCTGAATGTACTTCCCTTTGTACAGCATGGTGGTTGTGCTAAAGGCCATCCAGGTAAGGATAAGGATAAGCAGGCAAAAAGTGATTGCTTTAGCCTCATTATAGTTTTTGGGCAGATTCTTTCCAATGTATGAGATTATAAAGCATAAAATGCACAAGACTGCAAGAAAACAGTTGGATGTGACTAGTGGTCCAGAGCTGAACATTTCACATTTGATTATAATTAGGTTTTTGCTTGTTGTGTCATTATACGGTTTAGGTGGTTTGGCTACATACCCTGTAAGCAACAAGGCTTGAAAAAGAAAAGTCCCAGCTATGACTAGCCACTGTCCGTTATACTTTGTCCACCATTTGTACAACACAGGGAACTTAGTCGCCATTTTGAAAATGCAAACTATCTGAAAGGAGTGCACTCCTAAACAGGCTAAGCAAATAGAAAATAACAAAACAAACAAAATACTTAATAAACAACTAATTTCTGTTGGCTTACCAAGGTAGAAGAACACAGTGAAGCTAGCAACACTTAGACAGCCCAAGACAAGGACACACATTGGTCCCCCGGCAGACTTGACAACAGGTGTGTCAAAGTTGCGAGCAAAAAGAATGGTAACAGCCAGTGTTAGTCCAAGCAATAAACTAGTTAAGACCAGGATAACGATGGCAAAAGGTTCTGTATAAGATACGTACTCCACTGTACGATCAAGACAAGCAATGCTTCCTGGCTCTGACCACTCTGTCTTCAGACAGTTCTTGCACTGGTACAGACTCACTGTTTGACAGGAGAAAATTAGAACACAGACATGAATATTTCTCTATTCTTCACAGATGTGTGTACAAGATGAATGGATAACGCTGCTCTTTAAAAACATAAATATAGCTTTGTCCAGAAAGAGCACATTGCTTATTAAAGGGTGTAAGGAGTTTATGCATATCTATGGAAGCTCTTACCTGTTCTGTCAATATAGGTATCCCTTGGACAGATTTCACATTTAAAGCAGCATTTGTAGTCTCCATTCTGATTTCTCACAAATCCCTTTTGACAGTCAGGGGAACACTGTGACACAGGCACCTAAGCAAAAATAAGAATCTGTTACTGTGAAGACAAAGAATGTACTGTTTGTGATAAAAAAATAATAATGAAAAACTCACAGAGCCCGTATGCCATTGTATTTTACTGTTGTTAATAAAGAACTGGAAATTTGGGTAAGTTTTGTAAGACCCAAACATTACATGACAGCCATTCTTCCAGAACAGGATTTCATATGATGCAGACACTGGGTCCCCATGAACATCAAATTGAATATTTTGGTTTAAAAGCGTGAAATTTGACTTCTGTAACTCCCTCAGAAGCTGTGAACATATGAATATAATACTTGCAGAATTAGATGAGTAAGAGATGCATATTACATCAAGTAAAAAAATCATTAAAAAGTCAGCTAGCCTGAATATTGCATTTGAATTAGTACCTAAACAGTACCTTTAAAGTTTTACCTATATTCAATAATCTATCCATAGTGACTAGTCTGTTACAACATAAAAAGACACACTTTTACTAAAATCTTCAAACAAATGTGCTTAATAGGTTGCATTAACTCACCATGAAGGGGTGTACTGTAACATTGTCATTGCATCCCTCATTGCTGCACTCCAACACATTGTGTAATGCTTTGGCCAATGCATAGACGGAAGAGTAAACAGCAAAATTGTGGGATACGTCTTTAGAAAGGACTTCCTCTGTACCCACAGCAGTGCATTCGTCACAAGCATGTCTACAGAGTATCTCCTCAGAAGAGTCTAGTGCACAGGCTGTACATTGTCCTTGCTCTTTTGAGAAATAGAGATACTCTTCGAAACCAGGTAATGGTACAACTGACAGTGTTACCCCAATTATGGTGCCGATCTTCTCGATTCCCTTCAGTTTGGGGAGTTTTTCGTCTAAAGACCAGACATCACTTGAAATCCATACTTTTTTTTGTATGTTATTTGTTATTGCCGTTTCAAAAACAACCCCTGCATCACTCGGCAAAGTAAAAACAACAATAACATTTACCCCAAGATTATCTATTGTTCTAAACATATCTAGGACATTGGATATTTTCTTCACATTAGCTGTATACGCTAAGCATATTTCAGTGTCCTTTATCATGCTTATGAAAAGGTCCAAGCCGTCTTCACTGTAGGCATCCTGGCTGGTGATGAAAGCAACCCAATGCCACTTGTAGTGTTGCAAAATGGAAATAATCAGCTGTATAGTGTCCCGGTTGCTGGGTACAGTTCGAAAGAAAGATGGATATTTGCTCTTCTCACTCAGAGCTGAACTTGCAGCTCCATAATTGATCTATTAAGACAGACACCGTTTTTTTGCATAGGTTTCTAAAGCTCAAATCATCCAGCATCAACATAACATTTACATTATTACATACAAGGCTTATACACTTTTACTCTGAATACCAGGACTGTAATCAAACAATAATAATAGCTTGTGTTTAGAACTATGAAATTGTTGTTTGAAGATATAAAAACACAACTTTACCATAGGAATGAGGTGCATCATGAATAAAGGAGCAATAGTCATGGTATCTTCACTTCTGTATGGACCGATGATTCCTATTACTTTGGAGAGGTAGTCAACATATTCATCCTTGACTTCTATGGATCCATTACTGGACATGAGACTCAAGACAGTTGGAAGGTTGAGGACATTTGAGCAAAAGTCGAATATTTCATAACCAAGTGACTGATTGGGCAGGATGAGGGTAGAGTTATTGATCTCCTCTACTGCAAACCTCATCACCTGGAGCCTTCGATAACTTGCCAGTGTAAAGGGCTGTCTGTAGGAGGATTGTGGGAAGTTTCAGTTAATCTAGGTATGTCACAACATCCATTCAAAATCAAACAGCATGTGTGCCGCATACTGTATGACTCTAAACAGCACTGTCGACTAAAAATGAGGACACTGAATGAAAATAAAATAAGATATGAGTGCATAGCATTTCAAATAAGGAAATCTTAAAAATCCCTTAAAACTGAAGGATGCACTGAATGTATCAAACAGATTGTCAGCATGGGCAGAAAACCAATTTACAAAAAAACAACCTACTCACTTTGAACAATCCAATTCGAAAGGCAGATCATGAACACCGTATGTGATGGTAGTATGAACATCAAAAAGTCCACCCAGCAAATACTTTCCATCTAGGTCAAACTCCATGCAGGAGCCATTGGGCAGCAAATGTTGGAGAAGCCCCGACAGAACCAGCAAAGCTAAGAACTCCCCCATCATTGCTTTGATTTCACAAAGCAACATGTACCTTTCATAGCTTATTGCCTTACCTTTGGTCAAGAACAAAATGTCAAGCACCAACTTCACAATCCCTTTACATTTGTCAATTTACATACTCTTCTGTATGCATCATTTGCTAAACCATCCTGAAGCAAATGTGCTGTACTTTAGAAAACCAATGAATCAAAATAAATCAATTCATTGTTAACCCTAGGATGTGCACCTAAGTAAATAAGGATGTGGTCAAAAGAAATAATGAAAACATTTGACTATTCCTGTGAAACAAATGTTGTGAAGCTGCCTCTCTTTGCAAATATTATACCAACTGCGGAAGGCAAAATTGATTTGCTGTCCAAAGGCATGACTCAAATAAACATTGTAACAAACATCATAACCCATAAATCAAAGTAAGCAGGTCCACCCACCTCTAATTTCAAAATATGAATCTGAAACACCAATCCTTTGCTGGAAGGGACACAGTCTCTTTAATAGCATTTGGAGTGAAAAAATTACACTTAGTTATTAAAATCATGTTTTTAACTTTAGCACAAGAGAAACCAAGAACATGCAATGTAGTCCATGGGAAACACAAATCTAGAGTCTAATTACCGGTTTTGTTTAATTTGTTTCAAATAACATGATGGGTTCAACAACTGAAAATAGTCTTGTGATTTGAAAATAAACAAGTAAAAATAATCAAACAGTTTGATCTTTTAAAATATATAAATCCTCAAGACAACCCTTTTAAACAAAATGAACTCTTTTCTTTTTTACAGGAAAAAATGTTTTGATCCTTTATTACAGTGCTGATCAAGGTATTCCAAAATGTCTCTGGTTACCAAAAATACTACTGCACACACTTATAAGATCCCCAGCATACTGATAAAAATGCCAAAAAAGTTTGGGGTGGAGAGAGAAAAAGAAAAACGTGTTCACAACCCCCTTCATCCATTTGTTACATTAAAATCTCTCAATCTCAATTTTCTTATGTGTCCTCTGCAAAAGAAGAGAAAGAGAGAATATATTTGTTTGGAATGATTTGATTTTTGGCATCAGCTTCTAAATAAACACAGAATGTAAGAATGTACATGCTACTAGATTTCCATGGAAAGTACCCCTAGCTTGAACACACACATGGTTTCATTGCAGTGTCAAAGCCTGTGGACTTGATGTGTGTATCTTGGATTGGTAAAATGTACAATATACATTTGAAAGAAATTTGGTTATAAATTTAACAGGGACCATGATGCAAAATCCTAGGATAGTTTCCAGGAGTGCGGACAGACAGTTTTCTCTTTTGGTTGAACAATACAAGACACAAAAGCAGAGGAACTAACACAAACATACTCTAATCTACTGGAAGCAGTAATGCAACTACTGATGCCACCAACATTGAACTATGCATCATGTGATAAAATATGACATGAAGCCCATCATAATCGCTCTTAATCTTAACAATTCCAGGAAAACTATGCAGTAAGGAAGTTGTCTTCTATCCAAAACAGCAGATAACTGTGAATGTGTTTTAATAATTGTTGAAATAATAAATGAATGGTTATGATAGGCAGCCTTCATAGTGTATGCATGTTCACTAAAATTGACAGCATGAAGTACAAAGGACATTTTAGTGGGAGCCTCTCAAGCCAGTGCAACAGTACACTTGATCACAAGAGAAATCATTCATAAACTTACATTTTTACTTAAATTTTAATTTACATCTAATTTGGTTATTTCACTCTAAATCTAGGTAATTTCCAATAAATGTGTTACAAACAAGTAGGTACAATGTCAAAAGTTGGCAGATTTATTTAACTTGGAGACAGAGCTTAGTAGTTGAAGGGAATTGTCCACAATAATCCACAACTTAGTTTTACTGCAATCCCATTCAGTGCCAAATCCTCTAGGTGACTTTATACTTACCCTATAGGGTTACAAGGCAAAAGGTGGCACTGCATGTCAGCCAACTAAACAAACAACTGATCCCAATGGAAGATGACTCACTCAAACCCCCATTTCCTACAAAGGCAGCATTTCTTGACTAAACCAATCCTGGACACCCCCCCCCCCCCCCCATCCAACACTGTCAACATGGATCAAAACTCGTTTCCATTCTCTGTTTGTTCTCCTTTACAAAGAAGCACTGACCCATGTCATCCATCTGACCACGCTTTAAAATTATTATTTTTTGGATCATTTTAATTTCAAAAATATTGGGGGAGGGTTTTTTTTGTTTTGTTTTTTAACTAGCAAAAGGTTTCCCTGTGTCTTCCTTGCCTCTGTAAGTCCTCTTCCCATGTGTGAATGGTAGATATCTGTACTTGACCATATGCTGAAAACAGAGTTAAAAAAACATTTACTTGACAAAGACATTAGTAATCTGCAATTAGCATGTGCATATTGAAGCTGTTTAATTCAGTAGACATTACCCTGACAGTTTGAAGCCCTTTAAATTGCCGTAAATAAACATATTTAAAAGGGAATATTTCATTAGCGTGGTATGCAAAAATACAATAATACACAAATTGATGAATCCCTTCAATAATCATGAGTCTCTTTACTATCTGCAATTGAATTCAGGTCTTCGTAGCAGATGTGTATAATCTTACCTTGATCTGCCTCTTCATGGTAATGCAGAAGAGCATGATGAAGTACATTACAAGAATTGGCCAAAACACTGGCACATTGAAGGCTTCAAAGAATGTGCAAATCATAGCGATGACAATGCCTTTTGTTGCCGAATGCCTGAGGAAAGAAGCACAACACAACATAAATATACAGTCTTTTATAATTACTAGTCACACACCATTGCAGTCAAACTGGTTGCCAAACTTGAATTTGTAGTGACACAAATTATTGATTCACATCCAATTATTGTTATTCATTAAAACATACTAATGAACTCACTTGTTGCAATGCAAATCTTAAACTGACCAACCCACAGGCTAGCCAATGATGGCATTCAAAAGCATATATTTTTCTAAATCTTGTGACACAGTTATAGGCTTCAAAATGGCTCAGATCTATCAGCATGCAATACTAATTAGTCTTAATCTATTCAAATCCCCTTTTGCAGCATGGTCACCAGTAATCCTGTCATATGGCACAAGTGTACCATCTGACAAAGTACCAGTGGGTTGCAGGAAAACTAATTTGGGAAAATGGGTTGGCATATGTAATCAGTGGTTACAATGAAAAAAGAAAAGGTCATTTAAATCATTTGTGGAGGGTAGCAATAGATGGTTGAGTTGTTAAGGGCTCTCACCAGAATTTGAATTCAGGCAACCTTCTGATGAAAGGGCGGAACTCCTCATTCTGCTTGGTGGGAAGAGCTGGGCCTTCATCTAGAAATCGGTGGAGAGGCTAAATGGTTCACATGTGATAGTGTTCCCAGCTGAGCTCACAGATGTATTGAAAAAACGTGAACTGTACAAAAATCTAAAATGTGAGGACGCTGACAGTGCCAAAACAGGAATCATTTCTCACACTACTACAGATGTGTCTGCAGAGAATGGGGGTGCACCAAATTGTTGTCCTGTACACTACTGTACAGGAGTTCTGAAACATCTGGGTTACAATTGATCATACGCATCCATACAGATACCCAAATGTTGAGTTTTCTCAACTTTTGCATCCATAATTAACCACAGTACAACCTGCCTTTGGCCATTTTGAAAACAATCAAACACACCCATACATAGGTATTGTATCGAGAAGTTATGCCGTTTTACAGTCTGTAAAAATATGCAATAGTGTGAACCAGGTTTAAGTAATTAAGCCATGTACCACTTAAAGCAAACCAAAAATCCCAGGTAAATGTCTGGTATTAAGAAGAACAACTTGCCTGCATCATCAAGCATTGATGGATCCACTTTTGGTGATAGAAAAGCGATGAACAGGTTGAGATGGTAGATTCCCAGAGCATATGTGACTATATACCAACCCTGAAAATAGCAGAGAAATATCTTACATTTAGACAAACCTAAGCCCTAAAATTAAGTACAAGCTATTGTCAAAGTTTGGGTCTGAGATAGCTGCAACGTTGAAAAAGAATATCCACTGGAATGCTACCTAAACTGTTTGAATATGTATCATTTTAATGCATGGGAAATATAAACAACATATTTCATTGTGAATAAGCCGCATGCTTCTTTACCTGTAAAATGTACACTCTGATCATGTAAATGGCCGTTAGCAGAAGAGTTACTGCCCATCGTACAATTGAGAACGGTGTTGACTTGTCGAGCCATGACTGATAGATCTGTATGGGAGAGCAGGTAGAAAGTTGATAAGAAATCAGTAGTAAACAATTAGTAGACAACAATTCCCTACAATGTCATATATTTTGAAATAAATTTGTTATTGCAGCACAGTATTTGGTTGGTCATAATAATTGTTTAGTTCGATGCGATCTCTGCTGTAGTCGGTACCTGTCCAAGCCGCGTGAAAAAGCTACCAATTACAGATGGTTTCCCATGGATCGATTCACCAGCACTGTCCCCTTCTGACATTCTGCTTGTGGAGACAAAAAGGCAGACATACATTTTTATCAGACATCATCATAGTCTAACCCAGTCTAGTATTGATTAGGATAAGTGAGCAGAATAGATTGTATACTTGAGGGTCTTGGATTTCCAAGTGAGTCTCAAGAGAAGGGTGATAACAGTTCATTCAAAGACACTTTTCTCTGAGTGTTCAGTACAAGGTTAAAGAGGCTACAAAAAAAGTAGATCAAAAATACTCATATGTGACCATCATCACTAAATGATGGTACATAATGCATTGGTCTGTTTGACTAACTATATAACGTAATTTTATTGATCTATATCAGCTCCTTGAGGTTTTGGATGATAGTGAGATAACTTTGAGCTGCTATAATTAACTAGAGATTATCTAACATTCCAAACGGTAATTGCCATAGTATGTCCACGTAGAAATACACCGGTACTGTATTGTTTAGCCAAAACTTGCTAGCTGTTACTACTGTAGATAGGTGGTATGAAGCTAACCACCAGCTAGCGTAACGTTACTAGGCCTGACAAGGGAAATCTACCAGGCCGGCAAACAAACCAACAACCGATCACCAATACGGGAGCTATTTGATGTAGCAGACCACACGCAACTTAATCAATGTCACCCAGCTAGCTTGCAAACATGCAGTAGTGAATTACTCACGGTCGAGCGTTGTCACAAATATGATTTACAGATAAATAAACCTACCTAGCTATATACGCTAGCTAGCTAACGTTCACCGGCTATAGCCAAGCTACTGAGCTAGCTACCATTCCAAGCTAGCTGGCCGGCTAGGTACGCCCCACGGCACTAGGGAGCTAACGAAATGTGAAACTACAGTGGAGAACAACAGGCACTAGTCGTTCAATCAATGACTGTGTCGGATCATATACCCTTTAAGATAGTCATCTATCTAGCTGTACTTACACTAACATCAACCACATGCCTTAATATTATGCATAGCAGACTTTTTTTTTTTTATCAGAGAAGGTTTTCATGTTTAAATTCTGACTGAAGCTAGCTAACATGTTGATCAGCTAGCCGGCGTATGTTACTCATGTCCTGTCTTGCAATAATAGGACAAATTATGTCTGCTAGATAGCTAGATGTTGGTTATCTAACCTTGCATAACTAGCTCACTAGAAATAATTGAGAATTAACAATTATGGTACCTTCCTGGTCCAACTAGAGGCTTCTCTGGGTTTTGTAGTTTTCACGTAAACGATATTCTTTAACATCGGCTGTAAAGCAATGAATGATACCCTACATTCCCCACAGTTGACCTGTAGCTTAACCCAAGCATTCCGTAAACATGACCTGAAGTCCAATCTGCTAATATTTTAATTTATATATCGGCGTTAACTGGAAGACGAACTACATCCACCAGCAGGAATCTAAAACATTTGACAACTCACTTCCGGAGAAACTGCTACTGTAGGCTGTACCTCACAGAATTGTCTCTCGGTTGGAAACCAAGCTAGCGTTAAATTGACGGCTAGCTAGCTAAGTAGCTACCACAACTATGTGGTCTCTTGAATTGCTATTTGTAGGAATTGTACTGAAGGTCTTACTTCGGTTTGGGTACCTTAATGGTACTAAAATGATATACCACAGAACTGATTTCATACTGAGAGACAAAATGCATAATGACAGACTTTTTTCTTACCTGATGCGGCCGCTGTGTCACTCGGCTCTACCTAACTAGCTACCTCTCGTGCAGGCTAGTGAACACGTCAGTACTTCCGCAAAGAATCGCTCCAACTTCAGGCATGGTTAGTAGAATTCCGAAAATCCGAAACCATGATCCATATTACAGACTCAACGAAAAAAACGCACATTCTGCTTGTGTAATTAACTTAAAATGTTTGATGTATTATTGTATACAATATTTAATTTAATTTAAGTATTTTTTTAAAACAATGTAAAATTATTTATCAAACTTCCATTCACGTGAAATATGTTTATGATTAAGCTATTTAAATGTTTTTTATCATCTGTTTAGTGCCATATTATTTAGGGTGTTCTCAGGAACACCCTCTGGGGGGCACAGTGGGTCTGTTTCCTAACAGCAGGTAAAGCTAGTAGCATTTCCAATGAATCTTCCATGACATTTCTGACAAGGCTTCGTTCAAGAAATTGTATGAAAGAAATGCATGGTTTTACATTTTAAGTAAGAAATACGCTATACATATATAGTAGTACTTCTGTAAAGAAACACTTTTTAATATTAATGATTTACAAGAAGAAGAAAACTTTACATGTACAACCTCAAATAGGAACATGACACTGATATGAACACTATTACTTTAGAACATTAGTACATCTTGTATATAAAAAGAAACACCAACAGGAAATGTCCTAACAAAATGACACACTACCATTTACAAATGTATATGGGATAACACTGATTATAAGCACATATAACTTGACATTATTCTGTGTCTCTGTAAAGCAGTAAAGCACTTTATTTTCTTTCCAGTTCTGTGTAAGAGAAGGTCCCTGTGGCTGTGTATTATATTGTGTTTGGTGAATGCTGTGTAAGTGGATTATTTACATATGTATCAAGTAGCCAAAGCAACATATTTTTTTCTACAGATAAAATTACGTCATTTAAATTTGCTTTCGAGCTGAATAGGAGTGCATGTCTCACATGGTGTTACAATTGAGATACAACTATTCAACTGAGTGGAGAAGTGTGCACTGTCCAATATTCCGTTACAAGTCTGTCACATTTAGGTTGTCTGCACATCTCAGAGCCAAAGCTCCTCTAACTACCATTTAGGAACAGTTGAACACAGAGATAAGCAATGTTCCAATTCTATCTCAAAAAACACCATTGAATCAATTAACAAAGACAAGTGCAAGGAAATACAGGATTTGTAGGATACACACACGGCTCTGAACAAAACAAACTGTAATCAAAAGGAAGAGCTTGACCTGCAAGACTCTAAAATAAAACAAAGAGATAAGGCTATCATTTTAGTTACATGGGTTAGAAAGTAAATTCAGGTATTATTTGATTCCTCAAATTTCTAAAAGGTCATTGTAAAAACCAGTAAAAGATAAACTGGGTTCAATTTAAAAGTACTTTGTTATTATCACTTTTCCTAATGGATGTCATGTAACACAATTCATAACATAAAAAATATTATTGATCTATTTCTGAGTTTTGTCTGATGGTCTCTTTAATGTTCTCTTGATTAATCCTTACTACTCAACACAAAATGTACCTCTTTTGAAATTACAAAGTTAAAATTTCGTCAAAAAAGCAATTCTATACAGGGACTCACTTACATTAACATCTTAACATCTGACAGGATCAGAGTCCAACCGTCCAATCTTTTGTATCTGTAATACTGTTTTTTGGGTTACCGCACAACTTCCGCTAACAATTTAATAAAAAATTACATGGGACTTAGATGTACCTACAATATGTATACAATTCAAGTGGCATATTATCCAATAAGACTTTTAATACACTAGGGAGATTAGTTCCTCGCAATTATTTTGTGGTGAAAAGATAACTAGGCACAGAGACTTTAAATAAGTGCTCTAACCAAACATATGTTATATACTGGTACCATGTTACTTGCTTTTTTTCAGTTTTATATCTATAGCAACATTTATTTGGTGTCATCAGATAATGACACCATAAAAAATCTGAAAACACAATATAAGTGTTTTCAGTTTGACCACAAATGTAATATAGATTTTACAGAATGTACATATATTTACAATTACAATAGTAAAAACAATAAATAAGTCAACTAAGATCTAATTGTGCACACGGTCACATAGTGGTAGCTATATTTTTGTATCCACCAAAGTATGGCCATAAGCATCTGATTATTGATGATTTCACCAAAATAATTTACACTCCTTGCTGACCTACTTTGGAAATGGGGTAAATACAGATTTTCCATAGTAGCCCATAATCTTTGTTATTTTTAACTAGTTTTCAACAGTTTTATTGCATCAAAAAGTTTCCAGGATTGTGATTATAAAAAATCTTTCCCAATTCAATGTCATTATGTCACAATTTAGTGTCCCTTTGTTCACTAATTTATTGGATACATGTAACATCTTGGAACATCACTGCTTGATAGTTCAAGTACAATAGATACATCCAGAGAACTGCATACATGTACAACTATGTCCCCCCATAAAAATGGGAAATAAAAATACCTCAGCCACAGCAAAGTATTAACATTTAAAACTCATGCCCAACTATTTTGTCCATGAATTTCTCATTCACTGGATTTCTGTCAGTGGAGATCTCTCTCCATGAACTCCTCTTTGATGGAGTGCTTTCGTGATACTTTACAGTCGGGCATGTCGAAGCCGAAGTCGGGCCACTCATCAGCGGCTGCCACTGCAGGGGGGCCGGTGCCGGGCCGGTTGGGGATGGTGATGGTGTGCCGCACACGAAAGTGCACAGCCTCCATGACGCGTTGTCGCTGGAGCTCGCCACCGCTGCCGATCGCCATGGCGGTAGCAGCTGCGGACATGTTGCTGCTCGAGCGAATGAGCTGCTGGCCGTGATAGTCGTGGTGATGGGGAGGACCACCTTGTTTCATTTCTTGCAGGCCTCGCCAGATGGCCAGACGAAACTGCTCAGGGATCTTCAGAGCACCCAGGTCCTATGGTTGGCAATGATAGAGAGAAAAGTCATGGTGAAGACCAGAAAAGGAGAAGTGGGGAAAAGAGAGCCAAGTAACCTACATACATAGTATTAGTAACATGAGGTTGTGCACTTTCTGAAGCTATTACCTCCATGGACAGAGTTTGAAGGTGGTAGATACTCTGGAGACCCTGGGAGGTGAAGTAATCAATGCAATTCTGGCAGCCCAGGCTGGTTAGAAAACTGTATGGAGAGAAAAGCAGTGCTATTAAGATTTGGCTTACTTTCAGATTTAATTAATCAAGTATTCCTAAAAGAACGGGACAGGTCAAACAGAAACAGTGTGATGGTAGCTCTGCTTCGCACCGGGCTTAGCTTGATGCATTGTTATTCCCATTTGCTTGTCTGTAATATGCTCTTAGATCTCCATAGGTGTTTAGGGATATGACATAAAGTAAAAAATGTGAATAGCAAAGTAAACTGATGCATTTTATTTTATTTCACTGATTAAAATGCAATTATGGGAAGAGAAGATAATACAGTCTTAAATTATATAGTAGGCTACTTTTACACAATTAAATCAGTGTAGCCCATGATTAATGTATGTCACAAATGATAACAAACCATCTTTACCTTACAATATGATTTTAAAGTAAATCATTAAGTGCATGCAATGTATTAATGATTCGTAAAGCCATTTTGATTTAATCAAATCCTTTATTATAAATACATCCATATAAAAGTATTTGCTACATACAATTTTGACAAAACAAAAACAAGACAAGACAATAACCCATTTACCTCTGGATTCATAATTCAAGACACTGCCAAATCAAAGCCTTAACAGTGGGACACAGTAATGCCTAAATTGTAAACCAATCGCATCAAAACATCTGAAAATTAGCATTCTTTGAACGTCCATTCACTGGGCATTTTCAGACCTTGTTCCGATGCAATGTGAAGAGATCAAGAGCTTAAGATTCCACTAAGGGCACAATGTTTTACCGAGTCACATGGTCAGGTCATGGTCCTACATGTGACAAAGCTGAGATAAGATTTGCTTTTTATATTGAATATGCTGCTTTAGAAGGCCATGTGGATTGGATGGATATGAGAATGCAAATAGTACTTTTTATTGGAAAATAGAATCTAAATCTTGAATAAGTTGGCCTGTAATAAAACAAAGGAATATATAGACCTTTTATATAGGTCTATATTTAACCTTGGTAGGCAAAGTAGGAGGCCCTGTTTCATTTTAACTGCAGTTTCACGCACTACATTAAAGTTTGCACATGAGGCAACCCAAGTTAATGCTGGAAGCAAATGCTTCATTAAGGTAACATTGCAACTGTTATTATATAATTTGGCACTGTTGGACTAACATCGCACCCAACAACAACTTAGATGTCTATTTATGGCTCTTATTGGCTAGTTTTGCTTGTGACAGTAGGATAGAAGAAGTCATTGGAGGGTGAGGTACCTGACAAGGCTGGGGTCAGGGTTATACGGAGGGGGAGGGGTGCAGTGCGATGTGGACACCATGGATTGGCCGCTGTGTCCGCCATTCATGTCACCATTGGTCTGCATGTGGTGACTGTTGAGCATGTTGGGACCTGTGGAGGGACAGATATCATAGATAAATTAATAAAGATAATCAATAGTTGTATCACACATGACCTTATGGTACAATGTTTCCTCAGCTTCATTTAGAAACAAAAGTACTCTTGGAAAGGTAATGTTCATAAATGACGTACTGTATGTGCACACACACACAAACCCAACCAGACAGACAGACACACACACACACACACACACACACACACACACACACACACACACACACACACACACTCACACTCACACTCACCCATATGGGTCATGTTGGGGGAGGGTACAGAACTCTGCTGAGACTGGTGTCCCACTAGTTGGTTGACAGAGGGCAGTTTGCTGATGCCTCCATGGACATGCAGCTTGTTCATGTTGGACAGAGGAGAGCCGTAGGAGGATGGAGATGCTACATGGCTCCTGTAGACCAGAAGATGACAAGAGAAGTGTAAGAAACCCTTGAAGAGATATAAGTTACAATATACTGTACTGTGCAATGTACTGTTGTTTTAGTCTCATGCATTCTTTTAGTGTGTCAGTAGAAAGCACAATGTTTAAATAGTTCTGAAATAATTTCAGAATAGTTTTCTGCACAAATACATAATTTTCTTTCTAGAAATTTGCACAGTAATGTATGTGTGTGCAGCTAGGATACATGGTAAGTGTCAATGTATCTGAGTGTGTACAATTCAATAAAATGGATATGAAACGTGATAAATCACATACCGAATGTGTGGGTATGGAAATGCTTATGGTCACGTATGCAGCCAACTCACTGTCTTTGGAGCATCTGTTGCTGCTGTTGTCTGTAGGAATCCACCAGCTGTTGTGGTACGAGCTCCACTAGTTCTAGACTGTCCTTGATCTTCATCAGGAGATCAAAGTTCTCTCTGCCACGTACCTGCACCACACAGACACACACAGAAGCAAATGCAAACACACAGGCATAAGCACCAACATGAAAAAGCACGACCAGTAGCAATGTATTTCACATTCATACAGTGAGGGTTTATTTGTGGCTGAGTGAAACCAAAACTGGTACTGATGTGGTGCTGCTGAACAGGATTCCTTACAGGAATATAATAAACCTCCTCTTCTCCATGCCGCCTCTTTTTCATGTTGATGTTTGGATTAGGAATGTTTGGAGCGGCCTGTTTGAAATCTGGAAACAAAAACAAAACACCAATTATATGTAATGTAAATGTGTTACGTAAATGAAGGATTGCGGGAAACATTAAAGATATTCAAAACTTTGACCGAAGGGAGACGCACTGCGCTTGTTGTTGTTTCCGTTCTTTGCTACATTCTCGTTCAGGGCTTGCTGCTCTCTGAAATGGTCCTCGTCCGCTTTGCGGTCTCGTCCTGGACAAGCACATATTCGACCTTCAAACGACCTTCGTCCCAGGACCTGACCACTTTAAGAGAAATGTTGTACAAATTAAACTATTTATCAGAGAGGACCCGCATGTTCATCATTATAACTGGGTTTCAATTATTGTTCCATTTAAGTATGTTCTGTGTGGGTAATTTTCCCCTGCTGGGAAAACATAATGCAATACATTATACACATATAGACATAGACAAGTTATTTGGTAATGATTACAAGTCACTCACTCTCTTGTTTCCAAGGTGATGATAATGAGGATGGGTCTTCGGTTCATTCCGCCAACACAACTGCTGTTGCACATGAAGTTGTACAGGATGGTGGTAAACTCAGTCCCCACCTATCAGAGACAACCATAGGACCCTGGTTAATATTGGTATGGTGACACAGTGCCTGGCACTGTCGCCTCACAGCAAAAAGGTTTGATTCCTGCACGGGAAGCTATTGGGTGGGCTATCTTCCAAGTCTCTCTGTGTGGAGTTTGCATGTTCCGTGCTCACATAGGTTTTCCTCAACAAATATAATGTAATCCTAAAACATGAAGAACAGATTTCTCTCCTGCCCATTTCCCTCGCCAAGACATGGATGAGCATTTGACCGTGGCCCCTGGTTGCTGTTGATATGGTAGACCACTGCTCCTGGCTGCCCTTGGAGGAAGGATAGCAGGATGGGAAAATGGAGAGGAAGCATGTGTGTGTGTGTTTCCTGATGTCACTGCTCCCTGTACACATGTAGGTGTCACACTGTAAAGACGAATACATGTTTCTTCTTCTTCTAATCCGGTTGACTGGAAACCCCAAGGTTGTCATCAACCTGTCTTTAAAAGCTATTTTTCATTGCCCCTAGGTGGCGGTATTGCTGCACATCAACTGTGCTGTGAAAGCTGTTGCAACAACGCAATGTACAGTCATTTGTGTATGTCACATTATTCTTGCTGTCTCTTACAATGTGATTTTTCACCACCATACTAGTCTAAACATGACATCTCACTTAAGTCTTTATTTTCATGTTGTATTTTATTAATGCGTTACTATATTATATTATTATTGTGCTTCTGTATTCATATGTAAACAATTGATTACTGTACTTGCTTGATATAAGGGGGGCCTGAATACCTACAAATCAAATTATTTCTATCATATCACACCTCCATCAATTTAATATAATTTTCTCATTATAAGCCTCCTGTTTTAATGTTGGGCATCTCACACCTCACCACACCCTGGGAGCTTGTTAGGAGACACTCACCTGTGGGGACTCATAGGGCACCATGACACTCTGCCTGCCTGTGATTGCATCATCCACATACTGGGATAGGTTGTTCCCCTCTACCCTGATCAGATGGCTGGCTGGGGCAACCTGGCCTAAAGTGAGAACAGATTGAAGAAAAAGTGAGAGTAGGTTCACTTGGCCTTAGGTCTGCTTCGCTAGACCACTTCCAGTGTACATATAGACAGGAAGGATGACCTTTTAAGCATGTAAGGTTTTGTAAAAATACCATCATTGAAGTCACGTCCTAGTTCGTGATTGGGGCAGCGTTTGACCACCTCGGTGACATGCTCTGCTTTCTTGTAGACAGGCATGGCCCGGATAACACTGCCATGCGGTGGTGTGGAAGACAGCTTGACCTGGATTGGACAGGTCTTGGCAATCTGACAGTAGAGCTTCTTCAACAGTGGAGAGTACTAGGGAGGCAAAGGCATGGGCATTAATGTTTGAGAGAAAAAGGGAAATGTCTGTTATGTTTACAGTACTATGCTCATTTTATTCATATTTCATATCAAATTTTACTTTAATTTCTGTTGTGGATGACAGATAACTGTGCCTTAACATTGAAATATGAATTAAATAATAAGTGAATGAAAAGCAGTATTCAACATTGAACACTAAGATGAGTAAGTAAGAATAAATGACAGGAAGAAGAAGGCATATAAGTGGTCTGTGGATTTCTAGGATAATATATCTGTTTGGATACCTGACTGAAGGGAAACATGCATCTTTAAAGATCCCTTTGTGCTCTCTGACAGGCACATCTGCCATTACTGATACTGGCAGTCATTCTGCCGAAAGCATTCAAATGCATCCAAAGCCATTGGGGGAGAGGGGGATGTCTCACTTAACAAGCTTCAACATGTCCTAACACTATCAAGAAATCCCAAAAATCCACCTGAGGACATAAAAATGGGACCTTCCATGAAAAAAGTGTGTTTTGTGTGGACTTGCTACTCTGAAGCTGAAGAGAATCTGAATGCACATGCAGCAATGTTCTCAAGGACAAGTGTAGGGATTGTATGATTGTTTCAACGATGATACATCTTTTCCCCTGTAACAACAAAACCATCCGAGTGAATGCAGTTCTAATCCTTCCATAAGTCTACGGATCACTTTTACGTTTTTACACCACAGTAAGATACCTACAAAACAAGACTTACTGTTTATACCTTGTATATGGATTTTGTCTACTGACTAGGCTATCCTATTGCTGAACGTAATTCCCATTTGAGAGTGATCACATCAAAAGCTCAAATCTGCTTGGGTTCCTTGTTTTGACACTGTAATCACATTACAATCCCCTAAAGGCCTTAGGGTGTGTGGGAGAAGCTGAATCAACACATTAAACTATTCTGCAAACGTACATATTCCTACCTGTGCTGCATGTCCTGACAGCTCATCCATATCATGAATAATTATTTTGAAAATGACAACCTGTACTTTCTCACAGTTGAAGACTAAGGGACTTGCCCTAACAATGAATTTATGAAAGAAATCATAGGTTATAATCTTATGTCTGAACGGATGGTAAAATCTATGCCAAATCATGGAATTCCAAATTACAATTAAAACAACAATGATATATTTGAAAAAAATTGGATTGAGGGTTCATCAACAAATAAGCAGTTACTCAATTATTAATGAATAATATTGAATTGTAAGTTGTGCAATCTGTGCGAACCAGTTGTTGACATGAAGTGGGCAGTTGTATGGGCTGAACAGTTGGTAATCTGTTTGAGCACAGTCACACCTGAGTGTACATACGAGTCATAAATCTCTCTCTCCTTTTCTCCCTCTCTCTCTCTATCTGGCTGAAATTGTGTGGGAAATATGTCTCAACCTGTCTTTTCTCCCTTCCTTTAGTTTATATACATCTGTCATCAATGGGGTGTTAAGCTCCTCAGAAGAGTCCTTTGGGTGATGCTCTCAGATTAGTGAGCGGAGACAACTGATATGAAGTTGATATGGTACAAAAATGTTTGCCCTGTTTCAGACTATATCTACCATATCAAGATAATATTGGAACAAACAGATGGCTCTGCGCAAGTATGCTCAGTCCAGCATAACAGTCCCAAACGATGGATTACCGAGATAGGAGGATCTGATGAGGCAAGGTGGGCCAGTGGATTTTCCGACACAGAGAATGGAGTATACAAAGACAAAGATGCAAAAGCAAAGAGATGGTGGGTGGGAGCACTTTGAGAGAGCAATGGAGGTAGAGAGGTGAAAAGAAATGAAGAGAGGATGGGAAGAGAAGCTGGGATGGAGGAGAGAAAGAGGTGGAGGAGTAGAAGTGTGATGGAGAAGGAGGACAGGCTGCTTCACCATGAGTAAGCCCTCCCGTCCAGTGGACCAGCAGATGCAGGTCCAGACATGTAGTTGGAGACTGAGTGATAATTACCAGACTGTCATCCATGGAGACATGCTCTAGCTTGCCGACCGCAAATTCGGTTAACTGTCCAAAATATGTTAACACACGCAGGAACCGGCAATACCCCGTTAATCACATTGGCGCATCCACAGACAGCAACGCCTCTACTCTCCCTCTATCAGATGTATATGTTGGAGAGATTCCTCTCAGAAAACCCATGGAAATTCAATATTAAGATGAGAATTACCCACAGTCCTTTGATGTGCTCTAATGGCTGTTTGTAAGAATTTGGAGATTTGGAGAAAGATGTAATCATCTGCCTGTCTGTCTCAGTCTCTCGAACGCCTTCCTGTTGAATGTGCCTTCTACTGTCTGAATGTTCTGGGTGACCATCAAGTTTCACTTGAATGATTTACTTTCCAGGGGTATGTTTCCCTTCAATTAGTTAACACATTGCCAATGTTTTTCCAACCATGTTATCTGATTGTACACATACGATGATAAAATAAACATGATACAGATCGCATAAAAGACAAAACTGTGATGCCAGCAGCACTGGCAGTGCTGCTGGAGATGAAAGCCTTACTCACTGCTCACTGTGTGTGAGGGGTCTCTACAACACTGACATGGTCCATAGGACATGTACAAGCAAGCTCAGGTCTCAGTTGGACAAGACGTCAAACCATTATGATCAAAGAGATTTATGTTCAGTCAGCAGAATTGGATGTCGGTCTATCATACAGCATTACTTTGGCTCCAGCCTGGAATGATGATGTGCGTTACTGTGTCCTCCCATATGCAGTCTGTGTGCATGTGAGTACATGCACCAGTACCACGTGTATGAACAATCCTCATTATCAAGTGTGTTTTCCCAACTCTAATGCAGAGACAGCGGAGAGGATGGAGAGGAAGGATGAGTGGTCTGGGGCGTGTTGGGGCCCATGTCCTGACGGAGAGAGGGTAATAGCTGGGAAAAGCAGCTTGGAACATGCTGGGATGCGGAGCATGTTCTGGCCTGTCTAGCCCTCACACACACCCAACCAAGTGTCGTAGTGTCGAGAGGGGTCGTTATTGGAGAAAGCTGAGGTGTTATATCTAATTTCCATCCTTCTTCATCTTGCTCCGGAGCCCCAGGAATGTTTTATGTTGTCATGCAAAGTAGTCTTTTTGAGGAACTGCATGCTTTGAGCAATTACCTCTAATAAAGCATAACCATGTGTGGAGAAGACATCCAACTCTGAAAAAAGTCAGCTATGAGATCAGTTGTAATACAGTGGTTTAACATGGGGTGGGGTGGGCTCCTTGTATTAAATATTATAATTATACAAGGCATCATCTTGCAGAAGGCGCTAAATTCTATTCTATTCCTTCTATACTATACTGTTAAGGCTATGACACCACCAATCATTTAACGAAAGCATGTTACAAAACCCCAGCTATGCTCTAGTCTGTAGTGATGTATTCTGTGTTAAACATACAAAGCGATTAAAAAAGATGTGACTTCAACATTGACCTAACATTGCAAAAGAACCATGACTATCATGACTGTCATTTTAGCAATGACCTCTATCCCAAACCATTTAAATTGCTAAAATTGCTTAAATTGCTTTAACACAAAGTTGGTTGTTGCATGCGCAAGATGCCCAACCTAGGGTCTGAGCGAGGGAAGAAAAAAGAGCATAAAAAATGTCAGCATGATTAGTGTGATCATGAGAGTGAAGACAGGAATGGCATTGATGGAGCACTAACAAGCACCTTGTAAGTGACAAAAAGCTTTCTCTGCTGCAGCTTGAGTATTTAATCCCTTAAACCTGCATGCCATCAATGCCAGCTGAGATCAGTGCCCAACCGTAGGTAGGTAGGTAGCTTAGTGCAGTGAGTATGCCCCTATGGCATTCCCCTCTGCCTGAGGCCACACTAAACTACACCCAGCACAGCCTGCTGCTAACCCCCTCATATCTACCACAAAGTGACTCAATCCACCCTAGACAGGTATCCTTGTGTAGATCTATTCATGTAGAGAACAAGCCTTAGACTTAGGATTAAAGATGTTGCACACATACGTACACACACACACACCCGCACACACACACACACACTATCACACTCTCTCTCTGTCTCTCTCTCACACACATACACAAAAGTACAATGTGCAAACACAAACGCACACTTTTACAACTCATTTTGGGAATCCCCTGCATTACAATAGGCTCTTTCATTTGAGATCTTGAACACAATCTCTTCCATTATTTGAAACTGTTGATTTTGAAAGACAAATATTTTGGAGGTCCTTAAAACGTTATTCAAATGGTCATGGCCCCCATCAGGCACAAATTTAGGACCAGCCTTCTCTCCCTAATCCATCTTCAACCATAAGGTGAAAACTGATAACACCGACAAAGAAACTATGTTTATGTTTGTATACCTTTACAGGTTTAGGTGCACATTCATTTAAAAACCTGCTCCTGGACAGTCAAATTGAGGGACATACAGTTTCAATGGACACAATTGAATTGTTCTTTTCACATCATGATCCGCCCTTTTATGATAGAGGATGAATTAAAATAATCACAGGCTTCAACAAATCCTCTTTTTTTCTGCTGGCTCATCTTCCCTAAGCATTAGCCAGTCAAAAGTACTCTGTCATGTAATAACAGTGTATCTTTTCTCGCCGTGGCACTAAACATTGCTCTAACACTCAGTAACTACTGCCTCCAGGTAACAAAACAATGAAGAGCGCTTTAATTGTTCTGTCAGCCAGACAGCAAAGCATCTTAGGATACCTCTCTCGCTGTTAAACCTTATATAGTATTAATGTCTATGTGGTCAAATACAAAATGTACACAAAGCGATGCCTAAGCAAATGATTTAAACAAAGTTTAGGCAGTGCATGTGCTATCTTTGTAAGGTGAGACATTTTTTAAACGTCCTTGATAGAACAGAATGGAGTCTTAATTGGTAAAGACACAGTTTATACCTCCTCGTCTACACCACGAGAGATACTACAGAAAAACAAGTGACTTTCGGACACATACTAATTACTCAATCACACATTTTAGTGTAACACTGTAAAGTTAGTGGAGGATTTTCCTGATAACCTGGCATGACCACGAGACAATTCTTACTTCAAAGAGGGAATGGATCAACCATCTGCCACTAGATGGGAGAGTTTTTACATTTCTTAATTACATTTACATTTACTCATTTAGCAGACGCTCTTATCCAGAGCGACTTACAGTAAGTACAGGGGACATTCCCCCGAGGCAAGTAGGGTGAAGTGCCTTGCCCAAGGACACAACGTCATTTGGCACAGCCGGGAATCGAACTGGCAACCTTCTGATTACTAACCCGATTCCCTAACCGCTCAGCCACCTGACTCCCTTTTAATTAACTTGCTTGTTAATGGCTACTTAATGTTTATCAGTAAGACTACATTCAGACCTGTGTTTGTTTCTTAAAACATTCAAAATACCCTTAAAACATAGCAATTAACTTCTATTATTGTTATTTATGTCTGAAAATGGTTTCCTGAGGCTAATGTTTTCCCAGTGTATCTTTGGTTGCCATGAGGTAAGAGGGTGAGATAAGCCTCAGTCAAAATGGGGATGAGAGAGCTGGGTTGACAGACACTTGTCATGTAGACCATCCATGAGAGAGCAGAGTGGGGCTCCAGGCACCAGAGGTGACAGCCAGGAGTGTCTTAAGCTCCCTGAAGAAAGAGAGAGGGTCAGAGACCACCACTTCAGTGGCGAGGGGAGGATCCGTTTACAGCATCACCAAGCGAGAACAGAAGACCCCCCATGCATGAGTACTTTTAACAAACAGAACCTAAAAGAAGCCTCTCTAACTCACGCTACACTCTACACACACACACACACACACACACACACACACACACACACACACACACACACACACACACACACACACACACACACACACACACACACACACACACACACACACACACACAGAGACACACACGCACACACACAAACACACACACAGGAAAGGAAATGTGGTATCCCCTTTCACAGAGGTCAACACTCCGACAGACACAGGGTTACACCTTTCCTGGGGTGACTTCTTATTTATCCAAGAAAAATCACAGTGCTCCTGTTTTAAGTGTCTTTAGACAAACTCGTAGATTCCCTTGTGTTTTGGTCTTTAGCTTTAAAGGTGCAACCACCACAACAAAATTACAGAATAACCTTGCATCGGTAAGTCAAGTATTCACTTTTTCTCAATGTCACTTTATCTACAAATCAAAATTATAGAACACACACACAACTTGTTATACAAGAAAAGGGTTGTTTGTGGTGCCTGATTGCATCAAGCCACTTAAAATGTGTTCAAACTTGTGTTCAATACACTCCTCTCATGAAGCAGCCAAAGCTATCAGAGCCATGAGGGGAATGTACAGAGAGAAAAGGAAGCGATGGGTGAGACAAAGAACACCAGAGATACACATACAGAGTGTGTGTGTGAGAGAGAGACAGACATAAATACATTTGATCATAACATGACCTTGCTCCTCCGTGCAAGCATGGCTGTATGCATGTGTGAGTGAGCGTGCGTGTACAGTATGTTGCATGGCGCGCGCCGACAAGCATGCTTCCTGCCGATCAAACTCTCGCTCAAATCAATAAAGTCAACTCACCGTCCAGGTGGCCGACTTAGCGGTGCTGGACTGCTGAAAGGTCACCTCGAAGGTGTGAGGCCCCGGATAGTCGGTGTTGGAGGGGATGGCGGGCGCCGGTGACATGCCGTCGAAGGTGGAGTTGGGCTGCGAGTAGGGCGAGGGAGTGGGCACAGCTGAGGTGTTCTCTGAGCTGTAGGGACTGGTGGACGCCGCGCGGCTCCCCAGGCTGGCCTCCATGCTGCTGCTCAGCAGGTTGTACTGGGACTGGAGAACCAGGGAGGGAGGAAGCGGAGGAGGAGGAGGGAGGAAGGTGAGAGGGAGGGGGAGAGGAGGGGAAAGAAAGAAAGAAAGAAAGGGAGGATACAGGTAAAAGACCCACCTGGAGAGATACTTAAATTTGTGGACTAGTGAGAAGGGTTCGGGTTACAATTGTGAGGGCTCTGAGACAGCGCAGGAGGATCTTGGTGTGTGTGTGTGCGCACATGCCCCCATGCTTACATATTGTGTATTTGCATTTGTGCCAACAGTATACGCTCTCAAGCCTGTATGAGTGTGTGTGTGTGTGTGTGTGGGTAAGAGGGGTATCTGTTGTTTTGTGTAGTTCCCCGAGGGAGTACATTGGGGTTGTAAAAGACAAGCATAACCCATGCTCTGCCTAATTGCCTGCCATTCCCCACAGCCCTGTCCCCCCTTTTCCCCTCCCACCTCAAACAGACAAGGAGGATTTGTACCACTGTGGTAGGAGGTAACACACCACCACCACCACTGCTCTTTGTAAGGCTGGAGACCAGAATACCCATACACACAGGTTGAGGGAAACCTGGAAAGAATTTTTTTCTGTTTCTGTCTTTGTCAAGTAGCACACTATGATCCATTTAGCCATTTTGTGTTCCCATAGCACTGACTAGAAAAGTATACTAGAAAACACCAGAACTAGATCAAAGTCAATAGATATATTTGAAATGTTAAAGGACAACACATCAATTATATTAATGCTACATTAATAGTGGAAATATGTCTATCAAATGCAGTGGTTTGTTGGGTAAGTGCAGAAGCTAATAACAGATTCACATCCAAATGGTCAAGAGGTGAAAACATCAATGGATAGAAAACTGCTCAGTCAATGGAATATTCACAAAATAAACATACTGATGTCAATAAACCAAAGGTTATACCAACTGCATGGCCTGTAGCCAGGCATCACAAGCTCTCTCAATAAACTGAGCAACACTGAAGACTGAAGCAACATCTAAATACAAGACCATACAATCAATTACAGTACCTTCTTTTTCACGTAGTACATTCTCCAAACAAGTTGATATTTTCTCCTATACAAAATGTCCTCAATCAGTGGTATCCAAACACAACCAAAGAGGGCAAATGAGAGAAATCATAGCCTAATCGTAGGGGTTCAGTAGAGATGTGCATGAATAAACACACACACTCATACACAGGTACACACCCACAATAACCCTAAATAACCTTCAAAGGTAGTGAAGGTTAGGAAATCGGACTGGTCTACAGAAAGAGAGGAGATGCACTGAGAAAAGAACAGGGAAAGAGGGATGGGAACCCAAAACATGGCATGATGTTCTAATTACGGCATGCCCAGACTTAGACGGCAACATCGGAGCAAGTACACACATGCAGGAAAACACCTTGTGAAGGCCCGCGCTAGGTAAACACTGTCTAGTCCGACATGCCTTAAAATGGGGGGGTGGGGGGTGGGGGGGGGGGTGGGGGGGCTGGGGGGGCTGGGGGGGGAGGAAAACACATAAAAGACTGAGAATAGTTCAAGGGTCAACCTGGGAAGAGATAGTGGGCTTCCATATAAGGAAGATGCAATTGTCTATATTTGACCTCCTCCACATATCAATACTGGTAAGGCAAAAACCTTTAGCATTCCTAAATTGTACGACGTGCCTATTTGGATTTTCTTCATGACCTGCCCAAATAACTAAATATTTTGTACTACTATTATTAACTAACTATTTTGTAATACTAATACTAAAAGACAAAACTAGTTAGTTTGTTTTCATTTTACAAATCTCACGAAACGGAGAAAGCCCAAGATCTAGAGCTACATATTCTATTTTCATTCTACATTTCTATTCCATATTATTATTAATTATGTGTGTGAGAGTCAACACTACCTCTAAATTTTCCTTTCATCCAGTAAGTCAATAGTGAAACTTTCACACCACCAGAATACAAAACTTCTATGAGCAGGTTTCTGAATTAAAATGTGTAATTTACTGATAGTTAATAGTATTTATTTCATGTCTGATAGCAGCTCAGTAACAACAGAGTATGAATTACCCATATACAATAACAACCATAATTTTTTCAAAAATGCAACTGTTGAGGCTAAATAGTATATGAGATTTGGTATTCATAAAAGCAGTGAAAAGTCTAAAAGTCTAATGGCTAGGCGACGCTCAGGGGGTTTCCACTGCAGCACCCCCACCCGCGCTACAGGTGTGTTCGGACTTAAAGTCTCAGCTTGTGCTGTAACAAGTTGAAACAGAACAAAAATCCCCACTGCCACTGTGTGTGTGCAGGTGTGTGTGTGTGTGTGTGTGCATGGTATTGTGAGTGTGTGCATGTGTTAAAGCATATGAGCTTCACACCTCAACAATAGCTAACGTCCCCTTTGGCTGCTACCGGGCATCTACCAATCAACTTTCTAAATGAAACCGGCCACAACAACCCTCACTTATCACAATGAATAAGGCACCAAAGAGGTGAACTCCTGGAGAGACTAGGGCACTAGGCTATATGTTACCTTTTCTACAACAGCATCTGGGACTGGTATAAGACGACGTATAGGCTACTATGTGGTTAGCTAACAATGGTGCTGTACACAACATATCTTAAAAAGTATCTTTGTGGAGTTGGCATAGTCTCGGAGTACGAGTTAGCAATCACTGAGGAGGGAAATTGACGAAATGGAAGAAATACCAGAACACTGCCCTCTGTTGGGAGAATGTGAGACTGCATCAAACTTTGTGCCTCCAGTATGTGCATGAGTGCATGGGCGTGTTTACACCATTCCTTGTTTTTAAAGAGGACCATATACCTCATCGGTACAGATGTTCCCTTTATAGGCTAAATGCTATAGATTGATATTCAATTACTTTCAGAGGAATTTGCATATTCAATCATTCACAAATACCTACACAACTATTCCAGTTGCCTTGTATGACCATAAATAACATGAAAACCCATGGTATCATTCATCAGTGCCAATCAGAATTCAAATAATTATAAATTGGCAAACACTTGTTAAGAGGAAATCAACAGGTTGGAATTGTCACTATGTATGAATAGAGCAATAATAATAAAAATAAATCAGAATACTATCCTTTTTTAAGAACATGGAAGTATATTCCCCAAAAGTTGTTAATAGTGTCATTTTGTTTTTACACCACAAAAGAAAGGCAATATAATTCATATTTGAGAAATACAATACAATTACATTTAATTGAAGGACAATCTATCAAGGTCTACAGTATGCACAAAAAAATTGCATTTGGACTTGACCTTTTGCCGACCTCTTACTACATTTTCCATCCAGCCAATCACAAACAAATCCATTTTTCTAAGAGCCAAAAGCCAATCCACCTGTTCTAACTAAGCATGTCATTATTGCAAACAGTTGACACAACAAAACCTGAACTTCCCATACAGAAATGCACCACAAACAACATCTGTATTTAATTAAAAGGTAAATGATTATGAGTTACTTGTCAAAGGTAACGTCCACCTACCGTGCTGAAGTGCTGTGTGGGGTCACTAATGTACAGCATCTTAGGTGTCCTGCAGGGAGGGAGAGGCTGCCAGAGGTGCTCGCCTCATCCGGCAGTCATTAGACTAGGAGCTGACTAGTAGTGATGTTTGGTCAGTTTGTTCATTATTCTAGACCGCATGCACGGTCAAGGTTTCAGCTCCATATGGTCCTCCCAGTGGATAGATGTGATAGATGGGTTTGAAAAAGTCTGATTCTCTTCCACTAGTTTCAGCCCCTGACTGGGCCCTGTCAACTAGTCCTGCATCTAACAACAAATCTTGGACCTCCCTTTTTTTCTCATGACTATTCATTAACCAGCAAGGCAGGCCCAGGCTTGCCCGATGATATATTGGACTGTACCAATTTTAAAGATCAGAGGGGGATTGGTAAAGTCTGCATTTAATTTGAGTTACATTGACTTCTAGATTGGACAGATAACATATTTTCAGATTTTATTGAAAATATAATGAACAAACAGCAACTGTAGTCCTTAATTAAGTTATCAAAGCAGACACAATTGCAGACATACGTTAACAATCCCTTGTTTTAATTGAATTCAATGATTGTATATTAATATTACTAGTTCTTCACTCCATGGCAAACTTTAAGTAGATCTGTAGAACTGCATCGGATTACAATTTCTCTCTCTCTCTCTCTCTCTCTCTCTCTCTCTCTCTCTCTCTCTCTCTCTCTCTCTCTCTCTCTCTCTCTCTCTCTCTCTCTCTCTCTCTCTCTCTCACACACACACATACATACACACACTTCTTCTCCACCCGTTCTACAGATGGTGGAGCAGCAGGTGATGTGTGTTCTGGGATTTTGGGTTGGTCTCTAATTAAAGTGTTAACCTCCCCCTAATCCCAGACCACTCACCTCCCAGCAGCCAGGGAGGGAAAAGTCTACGGAGGAGAGGGAAACCAGGAAGGAATCTCTACTACTCTGGAGGGAACACAGAGCTGTGTCTAACCAGGGATGGAAGAACCATGGACACTTCCTGGCCAATTAATCTTTGTTGAACATGCCTATGTTCTAAATTACAATAATTTGCAATAATTACATATGAATGAAATAATGAGTATTAATGTAAAGGGTTTTTAAAGATGGCATTGAATTAAATACAAATAGAATAAATTTGACAGACAACTGGACAATAAAAGTGAGTTGTATTCCTACCATGACATTGTCGTTCATGTCCCTCATATGGTAGACGTCCATGCAGACCTCCGAGCGGTTGTTGGGCAGACTTGTGGAGGGGGCCGAGCGGTCCCCTGGGTGACTACCAGGGGGGAGTTCAAAGTAGGTGCTGTCTGGTTCCCTGTACAGGGGTCAACAACGATACTTTATAATCTGATCAAGCACCAACTTTCAGAAAGCCTCCATCACCCACCGAGGTAAAGAGAAGGACAAAACTCACAAGCTGCTCCACAGGTGCTCAAATGAGCTTCCCTCGTCAGCAGTGGTTGACTGGGACATCTTAACAGAAGGGTAATCCACCGAAGGGTAGATCACTCTGTGAAACACACACATTTATAAATACTTAATTATGCAGGATTTAGTTATCTGACATTTTCTATTTTTCCACCCCCCCCCCCTTTTTTTTTCTTCTATATCGTAATTTTGTATTCATCTTTGTCTTTGTCTGGGTTGGATTGCACAGAGGGTTATCAACATTATCAATAGTGCACACACACACTTTGACTTCCAGGTGTGATCACACCGGGTATGGGCGCAGTGAGCTGGCACAGGAGTGTCATGGGCCTGGGCGTGCCTGGACCTGCCCTATCCTCCTCATCATCCTCTCACCCCAAGAGGGATGTGCAAGCCACGTGGCAAACATACTACCTCAAACTATCTTTCCTTTTACAGGGATATGGTTCCAGTCTCTATTACACACTTGGTGTGGGCTGCGAATCACTTGGTAGGAAAGCTAAACACGCCAGTAGGCTTAATTATTTTTGTTTGACTGTGCACCTCCCTCTTGTGGCATTATGGCTGAAATGAGACGCATTCCTTCCCCCGAGCACTGCCAGACAAAAATGTATCCTTATAGTTCGTTATATATATTTTTTTACAATAATCACATATCAGGGGAGCAAACGAAAGATAGGCTATAAGCGACAACTATACAAGTGATTAGGCCTAGTTGAACACATCAAAACCACAATGAATAAAACAAAAGTCTAACTTTTACGCAGTAATACAAGACTTGTTTTATGTTTTGTACTGTAAGACCAACTAAAAATGTTAGCATTTTTGCAGCGTCATCAGCAAGTATTGTTTGTTTTTTTACAGAATCTGTTTACCATTAGGCCTGCCGTTGGACACCAAATTGCAAAACAAACAGCGAAATGATGAGTTGATAAATAAAAGACCACGAGACAACGTTTTACCGCAATATGTTCCTACAAAGATTTCAGGCTTTTCAATACCGTCTTCAACTCATAGAACAAAAAGTCCTCTGTCATCGGACAGTGCGTCCTGCCACTAAGCTTGTTATGTACCATTGCGCACTATGAAGCGTCACATCTCCTTAGCAACACCATTGTAGGTATGAAAAGAAAACTGTGGCAAAGGTTCGTGGGTTTGCAGAGTTGGAAAGTAGATGTGCTGATGTTTCGAAATACAAGACGACGTTTCTTCTTAATAACACATCAACTTCAAATGTCATGCGTTAGCGAAAGAGCAGGTGAACCTGATGCGACCATATTATGGTTCCCGCTTCGCTTGTGATAGCTGCCGCCTCGAGAACATAATGAGCCTATAACTAGGTTACAGTTGGCCTACAACCTTATGGTGGGTGGTGGTGGTCGTGCATTCTATGCGCAAAAATGATATAGCCTATCAGCCTTGTTTCAGCCAATCATGGAAAGTCTACTCACATTGTCACAGCTTTAAACCCAAGGACAACCTGAATATTTCTGTTCACGGGTAGGCATATCATCATTAGCCTAGTGTACCATGCATAGGCTTAAACGGCATGAGAAAATAAAAAATAATAGAAAACTGTTTAGTTAGTTAGGCCCTAATGAATAGTTAGGCCCTAATGATTTCATTCGGATCATTTTTAAATGTCAAATTAAATGTAGGCTATTTCTATTATCCTAGCACACCAGTGTAAGACAAAATCCTGCAATCAGCTAATCAGCATTGAAATAATGCACCAAAATAACTCAAGTTTATCACATGCTATACATAGTGTCATAGGCGAAGGGGAATAAGTGGGCCTTAACCCATAGCCTATATAAAATCATCTTAACATATTGCTTATTGCTTGTTGGTATAGCTACTGATTTTTATTCACCTATTTCCACGCTCGGGTAGCAACACCCATGACAACTACACACAATTCCCGCGGGTCATCAGTTTCCCTTGAGATTAGAATCGTCCCGTGTTGAGCGAATATCTAAATTAATTTCATTTTGCAAAGTCCACTGCATATGTCTAAAATGAAAATTGATTTAGGAACTTTGACATGTAAATGATGTAAATCATGGGTAAACACTTCAGTGCAGTGCACCTGCAATTTTTAGAACAATCAGACGATATTTTCTGCATATCTATAGGTTATATGAGAATATGCTATAGCTCTACTTTTCATTTGCCTATTTGCTATGCAAATATTTATACAAACTGACTTTTAAAATAACAACAGTAGGTTGCAGTGTGATAATAACATTTCCATTGTATTGCTATTAATAGTCAAATCTATTATTATGATTAGCCTACAGTTAGTTACAGTTAGTTCCCTTTTAAAGGCATATTATTGACCAATAATCAATTGTTATGAGACATTGCAAAACATTTTCTTGCAACTATCACTGTACTCTGACCTGTACCAGACAATTTGGAGTTGAGAATTGATTTATTAGATTACTGACAAGACTAGAGAATAGAGCAGAATTCAAAGAGAACCAGTCGGTTCTTCAGAAAAGAACTCATTTTAAATCATTAGACTCCTTATTTACAAAATATTATCGAGCTAAATTTGAGTTTTTTTCAGAATTGCAGCAATTATTTTCTTAATTTTTATTTTCATTGGGTAGTCACAGGAGAGATAATAGGCTAAGTATTGTTAACAATTTGTCAAATTAGGCTAAACATATTTAACAAAGCCTCAATTTTTGCCATCATGAAGAACAATATTTGCCAGATGGGCCTGTAGAACTGAATTAATTGCTGTTCATAACATATTTAGGCAGCCTAAATCTAGCCTGTTTCAATTGTTCTCTCATACTCCGATAGGTAAAGATATGAAGTAAAATAGTACTTACCAACCAAAATAATCGTAATCCAGATTGAAATCGTTCCAAATCAGAACCCAATCCTTCAAGTATTCCTGTAAACAATTATGTCCATCCAATACAAATCAGGTGGCTACTTTATAAAATAATATTCAGGTTAGAAAGGACGTCATCGACTCATTATTTACCTTTTGAGGAAAATCACCAGATGATAATGGATTGAAAAACTTTTCGTTTTATTCCAGGGTAGTGCACTAGCTACCTTTAGAGAGATTGTGTTGAGATAAAAGGTTGGGTTGGGGGAAGCAAGGGTGACAGGAGGAGGCGTTAGCCGCGGTCTGGGCGCACACAAGCGGGAAACATTTCTTCCAACTCACTGGGGGGCTGATGGAAGCGAATAGCTATCTATCTTGACAGTGTAGGATCTATTCGAAAATTTGATCTGAGAATAGTTTTTTCTCCGAAATATATTACGAGATATTCCTGCCCTTTGTGCTAAACCATTTAGCAACTTAATAAACCAACATTATTGAATAACAATTAGTAGACTACTCTCCATTAATACATTGGTTCTCAAATATGATAAGTTAAATAAATCTATATAAGCCTACTATTTTATACTAGCCTGACACTTATAAAACCACATTGAGCCTGCCTTACGTTATCGCAAAGGAATATTGAACTACATTTCCCAGCAACTTGTATGCAGATACTGATTGGATGGCGGTCTACCTCATCTGTCCATGCCAACAAAATATCCATTCTGGCTACCAGCTAAGTCAATAGCATGTGAGAACGAAAGTTTTCCGAAGAGTGTCTTCGTATTGCTGACAGTGGAGCACATTGCATCGTCTTTGAATGACAGACTGTTACACTAAGGTAATTAAATGAGGATCAATAGTAAACTATCTGCTTGTAACTCCAAGTACAGTCAGCTAGACTAGCTAGCCTAACCGTTCCACACAAGGCAATAAAGCTAGCTATCTGGAAGTGGAACATTTTAGTGTATAGACTTTCAGAGCGTCTAATTGTACTAGTAACGTTCAACTTCCTATTTAGTTTGGATGTATTTATATTTAGCAGTAGTTAGAGCTAGTTGCTAGCGGTTTCAACTAGCTAGATAACTAACGTTGGCTGGGTACTGTAACAGGTGAATCGAACAATCTGTTGCTCCAATGTGTGAGGTTAGGCATCGTACAATATGTCACGTGCAATTGAAATGTAACCAAGGTTAAGTTCGCTTAATATTACATTATAGCATATTCTTATTCAAACTGCTTTCCGTTTTTAGTTTATTCATTAATGGCCAGTTGACGCCACCACGTGTTCACATTGTTAAACTACAACTTACACAAAAGAATCGCCGTAAGCGCCGTTGTCAGGGAAGCTGATATTGTAGGCAGTAATGGATTCACAAAGCAAAGCCAACGGCCAGTTTGTACCCGCAGATATAATTTTCAAGGGCCAGTTCAGTGGCCACAGCAGCATGATATCTTGTTTTTAGATAAACCTGATTTGTTGGTAGTCTTAATCCTGTCATTTGTGTATATTTTATATTTTCTTTATTACAGTGATTGTGCAGTTGGTGCTTCCAATATGAATTTCTCAGAGGTTTTCAAACAATCTAACCAACTGTGCAGAGTTTCACCAGATGGAAACTACTTGGTGAGTCACAAGATGTCTCATAAGTAAACCCAGTGCCAATAAATACTTATTTTCATGTGTAATATTGAATAGGCTATACTTACATTCACATTTGCATCCATGCAGACAGGGGACAAACGGTATAGCCTAGTCTACGCATCTCCATGCAGTCTATGAATACATTACATATCTCTGAATATCTTTAATCTTACAGTATCTGTCTGATAGGTCCAGTTTGTTCTTGTGCCTGCCTGACTCTTCACTGTATTCCAATAGGCCACCTGTGTGCAGTACAGATTGGTTGTCCGAGATGTAAACACATTACAGATCCTTCACCTTTACACCTGCCTTGATCAGATTGTCCACATGGAGTGGTCCTCTGACTCTCTTTTCATTCTCTGTGCCATGTACAAGAGGGGACTGGTACAGGTATGTGTTAATTAATTACAGTTGAGTTGTTCATGTCTTTTAGTTAATAATCAAGTGGCTGAATTGTTGAAAACATAATGACATGTATTGCACAGTGATTGTACTATTGGCTTGCTCAGTTTGTCACAAGCTAAATCGTTTTGGACATGGATTTTCATCTTCTGAGATTTTTGTTCTACTGTTGTTTACCATGAGCTTTAAACAAGTTTTTAAATGAAAGTGGAATAGCATGTTACTTTAAAGTGTGTCTTGAAATCCATTACACTACAAACCCTTGTCTCTACAGGCACCTTACCTTTGTAGAGGTAACCAGCGCCAGTCCTTCATGTTGCCTAATTCTGTTTTGTTGCAGTTAGCAGTGATTGATGTTGTGCCCAGGGCAGTTATCAAGTCTGGTGTTCTTCCCCTTCTCTCTTCTGTCTCGCTATCTTCAGGTGTGGTCTCTGGAGCAGCCGGACTGGCACTGTAAGATTGACGAGGGCTCAATCGGTCTAGTCTCCTCACGCTGGAGCCCAGATGGACGTCACATTCTCAACACCACAGAGTTCCATGTAAGTGTGGAGTCACCAAGTGTGTGTGTGTGTGTTTTATAACTGTATGTATGTCTGTCTGGTGTCAACTGTTGCTGGCCCACAAGGAAGGAGACCTGAAAATAGCCAGACACCAGAGCCTTCCTCAACTCCCACCAGCCAAATGTGTCCAGCCCAGTACCATAGTACTGCCTTTTAGTTTTCTATAATTAGGGATGCACCAACATTTCCGCTGGCAAAAATGTCAGCTGAAAATTGAGTTTTAGGCCAAAAGAGAAAAAAAAAGATTCAGATTTCCCTCGTTCAATGTAGTCATTATCACAGGACCGAAGTCAAGTTAGTTCAGGTTGGATATTCTACAGATAGTCCACAATAGTTTTCCTTACGTTCGCTAACAGGGAACAGTTAGGCAGTTAGGGACCAACAAAGTTACAAGTTGTAAGTATGTCAATAGCTCTTTATCCATTACTCCTAAAACTTTCAAAACTGGTTCTAGCTAGCCCAGTAACAATGACACATGTAGGACACCCATGGTTTGTCTATTTTCATCTCACATTTTTATATTGTTTTAATATTTGTCATGTGACTTACTAAGCTCAAACAATCCGTGAATTATCCTTACATAATGCACACCCATTAGACTGTCCTTTTTCATCTCAGGTGATTTTACATAAATATTTAAAACAAGGGCAATCATTTCAGCGGTGTGGAAATACTTCAAAGTTTTTTGATCAAATTTTCATATGCAGTGTTGGTTCAGAAGAAATGTCAAGAGGGGGGGTACAGTGCCGATTAAAAAGTCTCATATTAATACAATTATACCCAAACATTGTTTTCATTTAGGTGCATCCCTATCTATAATATTCACAAAATAAAATACAAAATTCACTTTGACATTGGCATTTAATTCAGTCTTGTATGGTGTGTGTGTGAAGGCTAGGCCTAGGTCTTATTTTTTGTGATGCAGTATGCTAATAAAATATGCAAAAAGGTGTTATGCTGCCATAACACCTAGTTAGAGGTGCAATGAGTATATTTGCTATACAGCTGAACACTACTTCCTGTCATTCAAAGGGCAGCCGTCTTGCTTGTTGTGGGCATATTTGTCAGTAAGTAGGTATCCGGTTGATGTATGTGTGACCAGTACCCGCCTGTGTGGATTACGACTTGGGCACCATGCCACAGCAGGCCCTTACTGTCTTGAATCTGACTCCAGGAATCACTGACAGGTGTCAAGGCCCACAGAGTAACTGTGTCTGGCCTGTAGGACGGAGCAGGGAGTGCAAATGTCTGTGGCATGTCTGCTTTGTGTCTGCATCTTCAACAAAAACAGGAATAGAATGAAGGCTCCCCCTGTCTGTCTCCTTCCACAGGAGGAATCTGTCTGCATAGTCTACTGTAGCAGGGAATGAGAAAGTGATGTACTGCATGGAAATGTTCTATGCAATAATGCTCAAGGACATACTAAAGATCTTACTATTGGTTCAAAAGAGATGAGACAATGTTCAGCAGCTTGTCAATATTAGCCAATTATGAAATGTGGCCCCGATTGAGAAATTGACAATTTTGTCATTTCGGGCTGCCACGCTGTTTTACCAGAAATTTGGAAGATGCCTGTTCAATAACCAGGGGACCTGCTGACCTTACCTTCACCCTTCCCAAGATTTCATTAAGGCCGTGCCAGACGGGTGTCTATGTCAGGGTTCAGTTTCAGATCCCTCATAAACAGGCTTCTATATTAACTTGTTTTAAGGACAGCTGCCTGTGTGGTGCACTGATTGTGTGAGTGTGTTTGTGTGTGTTTGCTTTTCTTCCGCCATGAACCGAATATCTACTGACTGTTTTGATACTGGTGTAATTTGTCAGTTCACAGCTGACAGTGCTAGACGACAAGATGGATTTACATTAATCTCCACAGAGAGGCCCGTGCCAACTCATGTTTGAGAGCCAACTCAGGTCCCACTGAGTAGCGAGCCTCAGTATCAGTGTAACTGACACTGCTGCTATGCAGTGTGCTGTATATCTATATAAATATTGTCCTCAAGCCTTTACGAAACAGTTGGATTCATATCATTTGTGACAACATATTGGTCTTGAACTAGGCTGTTTGCTTGACGTGGACTCACTATCTGAAAAACGCATACATTTCTGAGGTGTTTCCTCTGACCTTTTGAAACGGATTGGGATGTATGGCTTTCATTTAGGTTTATTAGTTAGCTTCTCTCGAAAGTATTTCAAACTGGATTCACAAAAGTCCACGTTTGAATTCCCTCCTGATCCCTGGGCCTAGCACTATGCTGGCCACATCTATGCTAATCCACCTTACCAACTGAGCGACCATGAAATAAGGGTGGAAAAAATCCACCCAAGGACAGTGTTGAATGTTATACCTCTCTAATGGTTTTTACATTGTTGGGATCAGGTTGTCGTGCTTGGCTGGTGATGCTGGACCTCACTAACGCCTGGCATTGTTGGAAAGTGGGCGTCGAGAACTGTGACTGTAGGAAGCTCCCTCGGGACCTCAGCAAAAAGTCAGTCATGCAGACTGTGTCTGGGGTGCACTGTCCCCATATCCAAGCAAGGATGATATTGCTGTAACAGGAGAAATGGGCTATATTGGTTTGATATGGCTTTCGATGTGGAATGCTTATGTCCTTTTTGTTTGCTGATAGGCCCGTGTAAACATTGGTTCAGCATAACCAACACTACCTTGCGTAGAGACACTGTTTTGTTGTGATTATTCAGTGCCAGAACCTTTTTATCAGCTGTTAACTTCTCAGTGACCAGTGTTGGGAATGTTCCTCCATTGTGTGGCATGTTAATCTCACGAACCACATCGTTTGAGCAGCATGAAACTCTAGGCCATGGGTCGCTCTGGGACTTCCCCTGCATCATTTGTCTTAGGAAGGAGGCATGGACTTTTCAAACTCTCAAGATTTGTCTGTGGATAACATCCTGACTGTAGATGGTCAAGCATAGTAGGTCACTTTTGGCAGTTGGCCACTTTTGACAGTTGTAGGCCACTTTTGACAGTTCTTGTTTTCTGATAAATAAACAGCAGCTGTTTAGTGCACTCTTGAAACATCCTGTCTCCCCAAGCCGGCTTTAGAGACAACCCCTGTCTGCTACTCACACTTCTGTGGGGGTTGCAGCTAAGGTGTAGTTTTACCAGCTTCAGAGCTCCCATGCTAACATGCCACCAAGCAAGATGGAGAAGCATTTCTCACTTATTTTCCTTAAGGCTCCCTCCACCCAGTTTAAAGTTAGCCCACAATATGACTTGGGGGGCCCTGTTCCCCCATATGGTGGGCACAAGGCATCCAAGAAGTGTGTTTGAGCTCTGTTGACCAGTTACCATGGAGCTGTGGATAGGGGGTCGTGTCTAGGAAGTGTGTTAGTGGGTGCAATTACATGGGGCTCACCACAGGATGTCTGGGTGCAACAGGAGTGTGGACAGTTCAAACTCCGGGTGAACGATGGATGTCAGGTCAGACATAGTCTGAAATGCCCAATTAGGCATTTTACCATGGTAATATACTGTCGGTTAATAGATAGTTTTATCATTTTTATGAAGTCTCTTTCTATTGTGATGTGTTCGGCTAGTGTGGTTTTGCCATTGCACACCACAAGCCACAATCTTTCAAAGCCACACAGTGGCTGATAGTCTCAATTACAGTTAACACTTAGAAGATGTTCATCCCTTAGATTTGTCACGTCTCTGTTAAACCCAATTTCTTGTGTATGAAGCCATGCAACTGTCCTGGCCAACAGTCAAGACCAGTTTAGTTCAGTATTTTCATAGCCTTAACATTCATAGCATGATAAGACGGGGTTGGGAACACTGTATGCACGCACATTATATTGGCTTACTAGGTTGTAAAAGAAGATATGAAGGCCTCACATTTAATGCAGTGAACATGGTTGTGGTGGTCTGTGTTGTTATTTGGATCGCTTACAATAACTACTGTGTTGGACCTTTTTCAAGAGGGTTTAACAGGCTTGCTGTTGAATAGAGGTTTTGGTATCTAGATCTAAATTATTCTTATTGACTTTGGGAAGCTGTCGGTCCATTTAGGACACTTAAACCATTCAACACACGCCCTTGTTACAAGTGGTTCAAGTGATTTGGTTTTACAGTACATACTGCAATGCAAACCATGTGGTTCTTGGCAAGAGCTGCAAAGTAGTGTGAAATGGAGCCATGTGGTTCCTTCTCATGTCCTCAGTGTTGTTCAACAGTTTGTGCTCTTTGTTTCCTGAAGGGCAAGATGTAGGTTATGTTCCTTGGTCAGATGTTGGACTGCCTGCTGCCTGTCATGCTATGCGTTCAGTTGGAAACATGTTCAGGTGAAGTACATGGGGGACTTGACTTACTGGAAATGTACACTTGCTGTGGATCTGAAGCCCAGCTGAAGGCCCGGCTGGCCAACTTTCCAACATTACGTTAACTAATTTGAGCTACTAGCTTTTTAAATTGTAAAATGATCATACTACAAGTAGAGATCCTTATTTCTAAGTCATTAAATCGGTAAAAGGAGTGTTCATTTCTTATCTTCCTCATGGATTCATTCCCTCTGGAGGTATAATGACACCCCACACACACATACAAAATGCCCTTGCCTGGCATTACTAGTGATTGGTCAAATTAGTGCTTTACACAACAACCTCTCATCCATCATGATTGTCTCCTCTCAGACATTAACCTCCTTACGATCGGGTGCTGGGGCCTTGTTCAGAGCGAAGGGCCCGTGGGTGGCTGGATGAACCTGAGCTGATGCACCAGCGGAAGGCCTTGAGGAGCTCTCAGCGGCCTCATTAGTTGGCCGGCTGATTGAGCTCTTATTAATAGGCCGCTGTTGGCGCCTAGTCCCGGAGGTTGACACTCATCGCATTAGTACTCCCCTTACAGAGCCCTACCCTGACCAGGAGCCTGTGTCCCCCAGGACAGGGAGAGGAGAGGCGGTTCCGTTCAAGAGAGGATGCAGTTGTTATCACACTGTCCCAGTGCCCCGTGAAGCATCATGGGTATTAAAAACTGATCAGAGATCAAAGACTGTTTGCTATGCCAGTCTTTGATGTATTTATGTCCTGTGCTCGCTGCTTGGCATACAGTCCTGTACTTTCACTCAGGGATGAGTTACAGTTGTTTTTTCTTCCCTTCCACAACAGCTGAGAGTTACCGTCTGGTCCCTGAGCACCAAAGCTGTGTCTTACATCAAGTACCCAAAGGCATGTCAGAAGGGTGAGTTTGAGATGTGTTTATTTTGTGTGTGCACGTATGCAAGTGTGTTGGTAACAGCAAGAGGACCTGGGGTGAGTGCCGTGCCATCTGACACAGAGGATAGTGAATCATGTCCAACTCTGTCCTTTGACCTTAGGGCCGTCCCTGGATTGTCAGCCAAACTATGGCTATTGGGTTGACAGCTGTGTCTCTCTTCAGTAAATGGTGCATGCTGGTCATAACCTACCTGTCATCAAGTGGTGAAATGATTGTCTTTGGCTCCCCAGTCACTCGCCAGCAGATCAGATATAACACTTGCCCCTGTTTGACCTAAACATCATTGGACATTATAAATAATGAGTTGATAGGCCTACGGTTGGCTGATATTGACATTGGGTTCGGCCTGTCCTAGATCATTGTTGTCTTCACAGCAAGGTTATAAGAGCAGTTCAAACATTGTTTATCACATGATGATGGAAAATTGTCTTAGGTCAGAACCCAAGATCTGTGTCTGCTGACTGAGAAGAATGAAACAACCTGATGCCTTGTTTTGAAGTTCATTTTGAGACCATTGTGGTAATTTCGGCATTGAATACTCAGGAGGCCCAAGCAGTGCCGTACTTCTTGTGGTTTTCAAAACTGAATAAAAAGAAAGTTAGTCGAACACTGAAAGACTACAATTGACCCCCTCTAGCTGTTTATTTTTGATGTATTTATTGTTTGTTTTTACCATCCATTTGTCTTTCCATTCCAGAGATGGACTTCAGTAGGGACGGCTGTTATATGGCCCTTGCGGAGCGCCGTGACTGTAAAGACTACATCAGCGTGTTTGTGTGTGATGACTGGCACCTACTCAGGGTGGGTTATAGAGGACGTGTGACTCATGAAGGGAAGTGGTCCGAGCTGAAAGTTGACGTTTTTCCTGACCAAAATGTAATTGACTGTCTGTTACAGCACTTTGAGACGGAGACCCAGGATCTGGCAGGGGTGGAGTGGTCTCCTAATGGCTGTGTGTTGGCTGTGTGGGACAGCTGTCTCGAGGTAAGCTTTCTCTACAGATCCTGGAGGGGGTTGTGAACCAGGAAGACTGCAGCATATCTTAACCTCAGGATTTGCTGTTTGAATGCCTTTGTGTCTCACGTGTGTTTCTTTAGTATAAGGTGTTGCTGTATTCGTTGGACGGTCGCCTTCTGTCCACCTACAGTGCGTATGAGTGGTCACTGGGCATCAAGACTTTGACCTGGAGCCCCAGCAGCCAGTTCCTGGCCATTGGAAGCTATGACGAGAAGGTCAGACCACCTGTTCAAGTTGAAGAATCGATATTCAGATTTCTTTGACATAATATCAAACATGAAGAATTTAAGATGAGCAACTTGACCATTGATGTGAAGTTTAACAGTGATTTTGGTCATATCTGCAAAGGTACGCATACTGAATCACATCACCTGGAAGAAAATCACAGAATTTGATCACCCTGCCAGCATCAACAACACAAAAGCTGTGAGTACTCTGTGTACCCTACTGTAGTGAAACCCTAGTTGGAGAAAAGTAAACTTGAGTCACCATATTCACTTTGCTGACAAATAGGCTAACATTTCAGTGTTGCTCCATGCACAAATGAGAAAATGACTTTTGACTTGTTTTGTTGTCAGGTGGTTTATAAGGAAGTAGAGAGGAGGCCAGTGGTTGGGAATGAGGACATTTCCATCCAACATATCACTGTAGGAAGCACCCTTTTCAACACCCAGAGCAAATGTAAGCCACAACATGTTTGTTTCCTGGATCCAGGGGTTTAAGTCAGTTTAATGTAAAGACCTCTGGATGTTTGTATCCATATGCTTCTTATGAACTCCTTCTCTCCCTCCCTGTCACAGATGAGATTTTTCCACTGCCGGTCCAGATCCCAGTGGTCAAACCGGACCCTGACCGGGCTAATCCTAAAATAGGGATCTCATCCATGGCTTTCAGCTCAGACAACCGCTACCTAGCAACCAAGAATGGTACAGGTTCAACTTGAATACATTTGAGGAAATCTGCTGTAAGAATGTATGGCAGTATTATTGCCTATGGATTTAGAATGGGATTTCATAAAAGCTCCTGTAGGTGTAATGTGTAGGTGTCCCAATACCTTTGTCCATAAATGTTAAGTCAGTGTCTGGTACAGGGACGTTTGTGGGAATCTTAACAGATCTTTATTACATTCTCTTCTCAATGAACCTTGGTCTAAATGTCAACATGGCCACGCACCAGCTTGGTTTTTCAAAACGACAAGATTAGGTCAGTCCAGGATACTCTGACAAAAGTTGTATTAAAAAGGAAAGTACATTCTGAAACATTTTCAGTTTAGCTGGGTGCCAAGTGTCCCTTGGCATGTGTTAGAGAAAATACCACAGACTCACTGTTGATCCCAGGGATTTGCAGGCCAGTCACATAGCGCACATTTTTTTTCTTTTACTAGTGTGATTTCTAAAGATGGCAGTATGGGCTGTGCTTTCTTTGGCATTGAATATGCTTGGATAACATCTATTTCAAAAACAATTTCTGTTTATTATTATGTGTGTGCCCTACCTCTGTAGACAGCATGGCCAGTGTGGTCTGGATATGGGACATGCAGAAGCTGAGTCTCCTCGCTGTACTGGAACAGACGTCAGCAGTGCGCTGTTTCCAGTGGGACCCCTGCCGCCCCCGACTGGTGCTCTGCACTGGCAACGCCAAGCTCTACCTCTGGTCCCCTGCAGGGTGTGTCTCTGTACAAGTACCAGCTGAAGGTAACTCATTGTTATTATACCAAGCTGGTTTTGTAACCTGGTCAGTTATCTAGGAGTAAATTATGATTGCCGTGCCATTAGGTAAGAGTGAAAATCTTTCTATATGTCGTGTGCAGTTCCTAGCGTGTGGCTCAGCAATTGTAGATATTCAACTCAGCCTGTCTATCTTGGTTTGGTTAACAGGTGGTTTCCAGGTTCAGTCTTTAAGTTGGCACTGCAGTGGCGACTCCTTAATCCTCCTGGGAAAAGATAACCTGTGTGTGTGCTACATGGAGACAGACGAGGACAAGTGATACACACACACGGGACCAGAGCAGGAGCATTAGCACTTGAAGATGTACCCAAATCTGAACGTCAGTCTTCTGCTGGCTACCAAAACACTGTACTGTTTGTGTACTGTTTCGTTTATCTCCTGCTACAGCTAAAATCCAATTATTGTTCACTGTGAGGACCAGAACAAACTGTAGATTAGACTAGTATGTCAAGAAGCTCATTAAATCACTGATTACATTTTTCAGTATGGTTTCAATGTTAGAAATTATATATTTTACATTTAAAAGTATTTTGGCGTTACCTTGTAAATATGTAAGTCTAGAGATAGAATCCATATTTTTCTAAATAAACATTGCTGTGACTATTCATTTTAGGACTGACAGCCTACTGTGTTCTTTTCTGGAGACGACTTCTGCGTTCTGTGTTGACGACAAACAACCAGCCAAACTCAGAAGGCTCCCTATCAAGATGTTTTAATGTGTTTAAATAGCAATTTACGATATTGTGCAGAATGAAACTTCATTTTGTCAATCTGTAGTCTAAAAATGAACATTGACCTTGATCAAGCCATTAAGAAAAGAAACCAAAACAAAAATAGTTTAGAATTGCACTTTTTTTTTCTTTTAGCAAACTTTTGAGGAATAATAGTTAAGTGGATACTCCATACAGATAAATGTCAAAAACCAAAAGCATTGACACATTTTACAGTAGCTCTTTAAAGTGACTCAAGACTGAAAACACAGGCGTAAATATTTTCTGGCTATTCTTTTATCAAATGTTATTCAGATGTGCATAGTCACTGTTACAATATAGGCAAGGAACTAGTAAATAATTGTTACCAGTCCCAAATTTTGTTGAGAAAGAGATTTCATGCAACCTCAATATTTAAAACATGCAGAACAAGTTAAGATCATTAAAAAGGCCTTTTAACAGACAACGTAATTAAGAGGTTAAGCGTGATATCCTTTCACCTTTGGTAGCACAAACAGCATACAGTACTGTTGAAGCAGGTGGCACATCACAGTTTCAAACTTCATAATCCAGATGCAACTCTTGTAAACAGATAGATGGGTTAGATCGGCCTATCAGGCTTGTACACCCCTTCCTTATGCCTTCATTTTTTTCCATCATAAATTCAAAAGTGTATTCCGTGTCAAAGGTCAAGCTTACCCTGAATATACTTGTCATTGTAATGTTAAATGTGTAAGCGTGAACCCAATCTCACTTCTTAATCATAAGCGCCACCCTATCATAGCAGAACCTAACAGAAACGGCTCTGGAACATTTGTTTGATAGCAGCAGATAGACTGCATTCAATTCAGAGGGCTGACTATATTGTTTTATGATTGTGTTAAAAGCAACCGGCAAAATGTAAGCATTACTTGACGTCACAACTCAGAATCTTCTCTGTATATTACACCAAAAATATTTGGGACTTTTTCATGCAGAAAACAATATCGGCCTATTCACACAGTCAAATCGTATTGTCACATACAAATCTGCCAAGACATCAGTGCCCGTATGCAGGCAAAAGTTCTAAAACCACCCGCTTGGTTCTATGAGAAATTAAGCAGTTTTAAATGACCCCTTTAGCAAGTTTCCCTCCTGACTCCTGCAGAAACAGACCTGATCCTAGATGTATTGTAATAACCTAGGTACCCGCTCACTCACTGATCAACCTAGAAGCATCAGTCAAGTAAGCGTTGTCCATTTAGCATTCAGTATGGCAAGAAGTGCATAACGCTGTGCACTCACTTTCCCAAGCACACAAATACTGAAAGTGACCATCACAGTACCCCCTGCCTAGAACCAACATCATGGGAAAACATATGAAAATAATTCACTATGCAGAGTGGAGACAGACCAGCGGACATGACTTGACAGTGGTGTGTGACACTTTTACGCAAAGGTGCCAGGCTGACCCAACCACTCTCTAATACGGTTTGACACTAGCATAAGGAGCAAAGAGGGGTAATGGGCATCACACGAGAGCAACACACACAATGAGCCTCATACTGCAGTGAAGAAAGAGCTCCCTGAATGTTGTTAAAAGCCAATCTTTCCCCGAGTCATCGAGTAGCCCAGCTTGGCCTCGTTGTTGATAAAGGACATGATGCCCAGGTAGGTCTCAATAAGGAGGGGTCTCTCCAGGATCAGGACGCCATTGGCTCGTCCAGGGATGGGGAACTCCTTGTGGGCCTTCTTCACTGCTTGTACCAGCTGGGTCCGGAAGTTATCCAACTGGAATAAAGGAGAGCCTTGTTCCATTAACAACAATACATCGCACTTTATTGTTCTTGGTAATCATATGCGACAGTACAATTTAAGCTCTGTGTTCGTAGAAACAAAGTATCTGGGTTATCCAAACACTCTATGGCCCTATGATCAGAAGTGTGTACCTGGCAGAGAGAGGCCACCTTCTCATCAGCATGGGCCATGGGGTGCTCAGTGAAGGTACAGTAGGGCATGTCTGTGGACCAGGGGTTCCAGCGGTTCATGAATGAGGGACGTGGACGCTTGTCCCACTGGACACGAATCCCATAGCCCTCTCTCCTGTGGAACCAGGAACATTTACAGGACGGTAAGGCTCACTTTGTTGTGAAGGCAACATGCAAGTCCCATGCTACTGTTCAAGTCTGCTTGCCGTAATCTTGTAAAGGTTAGGTTTCTCAGGCATGTTCATTAGATGCAACAAACTCACCTCCACACACATACATAGCGAATCTACTTTAGGGTCATTCATATTGATGCTTTAAGAAGGGCGTTAACCACCACCAGATTATTTATCAGGGCCTTACTTGTTGAGGGATTTGGGCGGGAACTCAAACTCTCCCACTGAAATGGTGTCTACAGCATTGAGGGAGATCCTTATGACCTGCTGACACACCAGGTTGATGAAGTCATACTTGCACACCAACAGCGACCTGCAGAGTGAGAACCCAGCAGAACGGAGTCAGGTGGCTGAGCGGTGAGGGAATCGGGTTAGTAATCCGAAGGTTGCCAGTTCGATTCCCGGTCATGCCAACTGATGTTGTGTCCTTGGGCAAGGCACTTCACCCTACTTGCCTCGGGGGAATGTCCCTGTACTTACTGTAAGTCGCTCTGGATAAGAGTGTCTGCTAAATGACTAAATGTAAATGTAAACTGATGTCATAACTTTTAAACTTAAAAAAAACACAACCTACAAAAAGGCTGTGTTTTATACAACAGGTTGTTATTTAGCCATGGCCAGCCTTAAGTGGGTGGATAACTATGAGCAATCTCTAGAGTGCATTCTTGTACTTGACAACATTTATTAAAGCTACAGTGGTGGATGTGCATGCTAATAGGACACAAAGGCCCTGTTCTACTTTAAACGTTGGATTCTAATAGTAGTACAAATTCACGCTTACATTTACATTTATTCATTTAGCAGACGCTTTTATCCAAAGCGACTTCCAAGAGAGAGCTTTACAAAGTGCATAGGTCACTGATCATAACAACGAGATAGCCACAAAACATTGCGAGTAGCCAAAACATGAAGCACACATTGTGAACAACCAAAGTAAGTGCCCAAAGGGAAGAACCATAAGAGCATGTAGTTAAACAAGTTACAATTAAACAATATGAACTGCTATAAGTGCAAGTGTACCTGTGGAAAAAAAGACAAGCAACAATAATAAAAAACAATATATCACAGCGAGTACAAACAATTTTAAATCAGTTACCACTAACCACAAGAGCAACAAGTCTCTGAGCAAGAGTCATTGTGATCCTTGAGGAAACTAACATCGGGTCAAGGCTTACCTGTCAGTTATGAGAACCAGCCTCTCCTTTTCATTGTTCCAATGATCTACTCTAAAAGAAACAATGACCAACATTTTTGTTGAGGATATTGTATGCAATGTAGTTAAGCAAATATTATCACAAATAATTTTTTTTACTTTTCCAACTTTATTTAGGCAAGCGCTAAAAATGAAAATAAAAGAGCTTAATCTTGTGCCATCTGCTGTCAGAAAAGTCACAAGAGTGCATAATGTAAACACGAACCATCTACGAGGTACACGATCTTAAACTAGAGCGCTTTTAGGGTGCAACAATGAGATCAAGTAAGAAGATGACAGCGACTAGTCTGTGACTCACTCCGTCAGAAGCCACACGCTCAATACCTCTCCATCTTCTGAAGGCAGCGCCACTGTCCGGATGTCACTCACTGCCTGTTCAATGGTACCAGGCTGCAATATAAAAAAGCTGGTAGGTTGTTGCAGCATATATCATTTGAGTAATCAACTAATAATTGTGTGATCCAAAACAACTAATAACTACACACTATATAAGACAAGTGGTTCTCCCATAAAATGTCGTGATTGCAGCTGGTGCACATCGTCTCAAGCCGCAAGCTAGCTAGATAAGCTAAATAAGCGTTCTTACTGGCTTATTATAACGTATGATAATATTGGCAACGTTGGGGACGAACACTTACCCTAAAGACGAAATAGTCCTTCACTTTCGCTTGCATTGTGGGGTTATGAACATGAAAAGGCGTCAGTGTTTGTAAGGGGGAGCAGCATGCCACGGAGGAACCATATCCAAGGCTTCCTCCGGCCCCCGGTGGCGTGAAGGCAACCTCGACCCCATCCTCAGTCTCCGCTGGGTGCAGAACTGCAGCACCCGGACTCTCCGGCTCCACTGTGTCGTTCAACTGAAGCATAGTGCAAAGTGGCCTGTAGTAAACACAGCAGAAAAGACGTCCTAATACAGTATTTTACAGGATATATCCTGTAAAATAAGATGAAGATTCAGAGAAAGTCGGCACGTTTAGGATGGATCATTGCGCACAATGTTTTGATAGTGGCGTGGATAAGGAAGTACCCCTGCCTCACTTCCCCCTTCTTCGATTTATTTTCTTAAAGGCACAAACTGTTAGATTGTTATGGCCAGAGCCGTTCTGGTAATAGCTAATGTTGATTCAATATTGCAAGCAATAGAGCCTACGATATCTTGATTGCTATTGTTTTGGCTATTGTGGAAAATGTACTATTTAATTATTAATAGGTTAATGGTAACCAGAAATGGGAAGTAACAAAGTACAAATACTTTGTTACTGTACTTAAGTATATTTTTTAGTACTTTACTTCACAATTAATTTTTCTGATAACTTTCTTTCACTCCTTAATTTTTATACACAAATATCTGTTCTTTCTACTTCTTATACTGGGATTACACTGTTATTACACTGTTGATACACTGTTATTATGTTGTTATTACACTGTTGTTACATTGTTATTACACTGGAGTTAGCAGTTTTGACATGACTGAAAATAGAGACATTCCTGATCACCCATAGCTATATGGGAGATGTTCAAAAAGGATTCCTGGCAAATGTGCATGGGAATGTCTATATCCAGCCCAGTGATTGAACATTTTGGTCAAACATTTGAGCTTTCCCTAACATAAAGGCTACAAAGATGTATTATTTTAATAATGAACTTCCTTATACTGTCTCTCTAATTGCTATTGCAAAAAGTGGAAGTGAGGGTAAACAATGTGTGAAAAAATATATAGTAAATACAGTATTAATAAAATTACAAAACTTTTTTTTGTAGAATCTTTTAACAACAAGATGGTGGAGCCATGTGATGGTGCTCTTCTTCCAAGTGTCAGTGCCCATTTACTCAAGAAATGTAATTAGGTCATATAAGACAAGTGGATTGGGTGTTTTCATTACATGGCTACCATGTGAGCATTGAATGACAATTATTATGAGTAAAGGTAAATGAGGTCCATCATTATTTTACAAATTCCAAAGGACATGTCATGTAAAAAGCACACAGGTTTTATTGCATATCAATTTCATGTATAAATTCTTCATAGCATTGGAAAGATTACATTTGGTATACATTTCTATTCTACAGAATTAACATCAGAATCATATCTTTTCCATGAAATTTCTCTAAAGTACATCTTCAATAATCACAAGCATCAAAAGAACTGCAATTTAAGAATTGTTCAATATTATTCTACAATCCTTTAATTTTTTTATTATGTCTCTCCCACAAATTTCCTGTATATCAGAACCACCTGCCCAATACATTAGTAAGGCAGTCAAGGACTTGAAGTCAAATCTACTAACCTAACCACATGTACAATAAGTGCATCTACGGATTCATTATTTTTATTTATTTTTTAAATTTAAGATACACGTTTCACAAATGGACCATTATGACTGCTAAACACGTCATGCACAATATCTTTTTCTTTTTTTGTCTCAATAAACATAACAGAGGCGATATACAACTCAGGTTCAAACGAAACGAGCACCATCCATTTAAACCCATATTTTTTCAATGAATTTTTCAGACATATGCAACATATTTCTTTTTAAAATACTATACAGTTAAAAAGAAACCATATTCTTTTTTTTTACTTTATCATGTAACATTGGGGGAAAGAACAGCAACCATGTTCTAAAGTTATCAGTTTGTGAACTTCTGCCAGCATCCTCTGAAACATTGGTAATGGGATATTTTACTCAAATGTGAATCCAATATTCTACAACCGACAGCGCGCACTTTTACAGTAGTACATGACATGAATTACTCCATACATAGTATACCTAAATATTTAGTAACCCCAGGCTTTGCAGTTAACAATCATGTATTGCAAAACAATGTGTTAATTGTGAGTCCCCATTTAGTAGAGTATAAAAGAGAGACCCCTGGAACAACACAGCAAGACTAGCATAACCCTGCCATCTGCTGTCAAAAATGAAAATTACAGTGCTTCAGTTAATGTTTTTTTTTTTTTTTTCAAAAGTCATTTTGACTGTAAGTTGACCATTCCACCTAAAAGCAGTCTTGAAAATTCCCACCTTGCTTCAGAGACCATACAGAGTTTGATATTTGGACCCATGTGTTTAAGTGCTGGCCTGAACATACATTATAATGTCTTGTCCTGAAAGTAGTAATACACCTAAGCCAAGGCTACAGAACACATGGCAGGTTACTATCACATGAATATTCATATTATAAGTGCCATCTCTACATTAGGATCCATTTTGGGAAATGGTCCCAAAAAGATGGGGTGACAAGGTGATAGGTAATCATCAAAAATCTGAAATTGAAGAAGATAGATTTAATAAATACACTTCTCAATGCTCTTGGACACATTATCAGACATGTTTTGGGTCTTTCAGGAGCATAGACACTCACCCAGGCAATGTAGCCAAAGGTTGATTTGATCTTAGTTGTCTTAATGAGTGTCATAATGCTTGGGTTCTGTAAGACCTATACATTGTGTGTATTTATCAAAGATGCTGGGTGTACTGGACTATTGAGTTGCTGCTTTCACAGTTCAAGTATTGGGTCTTAAACCCCCTGACAGATACTAAAACCACTCTCTGATCTGAATCAACCATAGTTAAGGCCAAATCCCAGATAAACATTCTAACAATGAAAAAAATGACGAATTGTCCATTGCTTCTGAGTTAAGATAAAATGTCTTGAGTCAACACTATATACCACTAGGCATTTGAATTGATAAAGAATATTTGCATTTAAAAGTAGAATAACTTCTGCAGTAGGATTTGATGCAAAAGGGATTTTGATGTTAAAGTAATTTAGTGAGATCTCTATCTTAGTTGTAAGACATAGATTTGCCTACAAAACTTTTGATTAGTAATTTAAAAAAAAATACAATGCTCCGGCGGCCAAGTCACCTGACAATTGGGAAGGCTGCCTAAAATTGCAGCTGTAAGACTTCAACCATTTTGAACACAAAACACTAAGCATACTGCTTGAAATGGTTAAACTGAAGCAAGACAAACCAAACCTTACAAAAGACACAACATTTCAAAACATGATTTAAACTACCTTGAACTATACTGTCACTATAAATTAAACAGGTGATTTTGTGGGTTGTTTCCATTTTGGCACACTGCTCTATACACAAACACAGCCAAAACCAAAGATTCAGAATCTCAATCATGTCTTGTTTGATGTTCATTCCTTCAGCAACAAGAGGGATAAAATGACTTTTTTTTTCTTTCATTTGTCACTCTTCTCCAATTAGGACAAAACCAAAATAAATAAATGAATACACACACTCTTGAAATCAAATACATAAGAGGGTAATAACAACAAAACGACTATGACAGCAATGCAAACCCCTTGAAAAAGAAATGATTGTCAGAAAACAAAACATTTTCTATGGGTTATTTGGCACATACCACTCTTGCTATGAACGTCTAGGTTATTTTGTACATCATACAACAATATCATACAATTTGGTCCTTCACTAAAAATAATTATATTAACATTTTAGCACAGAAGTGCCTAAAAGAAACAATACTGTTTTAACAAAGAAAAAAAAGGAAAAAAAAAACATGAAATGGAAAATAAAATTAACAAATAGCATGAACAACCGAGTAAGAAATGTCATTCCAACCTAATTTGTCATCCGATAACTCAATCAAACTGGACAACTTTTTAAAACTGAGAATTTGTCCTCTGCAACAAACATTGTGTAAATGGGTATCATTATAACATTATCATTTAAAATCAGCCATATACATCGTCTGGTACTACGTAACAAAACCCAGAATGTATTGTATTGTGACATAATTTATTGTGTAGTTATAGTTGAAACAGGAATGAAGAGCATGAAGAAATGAGACATAACAAGGGGTTTATGCGACTCACTAGTACACGCCCACTATGTGGCTATTGTTGCTCCTTCCACCTGTTGAAAGAACACTACCCCATGGACATGCAGTAAACACATTCCAAATATTTTCTAACTGGGTGTTGTTGTGGTAGACTGTGTGGATTTAGACATGGTAGTGAAAGTAGTCTCTGGGTGAAACACTCATACTTGACCGTCCATGTGAATGTCTTCCATAGGGCTCCATAGTGACTGAGTGGGTTTTGTAGATTGGAGTTGGAGAACAGCACAGCTGGTTGAGATGTGTGTGTTCATGTCCTTCACATCTACTGGGGCTGGGCAGTGCTAGCTCTCTACGAGAGTCTGTCAATCTGTGAGGCCCGTCACACACACACAGACATAATCTCACAAACAAACACACACACGCATACACACAAACACACGCTCCCCTGCACAAGTCCTGTCTTCTCGGGCATAAAAGTGTGTAATGTTGAATTCTCTTCCATCTTCCAGCCTCTTTGTCTTTTTTTCTCAGTCTCTGGTTCTCTTCATTGTGTTACTACTGTCCCCTGCTCCTCGCCTCCTTGCCTCCTTTCCTCCATCTCTCTCTCCTAGATGTGGTTGAGTGGGTGAAAGCTGCTCGTCTCTGACGGACCGCTCCCCATGCCCAGCCATGCGTCCAGAGAGTTCTGGGAGGATGCGTGCAAAGGGTTGTTCTCTGACAGAGACAGCATCATTGCATAAGCCTAGAAGAGAGAATCCAGAACAGAAATGTTACCCAAGAAATCCTAACCGTCACCATCTAATAAAAGGTGAACCTCAAAAGATTTTCTCTCAGAGTTGCTTTTGAAGTCTTTGCATGCAAGGCAGCAATGACAAGAACTTCAGTGGCTTGACAATGTTGGTTTCAAAGTTTAATGTTGATTTCAGAGTTGAAAGTTTGAGTTTATACTTCAGTTAGTGGGTAAGTGAAGGGAGAGCATGTTGACAGGTGAACTGCTGAGTACTGCACAACAGCAGGGACAACACAAGATACATCCTCTAGCCCTAACTGGACTCTAGTGTGTCAACCCACTTTCTCAAATAACAAATCTACATAAATTGGACCTAAGAGCCATTTTCCATCTTCTTTTTTTCTCTTTCTGTCCTCCTCTCTTACTCTTAGTCTCCATGGTTACTCCAGAGTTGGTCACATACCTGGGTTTTAGCCTGCCTGTACAGCGTTTCTTTCAAAGCCTCCGACTCTAGCGAGGTGTTAAATATGTCTTTAACGTCAAAAGGGGGCTCCTCGCTGGCCTTACGTAGCGCCTCCAGGCCCTTGGGGAAGCTGGGGAGGCCCTCCAGGTCCAACAGGGAGCCCTCCTCCTCTATACACCTGCACACCAGGGGAGGATGGAGGGGTGGCACGGAGGATGGAACAGGGTAAAGGAGAATGGGTAGGATAGGAAGGGAGGAGGGGATCGGGTAGGATAGAGAGATGAATGGGGAAGGGTGGAGGAGGTGGAGGAGGAGGAGGAGGAGGAAGGGAGAGAGGTGGGAAAGAAAAAGAGCAAATAGAAGAGAGAGTAGGGGGAGGGAGGGAGTTGACCTCAAGTTAGCCCAGCCAAGTACTCGTCTCATACCTGGATGGATGGAGTATGGTGGCACATGCATGGGAAATGAACGGATGAGTGCGCTGGAAAAGTGGTTTGGAAGGGAGAGCTGACTTACAGATGTGTCATTTTCATCCTGTCCCTCTCTCTATACCACAAACAATAAACCACTGCTTAGTTCTACACGTCAAAGTGAACACTAAAACCACACACTGCTCATCTGTGTGGTACAGACACAGATATGTCATCAGAACATCCAGACCATGCATCATCATTTTCCCTATCATGGATGAATCTGGCTCTCTGCACCAAAGGGAATCAACACCAAAAGGCTTCACTTCTGAAGCTTTGGCAAGAGGGCCAAATGCCTGTGACTTATGACAGACAGATGGAAAGACAGACATACAGAAAGACAGGCAAGCAGACAGACAGGTTTGCTTGTAATATTATATCAAATTAGTTGGGTTAGTTGGAACAGGAAAAAAGCTGGTGTAAGAGGGTCGGCGTGACTGAGCAGGTGTGCTTATAGAGGTGTGGTTGTGATGCTGTGTTGCCACTGGAATGCAGTGGTTGTGGTTGGGTGGTTTGGGTTGTGCTTATGTGTTTGTGTAAATGTGGTAGGGGTTGTGACTACAGACCAGGTGTGGTGAGGGATGAGGCTCCCCAGTCGTTTCAGTGCCTACCTGCGGGTGTGTTCGTAGCTCATGGCCAGTGGAGCGGCCTCCTGCTCCTCCTCATCCTCCTCCTCATACGCCCCTGTCGTCATGGCGACCGGGGAGGGGGACTCTGGCCCCTCATCTTGAGACTTCTCCGTCAGGCTGCCTTCCTCCTCTTCCTCATCATCACCCTCTGCCTCCTCCTCTTCGTCCTCCAGCCCCCGGACCCCCAGCTTGGAGTTGGATAGGCTGTGGCTCTGAGGACGCTCCTCTTCCTGAGGGTCTGACCTATAGAAGGGCAGCACAGGGGTCAGACAGGAAGGACACAGTCTCATTACAATGTTTTGGAGAGCAACTGCGAGAAGGCTTCTTTTTTTTAAACTCTTTTTTTAAACTTGTATTAGTTTGTATTGGGATGTCGATTTATATTCTTTAGGCCAATGATAATCTCTTCACCATATTTGGAGACAGACTAGTCAGTGGGAGACATGGCGTCACTGAAATCTGTTGCTTTCAAGCCATAAATCATTCTAAACAGAGACAGCAAAATGAGTAAGGTGCCAGGAGTTACAATGACAGCTCACAGAGTTGTAGTTCCACTGTCCAAGCAAACAAACATGGGTGCTGACTGTCGCCCAGAGACATTTCAAAGAGAGCGTGCTGCATGATGAATTGGATCATTCCTGAGGATGAAGGCACTGGGGCTCTGCTTGGAGGGTTCAGGACCAACTCTGGTGCTGCTGGTGGGTGAGTGATGGAGGTTGATGACTGCTCTGCAAACAGGCTATCAGCACACAACCATTTTGACCTGCAATCTGCACACTTTCCAATCCACCCTTACCCCCTTTAACCACCCACACCCCTCCTTCTGGCCCATGGCTTTATGGCTCATGATGTCATTTCCTTAAGGGGGTGGGGGGCATTTATCAAATACGACGGGGTATACCTCCGGGATGGGACTGGATCGGGTCCCACAGTAGGTGGGAAGTACATTTGAAAGGAGGATGGGGGACTGAAAAAAGTTCCTTCTCTCTCTCGTTCTCCTCTTTCAATCAAGATTAAATATCCCCATAATCAAATAGCTGGGAGAAAGGCCATGTGTGAGTGAGGAGAGAAGCTGAGTTTTGACATGAGGGGGCCCTGGGTTTTGTCATTTAGTCTAAACACGTCAGAGGGGTGTTTGTGTTAGCGGTCTGGAGGGGCGGAGGGGAGGGGGGGCACCATCAATGTATCTCCCAGATAAATGCCCCAACCTGAGTCTCCCTGGGGGGCCATGTTGCCAGCCTACTCCCCAGAACCAGACACCAGACCAGCTCAGCCCCCAACTCCTAACACTTAGCCTTTCCCCAAATCCAGTTTAAACCCCAGATGTACAGCAGGCCAAACAGGGTTCCCACATGGATGCTTGCTCATTGAAACCCAGACTGACCCATGTTCTGATCAGAGATCCTGTTCAAAAAGGTAATAAGTAAAATGTGACAGGAGGACCGATAGAGACAGACAGACGGAGAGAAGGAGGGAAAAAACAACTCCCACTCTCCTTTTCTGGCCGGAGGGGAACTGAGATCAGGGAGGAACCATTACATGTCATAAAAATCCTCTAGCATGTCTCATTTTCTCCTATTGAAGATGACAGTCTGCATATTCCCTTCTGACACTCCCAATTTGTCAGAGCTAGAAGAAATGTATTTAAATCCCACAAGACAAACAGATTATTTTGTAATATCTTTGACACTAGCGCGCTTAAGCTAAGAGGCTATAGACTACAGGCTGTGTTTGATGGTGATGAGCTTTGTGTTTATATCAGCAGAGCTGATGGGCATCCTGGTTGGAGTTGAGCAGCGCTGGGTGGGTGTGAGATGAGTCATTGAGTGTAACCCAGCGATGAGACTTGGGTATGCCTAAAGATCTCACCACAGTTACTGAGCCACTAGAGGTCAGTATAGAAGCAGTACGGTACACAGGGCTCGGCCTGTGTGTCGGTGTGTATGTTCGTCTGTGTCCAGCTGTCCAGATGTCCCTTACCTTTTGTCTGTGGAGCTGGACGCCTGGTTTAGCTCGCTGTTGGAAATGAAGTTCCGGATTTCCGAGAAGTAGGAATCCTCCTTCTCATCTAAAAGTGCATGATTGTCTGGCTCGGAGTTGGGGGAGGAGATGTTGGTTCCCAGATTGGAGAGGATCCCGGAGTGTTGACTCACTATTAGTGTTAGCACACACAAACATACACCCTTAGTTTCGTGATAATCAATGTCAGGAAGGGGAAACACAAAATAACGTTATCTAAATGGGTCTATCTACATGATCATTGTCACACACAGTCGGGTGAAAATATGATCACACGTAACCATATGTGTGTGTGTGTGTGAACGCACCAGGAATGTTCTCGTGCTCGTGCTTCTTGAGATGGCGGTCAAGGTTGGTCTGCTGGCCAAAGCAACGGTTGCACAGGTGACACTTGAAGGGCTTCTCCTTGTTGTGGATGTTGCGCACGTGTCGCTGGAGGTTGGAGGAGATGCTGAAGGAGCGGTCACAGTACTTACACCTAGAAGAGCAGAGGGAGGAGAGGAAGAGAGGCAGGGGACGTGAGGGTTAAAGATTGGGAGACGCCAAAAAACATGAAAGGGACTGAGGGAAGAAGCAAAATGAAGAATGGGGGATGAGGGAGATACTGAGTGGATTTGGAGAGAAGTAAGGAGTAGAAAGTAGTGATGTACGGAGACAGACAGCAAAAGATAGAGATCAATGTAGATAGAGAGATAGATCAACAAAGACAGAGAGCGATGGACAAACAGAGCGAGAATTAAAGGTATAGAGGGGTCAAAATGAGTTCTCTGTTCTGGTCCACTAAGTAATCAGTTCTCCAACAGAGCCAGAATGCTTTAGTCTAAACACCGAGGGCACATTGCTGGTCCTCTACTGGGGCTCGTTTCACGACCACATTTGTCACCGTCTATCTGACACACACAGACCTCAGACTGGTTCTTTCAGGATAGGAATGGTAGCCAACCCTGCTAAAAAACATGCACCCATGTTGTGACCTCTTCTGCTTGTTTTCACTGGCCTGCATGGTGGGAGAGGTGCGTTTTTGTGTGTGTGTGTGTTTGTTTACATGTCTGTGCTCAAAATAGCTGAGACAGAGGAATTCCAGTGAAATAACCACACTGTGTCGGTACAATATATATACCTTACACTCTGCTCTGGACAGCATATTGATGAATGAATGTAACCCCTCTGCTGGATGTGTATGTCACCATTGCCATCGTGTGGTTGGTAACTATAACTGCAGAACCCTGGTTTCCCTACTCCAAAGAGCAGCTCAGGGAACTCAACAGTGTTCTGACTGTGGATCACTCACACTCTCACTCTGGGGGAAACTGACCGCAGGAGTGCAACACTGGTTGGCATAGCAACCGTGTAAACAAACATGTTTTGTTGGACATGAGAGAACATTAGAGAATGCATGTTCACAGACACACGGGAAGACAGAAATGTGAACCAGAACAGGGAGGCAGATCTCTGGAGTGCTTTTGGAAACACAGGCCTTTAGTTCTTGATAATGGACAGAGGTGTTAGATATACTACAATCGGCTCATTTGGATATTTGAGTCTCAACGGCTGTTTCAGTTTTTCCAGGGAGCATTTGTCCCTTAGATGGATTAAATATGGACAACCGTGCTGTTATTCTTGCCATTCTTTCTCTCTATCCCAAAATAAACAATTCACTGCTCTAACTGAACACACACACACACATCCAGACTCATCCGGACAGCATCCATTTAACCTGCCTGTAAACAGACACTGGCCAGGTCTTGTCAGGGACCCCAGATCACAGACACTGCCTCTTTGTTGGGTGGACCCACAGGGCCTGCAAACCTAGTACATTGTGACCTTCACTAACCCTTAATTACTCCTCCAAATGTGCACACATACACACACGCAGACATACACACACATAAACACACATGAACTCAGACATCAAGCCCCTGCTGCAAGGCCACTATTCACAACTAATTGCTTTGGTGGGGAAAAATTGCTTGTCATCAAGAACTGGAATCAAGATGCAAGGGGTCTTTTCATGTTCTACCGTGCGTGTGTGTGTGTGATCTTGTGTGTGCGTGTTTGCATGCTCACTAAAGTCCAGACTTGGCACATCACACTTGATGGAGAATGGTCAAGTGCCAAAACAAATTTTCATCGCCCCCCTTTTCTTTCTTTTTCCCTTTCTGCTTATTTGTATGTGTGTCCAAGGGGACATGAAATTACTTCATCATCTTAACAACACTTTTTTCTCTTTCCCTCCAGCCGACTGTTACACATGGATCGTTACAGGCTGAATGGGGTTTTTGAGTGGTCAGGCTAAAGTGGGCCAATTTCAGAACAGAAAGCAGCAGCTAGATAGCATCTAAGGGCAAGCAAATGGCCCTGCTACAATGAAGCATGAAGAGCCTGGCTAGGGGGCTCTCCTTCTCTCTAGTCCCTCCTTCGCTCTCTTTCTCTCACCATTTCTGTCCGTGCTTTTCTTTTCCTAGTCTCTACTTCTTCCCATAGTCTATGCCTCCCTCTCCCCCACTCTCCTACTTCTTATTTGCCTGAAAAGTGGCAGAGATAATGATAATGTCTGCTATTTGTTAGGGTAAATTGTTTCTAAATGAGCTAATCAGTAGACTGTAAAGACTGGGCCAACTATACTGGCACTCAGTCCACAGAGACCTAGTATGTGTGTGTGTATTCACAAAGTTGGCACCCCACTCAGTCTGTGCCCTGAGGTCAACAGAGATATAATACCAAAAACAGTGCCTTTTGTTGAAGAACCTTACATAACAGGAACCTTTTTAAACATGTAATTACATTCAATTATTTATTCTCATGTCACAAAGGACTGATCTGACTTGAGTGCAGCATTTGATGGATACAGTTGCAATTATTTGATGGTCAGAAAGAGTCAGTGTTATTATCTGGTATATAATACAATTGTATTTGTTGCAAGCTGCACAAGACAAATGTATTCCCCACTACTTTTAATAGCAGAGTTATGCACCTACAATCTGTTATCAGACGCCTGCATATGTTTTCTGAGGCATAGGGAGGGTTCCACAGTATAACGATACTGCCTGTTATTAAAAAACATATCTTACCTTCTCCTAAAGCAGTTAAGACAGAGAGAAATAAAAGGAGAAAGACAGAGGGGTAGTGAGGGAGACAGAGGCTGGGCAGGAGCCAAATCACTGATAATTAGCTGGTTCTATAAACAGAGCTTGAATCTCTCCAGGGCACCATTACAAGCCTACATTGTCCAGGACACCATCCCGCCAGCTCTACCAACCCTCTCCCACCATCCCAACATCTGGACAGACCACATCAATCTTCCTTCTCTTTCTCACTCTCTTCCTCCCTCTCTCTTCTCAACTGCCAGACCCTCAAATCTGCACGTTTCCAGGATGCCTATATCACACACTGTGTGTTGAGAAAATCAGCACCCATGATTTGTAAGTGTGTCCGGTGTACAAAAGGGTTTATGTGTTAGAAGGAGTATGTGTGAGTAAGGACTGTGCCAGGCATGAGGAGTATATGTGTTTGTTTTGAGTTGTTCCAAATGAGCGGAGATAAATCATTTGGGCGGAGTGTGATGTCATCAAGGGATGTTTGTGTTGGATGCAAGGCACTAAGGCCCCTGTCACAGAGGAGAGGAGGGAAGAAGAGGGAAGAGGTGGGGGAGAGGAAAGGGTGAGAGAGGATGGAAGGGAAAGGGGAGAGGATGAAAGATAACTTACCTGTAGGGTTGCTCCCCTGTGTGTGTTCGTAAGTGCCTGGTGAGGTTAGCTGACCTGGGGAAGATCTTCCCACAGTACCTATGGTTATGATGGAAGAATAAAGACAAAGAAAAGAGATTTGAGAGAAGAACAAGAAAGTAATGTGTTTCAAATCTAGATTAGAATGTGAGCCTACTGTGTGGAGGGAACCACAGTCCAGGGTCTCACCTGCAGGTGTAGCGCTCCTTGCCCTTGCGGAGGATGGCGTCGGAGAGGGATGGGGGCGGCGAGCGGAAGTTAAAGAGCGGGTGGGCTGAGTGCTGCAGTGAGTTGGGCGGGGCGTCCAGTTTTAGGGCTCCATAGCTTTCTAGCTTCTCGGTCATGTTCTCCATGGCTGACATCTGAGGGGGGGGGGGGAGGAGGAGGGGGAAGAGGAGGAGGACAGGTTTAGGATGGGGAGGACAAGCAGAAGCAGGAGGACGGTTAATGTGAAGACAAAATAATTGAACTACCTCCATACTGGGGATTCGCTTGGTCAAGAGGATCTGTCTTAACTTGGACTCAAAACTCTTTTTTTCAACAAGAGAATTGATAAAAGAACAGGGTGCAGCCTGTTACTGTATGTGTGTCTGTTTATGTTTGTGTGTTCTTTTAGCAAAGCGGAAATGAGTTAGAGAAAGAGAGAGAGAGAGATAGACAAAGAGAGAGAGAGAGAGCGCGCAAGAGAGAGAGAGAGAAGGAGCGAGAGACAAACACAAAGACAGAGAGAGAGGGAGAGAGCAAAAGAACGGAAGTCAGGAGGAAGCAGTACATCAGAGGTCGAGCTTGTTGATTGTGCTGTTGGGAGTCACCTCCCTGACCTATCGCACGTTCACAGACACTCAAGGGCCCCACTGGGGACCAGCAGCCCAGGCCAGGGAGACTTTGTTCCCAGCATCCCCCTTTCTCTGCTGAAGCCACTGCCGCTAGCCAGCGCTCAATAAACCATTCAAGCGCTCCAACGGGAACTATACAATATAGTTTAAGATACCCCTCATTGATAATACTTCCTCTCCTCAGTCCTCAGAACAAAGGCTTCGCTATGTGGGAGTTTTTTTTTTGCCAAATACAGTTTACATCCTTCCTTGTTTTGGAATAGGAGGGGAGGCACAGAGACAGACATGGCGTCTCAAATTATTTATTCTCTGTCTGTGAAGGGGGTGTGGGGGGTTGGAAGGGTTGTGGTTCGATCTCGTCATTAGTGAATAAGCTGCTGCATTGTCTTCCGATAACTGCAACGTTTGAAGGTCAGATGTTCTAGATACGTTTATGGAGGGTGGGTGGAGGGTGAGAGGAGGGTTGGGAGGGGGCAGTCTTCTCTCATTGAAGAACCAGGTGTACGGCTTCTCTGGTTAACTCACGTACTGTATATGTACGTCTGAGAGCTTCCCTGATCTCATTGTCTTTGTACCATTTACATTTTACATTTACATTTAGTCATTTAGCAGACGCTCTTATCCAGAGCGACTTACAGTAAGTACAGGGACATTCCCCCGAGGCAAGTAGGGTGAAGTGCCTTGCCCAAGGACACAACGTCAGTTGGCATGACCGGGAATCGAACTGGCAACCTTCGGATTACTAGCCCGATTCCCTCACCACTCAGCCACCTGACTCCCCCACCCAAACCTGGTTTGGACATTAGATTGAATCCCTTGATGTACGTGACGTGGTATGGATTATATGGCATATGTGTGCCCACATACCAACAAGCTTTGTATGTGTTTGTGTACATGGATGTATGTGTGTGTGCTTCTTCTAGCTTGCTGTCTCACAATTGATAGAGGACCTAGATTTCGAGGTCTGATAAAACAAGTTTTCCAACGAGAGCCCCCATTCTCCTGGACACAAACACAGGATGTCCTTGATGGACACGTTGCTATTATCTAGCCAGCCAGGGAGAAAAAAGCACTCCAGGGGAAGTTATTAACTCCCTGTGTGCTTCAAGCCCAGCAGAAACAATGCAATACCTATGTTTAGCAGTGGCAAGTGGTTTGTGGGTAGCTTGATTCAAATTCAAAAGCGTATTATTTTTATTAATACTATCATTCCTTGTTATCATGATTTGTGAAGGTGGGGGGTTTGGGGACAACCGAACAATGTGGCTTATTATCAAAGGCAAGCAGTAACAGACTTCATGTCTTATAGGCAAGGTGGAGGCGGTGAAATACGGAGGCGCCATTTAGTAAACAAAGGAATAAATTGCATAAAGCTCTTATGAATAACATCAACAATCTGGAATGATGGTGTAGTGCTGTATCAATTCCGCTATGGTCTCAATGGTGTGGGAGTGTTGGTTTTTTACATAATACATGTTATGGTAGAAAAAAAAGATTGTATCTGCAACTTTAGTGGCTCTGCCTGAGTATTATACTTCCAGACCAACTCCCATATCTATAGATCTACAGTCATTAACAGCAAATATCAGTGTATTTTATGTTTAGAGTATGGTATGTGTTTGTGTGTGAGTGTGTGTGTACCTGTGGGTGGAAGAGTAGAGGGGACGGCCTCAGGTATTTCTCTTTCAGAGCTCCTACTGGGTCTAGTAGCTTCCTCTTCTCCACCCTGCTGGACGGACAGCAAGGAAAAGGGTTACGTACCAAAGTCAAAGGCCAACAGTCACACTCAAGGTCAAACTCCACTGTAGGAGTTCACAAAGCTGTTGTTCCTTTAGTCTACACACTAAGGTTGCACTCCAGTTGGGTAATGCGGTTCTCTGGGCAACTCGGGTCTGAAATACCTGTATATGGGGTCCATGAAGAAGGGTGAGGGCTTGGCGTAGTGCAGGGGGGGCTGCTGGGGCGGCTGGGCCAGGGGTTGCTGGTGCAGGGTAGGCTGGAGCAAGGCCTGGGCGTGCTGGGACTGGTGGTGCAGGTGGCTGCCTAGGTGATCATCCTTGTTAGGACCCCCCTTGCCTGTATAGGCATTGTTCTTGCGGTTATGCTGCTCTGAGGAGACTCCGTTGTGGCTGGACCGACTACGGTTGCTGATGCTGAGGTCCAGTGGCTGCTCCTCCCCACCCGTAGGTGGGTTGGGCCCACTGCCGCTGCTCGGAGGAGCGGGCTTGGTAGGGGTGGGAGGGGTGGTCTTGGCCTCCTTGGACTTTGTGGTGAGGTCGAAGGGTGACTCCCCTGTAGGGGTGGCACCTGGCCCCCCACTGACTATCTTGTGCAGCTGCTCGCGGGGCGACTTGGGCTCGGACTTGAAAAACATGCTAGGGTTGAGAGTTCCCCGGTCTGTAGTGAAGGGGTAGAGGGAGTGGGGGAAGTTGGGCAGGAACTGGAAGGGGAACATGGAATGGTAGGGCAGAGGACCCATCTTCTTCTCTTGCAGGCCCATTAGGCCTGGACCAAAGTACTTCTCAGCGATGGAGGCGATGGCCTTGATGGAGTCGGTGGTGGCTGCGTTTGCGCCGGTGGGAGGTAGCGCTTGCTCGTCTGGTGGTGGGAAGAAGGAATGCTGGGAAGAGGCGGAGGACAGGAAGGGGCGGTCGCAGGCCAGGTTGCCTGAGCTGGACACGGCTGAGATGGAACCACTGCTCATGTCGTCTGTACGGCTAGCCTCTTGTCCTGCCGTCGTGCCCGAAGACTTCCTCCTCTTGCCGCTTCGCTCACGCTCGCTCTCACCGTCACTGTCCAGGTCGGAGCCTGACGCGGTGCCAGTGGTGGTGTCCAGGTCCGTGCCACTCGTGGTGTTTACGTCTTCTAGATCGCTGCCGTCTGAGAGGTCCGCCATCTTGTTCTTGGCTTTCGCCTCCCCATAGGAGGACAGGTCCAGCTTGGCCTCCTTGCTCTCTCCCTGACCACCACCGAGGACACTTCCTCCATTGCTACTGTTCAAGGAGTTGACCAGGGACAGTGGAGGGATGTCTAAGGGGCTTCTGGGCAGCTTGCCGTCCTGGCTGCCTCCAAGGGGGCTCTTCAGGAGTGGGCTGGGGGGCAGTAATGGAGGCCGGGGGTACAGTGATGGAGGGAAGATGCCTGGGAAGCCGTGTGAGAGGGAGGGGAAGCCAGGATGGCCAGTGGAGAAGTGTAGCCCAGCATGAGGGTGAGGTCGAGAGGGGAAGTAGTCGGCGAAGCCCAGGCCCGAGTGGTTGAGGCCCGGGAGATGGGGATGGTGGGACTTGGACTTGGCCATGATGGGGCTGGAACTCATGGGTATGCCCGTAGTAAACATGCCCCCCGGAGCACCATAATGGTTCTTGCCCTCACAGAACCGCCGGTGCTTGTTGAGGGAGGAGGTAGTGCTGAACATCTGGCCGCAGTCCTTGCACTTGATCTGTGTGCGACAGTCGGCATGCATGCGCTTGTGACGGCAGAGGTTGGAGAACTGTGTGTAGGACTTGTGGCACACCTCGCCTGGGGGAACAGGACACAGCCCACAAGGGCCTGGTTAAGCCCATTTAAACACTGTCACTAACTTTGGGTACCAAATCAACAAGTGACACAAAATGGAGATGTACAAAATTGATGACTTCATTGTGCTACCTGCAACAAACCTGACATTCAGAAACCTCAAGGAATAGTTTCAAGAGTCTAAAAAGTTGCTTGCATAAAAAAAAAAATGTACACTTTAAATAAACATTTATACAGAAGGTAAAATGTGTGCAAAGAAAAAAGACAAGAATTGGAAAGCATCCTTTCAGTATTTGTCTATGGGGCTGAAGAGCAGATATCCATCCACAGAGAGATCCTTCATCTCATGCATCGGTATGTGATCTACTGCATCTATTGCATCTAGGGCTCTTAGCCATGAAGGCTCACTTACAGATGAAGGGTTTGACACTGCTGTGGATGTGCTTGTGCTGCTTGAGGCCTGAGGAGGTGGCGAACGTCTTGCCACACTCAGGGCAGGTGTGGGCACGCGCCCCTACGTGTTGGGAGCGGATGTGGCGCTGCAGGTTGCTAGGGTCAGTGAACACCTGAGGAAGGCAGGACGACCATTTTACATAGATGTATACAAACAATGCATATGCATACATGTGAATATCCTATCAAAACATGAAAGCTGAGGAGAGTAGCCTACTAAACACGAAGCACCAAAATGAAGATATCTCTCTGGCTTCAAGTTGCTAACGGTCGTTTTTGCTCCCAAACTGAACAACATTACTAAGATACAAATGAGGCCTGTGTGTTGTGTGGACAACTTACGTGGTGTGTGTGCTGTACCTTATCACAGTTTTCACACTCAAAGCGCTTGCCGCTGTCGTGGGACATCTGGTGGCGAATGAGGTTGGACTTCCAGTTGAAGGCCTTGGGACACTGGTCACACTTGTACTCTCTCTCCTCTGTGTGTACGATCATGTGCTGGCCCAGACTGGGAGGGAGGAGCAGGAAGACATCAGTCACCAGGGCAACAACAGATAGATCATCAAGATGAGTGTAATACAATTCATTGTACAGAAAACAATTGTACGGTTGCAGAAAGGAATTCCCCAAAATGGATGTGAGGGAATTGGTGGTGGTACAGTACCTGTACTCATTGGGGAAGATCTTCTCGCAGTCTTTGCACTCGTGGATTGCCTCATCGCTGTCCTCACGCTCCTGCTTGAAGTCTTCACTGAGTGTGTCGAAGATGGAGCCGGCGCTGGAGCACGAGTACTTCTGGTGCCGTCGCAGCTCCAGGGCCGAGGTGAACAACTCGTCACAGTCCTCGCAGCGGTACATCTGCTCGTCTGCACACACACACACACGCGCACACACACACGCAAGAGACGACAGCAAACATAAACATGCAGCCAGAGAACTTATACGTACACCCAAGACCAACACTGTTCATTCACAGCTTCATTTCTTCAATATTTGCTTTTCATTTTTTACAGTATTGGTGTATTCATTCAAATGGGAGTATTTATATATTGCGAAATCAATCCACTGATTTACCTTGTCCTAAGTTGACTAAGTTAATTGTGCTAGTGTTAATCAGTTCTAACAACACTGTTACAATTGGCATTCTCTTTAAACAGAAATCAATTAGCAGTAAAATATAGTGTTGACTGCATTAACATGGCTAATTGGATGTTAGGCCTGTGGGATGCAGAGTGGAGATAGTACAATTGAACACAAGGGAATAAACATGTCCGGCTCTTCATTTCCCAAGTTGATAACCTTTGCAATTCTTTTCATGACTAAGGGCAAATGAATTTAACAGAGACCGTCTTTTCAATGTTCGGTTCCTAAATCTGATGCCAAATTCAACATCTTAGGGAAAGCTCGATGGAGTGTAGGTAGGTGTGTTTGTGTGTTTTTCAAACCCAATGGGGCACAAAGAGAAGGGAGCATGGGGCACAGTGGCACCCACCCCACAGTGATTCACACACCAACCCCCTCTGGCCACTGTACCATGACCCAAGTGGGCATCATATTGACTCGCCCCTAATGGCCTCCAACACAATCAATCATTTGAGTCTTTGCTACAAGAGTTTATTCAATATGACTTACAGTTCACGGCTCACTTGGTCTCGACTGTACATAACCATTTTTGACTGAAACATTTCTGACTCACTAAAGAGAAGGGCATAAGAGTACTATAGCAACAGTAGTGTGTCTAAACAGGGGATCTGAACAAATGACCATCTGGCAACCATAGTCCATTACTTCTAGCTGAACTTAAAGGCTCTACGATGACTGCAGCTGCCACCATTTGCACATATTTCATAGAGACTAAGAGCTGGTTTTGTTCCACTCCTGCATTAAAACCACCTCGTGCCCAGATAATTTTATGCATCACCTTTGAAGGCGGCAACATGTTTCAATGAAAAGGCTTGTAAAGGGCTGATTGAGGCTTTATGACATGTTTTATGACATGTACGTTTTGTCAAATCAAACAACACTTTATTTAAATAAAGGAATGAATTGTGTGTTCCTAAAACACTGAGACACAGAATGTTGTATGCTGAACTGTTTTACAAAGGGGTACCCTTTAGAGAAGACTTCACAGTATATGCAAACCAGAATGCGAACCAAAGGTCAGCTATGGCTGTTATAGGCTGTATCCAGGTAAAGGGTGCCTACTCCAAGGTCCAGAAGAACAATTTGGCACACTTATCTATGTGTTCCATCAGTAACACTCAGGACTAAGGGAGGAATGTGTGTGTGTGTGTGTGGATATGTCTGGACGTGTGTGTGTGTTTGTGTGTGTGTAGGGGGGTGCTCATAAATGGGAGACTAATAGCTCTCTGGGAGAAGAAGGGGAACACAATTATGTGCAGTTTAGCGGCTAATCTGGGAGCATGGGTGAGGTCTCAGGGGACTCCTCAAGCCCCACTCCAAATTCCTTCTTCGATCAGCCAGACGAAGAAGAGCGCTACACCGCCAGGCTCTCACCCGCTCGCTCAAACTCTCCTACACTCTTTCAGACAAACTCACACACTGATTCATTCTTAGCCTCTTGTGCTCCTTTTCTCTTTTTTTATACTCTTGCAACATGTGACTATTTCTTTTTTTTGCTATTTTAAATGGTCTCTCTTTGTTCTTCCACCCTCCTCCAATATTTTGGCAAAGAGATCTTAGGAAAGCTATCTTTCTGAGAAAACATTTTGGCTTGTGAAACCCTTGTTCTGTCTCTGCCGTTTTTATTGTCCATGACAATTCAAAGTAATCAAGGGATGTTTTTCTCCTTTTCAGAATCCCAAAACACAAGAAAACAATGTTACCTGACAACTCCACTTCATAGCAATGAGACCAATATGTTATGAATCAACTGGGTCCTTTTTTGGTTAAGTAACATTCCAAACCTTGATCACAATTGAATCCCTGGATCAGAATTGACTTCTGCGATAGTATTTTTACTCTATAGCAACAATTCTACAGTATTCACCCAAGAGAAGAAAGGCAACGTAAAAACGTTAGACATGGGCTTTCCTGGATCATCTTAAAATTCATCAATCCGTTTTGCTAAAGTGATTATGCATTGTTCGATTGTTTGGCGAAACAGCAATTACACACAAAAGGTGGATCATTCATGCCAAATTCGAACTATTTTGATATAACATCCAAAGACATTTTAGGCTTATCTATTCACATAGACCATTGAAATCGGTCTATTAATTCCGCGAATTATCATCATAATATGATGCAAAAAAGATATGTTTGTATTCATGTGTAGGCAGGCTAAAGGCTATATTGTGGGCAATTAAGAGCAAGAATTAGAGGTTTGAAAATGTTAATATAGTCATGAAATTCCGTTAGGCTCAATACATCTGCGCGTAGATTACCATTGCAACAACATTTTTGATTGTTAAAAAAAAACTAAACCACTATACCCACCCCCCCCCCACCAAAAAAAAAGAAAAGAAAGAAAAATACCTTTGATCCATATAAGTTTAAAGGTGTGAGGATGATGATAATTTTGCACTTTCGCCTGCAGACTTCACTGGCCAACAACACATGATGCTGGTTAGAGTTTGTTTAAAATATGCGCTAATGATGCGCATTCATCTTACCTTCTAGATTCGGTGCCATCGATCCCTCGGGGAAAATTCCGTCCTTCATATAAACCAGAAGCTCCTCCCCGACTTCAATATCCCTAATAGCTTTATAATAAATCTGCAAAACAGAGAGAAGACAGAAAAGCAGTTAGGGTGCACTCTTCCGACCCCAATGGTTAGTTAGCCTATTTTATTTATAGCCTACATAGGTTTCAAGTCGGATCCAAGACATTACTTGCATTAGGCCTACTTTCTGCGATGTTGTTTATCCAAGTTATTGATAACTGCTAATCTATCTTACCATTCTTGTCCTCCTAAATGTTTGTATGAAAGAGCAATTTAAGATATTGCTATGCTACAGAAATTGACGTATATAGTTAAAAAAAAGGATAGCCAACACCACATTTTCATTCTTATCCCGATTTAGGCCTACTACCGATCTAAAGACTTTAGCCTCGGCTGTAATTCACGTGGGCTATAGGCTACTGTGAAAAAGTGTTCATATTTATCAGTGTTTTCTTGTGAATTCTACCAACGAATGTATTTCTGGAGATCGAAATGATTTTAGTTAAATAGCTCTACTATACAAAGAGAAAATATAAATTACCTGTCTTCAAACTACAACATTCAAAGCCGTTGTTATCAGACAGCCTATAAAATATATATTGAATCCATCTGTAGGTTACAAGAAACTCTTAGACAAAGCATAAACCTTCACATCGAAAAAAAAATCTGATGCAAGTCGGCCTAAAGACTGTGAGACCAGGTGCAATCCTAAAGTTGATGAAAAGCAGACAGAGAAACAAAGTAGCCTATTTCAGTGTCGTTTGTTAAATGCAGAACACGGTTAGCCAAATAAACCATTTGGATGATCATTTTACATGAAAATCCAAATCCAGAGGGTTACAAGAATTTCGATGTTGATAGGCTATTATTAGGCTACATGTCTATATAAAGGGAGATTATTGATAAATGATCACTTCAGTCTTAAAACCCCTTTATGATTATGATTAATATGTGACTCAAACTGTTCATTTTTTATTATAAAATAACATTAAACTGAAGAGCAAATTCAATATGCAAAAATTGTGAAATAAAACACACAAAACACAATCAATCGATGTATTAAATGAATTTGAAAGGAACTTCCAAAAACGCAACCTGGATCCTAGATGTGTCTTTTGGGGACACATGGGGGCGCTCACTACTAAATCAGTTAGAGTGGCTGAACACACACACGCACACACACACGCAGACAGTCAGACAAACAGACAGACAGAGGGCAGATATAGAGAGAGAAAGGACCGATAACTCCAATTGAATACTCATACAGACTTTGCGGGTTTTCCGGACTCATCCGAAAACAAGATAATTATTAATTGGCTGTTAATATAACATAATTTTATTTTTGTTATTATTATAAAATGTGTTGTTATTGTTGTTTTATTACAAGCCATGCATATATTTAATATGTTATCTGACCTTTCTGTTTTCCGTGAGTTGAAATAGTTGAGAAAGTTGCGCGGCGGATCTTAAAGCGTCCAATTGCAATAGAAGTTCTGTCCCGGTGGAGTTGGCAACACAACCCATAGTATCAGAGAGAAACCGGGGGCTGGGGCGGCAGGGCCGGGGAAAGAGTCGAGGTCGCCAGGTAGGCAGGCAGGCAGTGAGCGGAGTGTCCTCTCTAGCTGGAGCCGATGCTTCCACTCTCTAGTCAGTCTGAGCGCGTCTTTGATGATGAGGTGAGCTCTCATTAGTGATTCCCTATTGCCCCTCGGAGCGCCCGGAGTTAACCGACGGCCACTCCTCCCCTTCTTATCTCAAACGAAAGGATTGACTGATCTGCCGCGGAGACCCCTCCCCGCATCCCCGTCCCTGCTCTGGTCACTAGATTAATCTATTATTGATGGAAATAATGTATCTACAGTGGTCAAATACTTAAATAATACACACACACAGCCGACACACACAAACACGCGATAGCCTAAAAGGTGAGTCGCGCGCTGTTTAGTACGTTTTTTGTAAGGCTTCCCGAACAAATGCTGAGCAATGTGTTTTAGTTCATAATTTTTTTACACGTGTTTTTACTTGTTATCTTTCACCAGATGCCTTTCACAGTTTGTGCAAGTGCTTACATATATTTGTGGGAGTAACGTAAACAATTACATGAAACATTTTTGGATACGCTCAGAATAATGTGAATCAAATTTTGTACTTCGTTATTACCAGTATAATTTCTGCAGAATTACATAAATTAGGTTACCTTAAAGGACGTTACGACTTGCCTGTATTCTACAGTTTTCCTTTCGCATCAAAGTATCCTATGCTGTTTTCATATTAAATGGAAAGTAATTTGGCCACCAGTGATTATGCTATTGAGTGCCGTGGCCTGAACAGCCAAATTGTTATTTAACGCACACAATTAATAGGCATATCTTCATGCATGTGGACGTTATTTATTTTACAAATTCATCGCCTCCTAGCCTATATTGTTTTTTATTACTATATCAGATATTTTGGATGAAATTATTAAAACAATTCATTACGAATGTTTGTATTTAATATTTGGTTACTGCATGAAAATAAATTTATTGTCAGGAAATGTTGGATAAAATCGAAAACATATTTGGATGTTTTTACATTAAATAAGCTCTGTCTTCTCTAATAAAAATGGTCTCAATGATAAACAGAGAAGGTTTTGTGTCAGATAAGCTAGCTTTAAAAAGGATCAAACAACATAAAAAAGTCATTACACTATACAAGCATACAAGCAAATAAATATAACATTGAAAAAACATTTGCCACGTAAAATTGAGCAATAATGCAATCAAGACAGTTTCCTTTTCAAAACCATTATTAGCGCTTTTCTCCCTATGGGCTATGCAGCTGGGCCTCATCTTGGGCTGTCTTTTGAAGCTGTCTGTGTGAAGTATTGTGATATGAACAGTCTATCTCTACAGTAAGGGTCTGACAGCACTCAGACATGTCTTGACCTCTTCCTGTCTGTTTTGAGTGTCCGGGGGACAGATGTGTCATCCATCAATGCCAGCTAAGGCCCAATATAATCTCCCTCTCCCTCTCCCTCTCCCTCTCCCTCTCCCTCTCCCTCTCCCTCTCCCTCTCCCTCTCCCTCTCCCTCTCCCTCTCCCTCTCTCTCTCTCTCTCTCTCTCTCTCTCTCTCTCTCTCTCTCTCTCTATCTCTCTATCTCTCTCTGACATGACACACAAACACACACACACACACACTATGTATCCCAACAGTGTGTGATCAATCTGGAAAATGAGATCAAACAATGTTGGGGGGCCTGTCCACTCAAGATACAAAAGACAAGGACCGTGTGACATAGGACTACATGGTGAAGCCAGTCTTAGCTGAGAGACGGACCATTTTAGCCCCCCTCTCCTATTGAGACACAACACTGCTCTGTGTCTAAGGACAGGCCTTTAGCTGTGGAGAACCACGTTTCCTGTCATTTGATGTGATCTTGTCTTCATGGATTTGGAAAACCATGTTAAGATGCTAACGAACAAGCTCCCACAAACTGTTGATGTTCATTCACATAACCCTCAGGTTAGGAGCTTTCATATTGATTTAGAATTCATTTGAAATGATGGTTGGTTTGGATGAAGGCTAAAGTTAAAGTAAATGTTTACCACTGTTAGTCTGTGTCCATAAGTACATGTGTGTGTCTGCATATGTGTGTGAGAGATAGTGAGTGTGTTTTTTCTCCCCGGTGAGCAGAAGGATCTGGCAGGGACTCATTGTGTACTTGTGTTGTTATGACAAACGGCTTAAGAGCATCTTGAGAAATGAGGGATGGTGGGTTCAGAGGTTAATGGTCTGTCTGAATGCAGAGTGTAGATGAAGCCCCATGCTCTCTCACACACACACACACCTCACCTACTCAAATGTTTCATTTTCTATAAAACAGGTCCAACCGGTCAATCAAGATGTGAGTTGTTTTACACCAAGGTCAGTTTCAGACAACCATCAAATAATTTGTCATGAAAGAGTGAACAAATTGGTCTAAAGGTGAATATAGTTCTAATAGTATAATTAGATGGTCCAATAATCTTTTGATTGAATTGTTCAGGATTATCCATGTATTTTCTGATTCCTGAAAACATTAATGACAAACGAGTAAATAAATGATTTCCTTATGTTTTAAAAGGTTACTGCTTGTATTAGAATGTTCCTGCTGCACACACATTTCCATAAACTCATGCATTGTGCATGCACAAAAAATAAAATACCCGGCAGAGTAAAAAGTTGAATAAATTATGCATTTTAGCATCGTGTGCTTGTGTGTGTGAGGTTTCTAAATAAATGATGGGGTCTCGCCTGCGAGTCACCACACCACACAAACGGGTCACAAACAAAAGCAAAGTCATCCACTAAAGGACCAAACAAAAACAACAAAAGCCTGCATCTAAAAGCAAGCGAGCACTTGGAGTGAGCACTGGGGCCAGCCTGCACATTTTAGTCGTGATCCGTTTATGTCTTTGACACTGTGTTGCAGTGGCAGGGGGCATTGATGTGAAAATCTTAAAAGGATTAGGGCCGGTGTTGTGAGTCAATTGGTGGTTGTCATTCTGGGAGGCCCAGGCTTGGTCCTCCCTGTCCCCCTCGTCGACGGCTCGGGCTTCACTGTCTACTGGCTCAAGTGTCAGTGGCTGATGCCTGAATGGACACACCAGCAGAGGCTGCCTGAGATCTTGCTCGAAGACAGGTGGCAGACAGGGACATTGGACAGGCTGGAAGAGGCCAGAGGACAGGCCAGAGGACAGGATAAGGGAGAGGCTGGGGGAGAATAGGGGGGAGGCTAGGGACACCAGCTAGTCTTCATGACAGGTAATAGGATGGGAAATGGAGGTAGCCAGTGGGGCGGCCGGAGAAAGGAAGGACAGGGAGAGGGGAGGAGAACAGACTCCTCTGACACTATTAACCCAGGCAATAATGAGGCTGAACAAACACTGAACACAGTGAGAGAACATGTCCTGCCTCCAGAGAAGGGCTGGAGTGATTATATGACTAAGGGGTGTCAATCTATTATTTTACCTCTTGACGTGAGTCACTTCCTCACACTGAGTTGAATAATCCCGGCCTTGGACACACAATGGGTCCATTCTTAACTCATCAATGCAGATACACACTCTTTCACAATGACACACACACATGCACACATAAAGCGGGACTCACACACGAACAATAGCAGGCACTTCACTCAAGTCTCCCTGACAATGCCATGTGCTCCCTGCCTTATCTGTCCTCGGGCTCTGCCCACACAATGAGACCTGACAGCTGATTGGAGGAGGGGGACACCACTCACCTGGTCTCCACTGAGGTGACAGACAGCCAGGTTCTGCTCGTCAAAGGAGGGGGCAGTGCGGACGTACTTGAGCCAGCTGCCACTGGCTGCCTCTGAGCCTGGGTCCACACAAAACTTGACATTGCCCATGTCATCCACCACCTGTTGGATTGAATGAGGAACACATTCAATAAATAACTTCAAAATAGAGTATATTTTGACGCAAACTTTCTATTGTAAAACATTCTCCCAAAACGTTGAGCACTTTGACAAGAAAACACATAAAAGGCACCGTCTATAATTTAAGTGTCTCTTCATTCACAGTACAATACTTTACCAGCAACAATTTCCAACAGTTCGCAACAACTACAAACTAAAAACAGTATGGGTCTGTGTACCTTTTTTAAAGTGAGAGTAAGTGCATAACATGATTAGGTAATGGGTCCATTTATGTGTTATGTGTCATACATGTATTCAGCCATAGTAGAAAAGTTTTAATGTGTGTATGTGTGTCCCTGTCAGTCAGTAGATTGTAAAGGGCCTCCTAAACTTGTTGCCCCTGCTAGCAGCCAGAGGAAATGGGAAAAGGAGTGGAAGGTCGAGAAACTGCATCTTCTTTCACTTGTCTAAAGACTTTCTCTGGCACATATTGATCACCCTTGGTAACCCCTGGCTGCTTTGGGAGCGAGAGAGTAGGTTTCAAGTTTCCTGTCTGAGAAATAATGAAGGGGAGACGGAAGAGATGGAGGAGGAGAGGAGAAGAGAGGTTTATTGTGGGGAAGAAAGCAGGGGACTGACTGGAGGAGTCCACCACTGCCAGTGCTTTATCTACTGTCGGAGAAAAATGGACCTTGCTCATATTCAAATGTAAACCACAAATACTTCCAAATGACTGCGCTATGACGGTGGTGGTAAATGCCAGGCTGAGAAAAGGACAGTAAAGAAACATATTGGTTTGGTCGCGTGAGTGGACTTAGTCTGGTATTAAGGGCTAGAGTGTAAAGACCAAGGTAGTTGTTGTCTGCTAATCTTCGCTTTGGGGTTTTCCAGAGAGTGAGGGGGGTGGGATGACGGGATGAATTAGACCTGAAATCTTACAGCGCTGCTTTTCCACAAAGCTCTGCAGAGCTCCCTTCTCTCCTGCTGCTGGAAGTGATACCAGGTCCTCTGGATCCTCTGGGGGTCCCAGGCGGAGCTGCAGCTCTAATTACAGGTCCTAATCAGCCTGCGCTGGCCTCACCTTTGACCTCCAGCCTGGCTCCCTTGCTCCTAATCACAATCAAATGTCTGTGGAGGACTTGGTGGTGTGGCAAGAGCGGAACCAAAGAAACTGTTGTGATGATATCCAGTGGGAAAGATTCAATGACTGGGGGAAAACTACGATTAAAACTATGATTATCAATAATAATATAATATAAAAAAGTTTGACCAAAATGTTTTATGAATGTGAGCTCTGATCAGTAAACCCTTTCATCCTTGTGAGTTGTGGTTCTAATGAGTGAAGTGGGTAGGTTACAGAGTAACTTATATACAATGGAGTGAATGAGTACAAATATAGTTTCCATTGAATACTTTCCTTCTAGGGCATAGCATCTATCCTTGAAATTGTGTACCATGAAAATATCATAACTCATCATGTACGGTAAGTTCCTGTTGTCTCCTTATTATCTTGCACTGGAGGCCTCATGTCATATATTTTGAACTGTGTGAGGCCCACATGATTACCTATGACCTTGGAAAGATAGGTGCCAATCTTCACTGAAAACTGCCAATATCAGAAACAGTCTAATGTAAAAAAAAAAAAAAAAAAAAAAAAAACTCTTTATAAAGTTTGGCCTGTGGGTTGTAAAGTGTGAATCATTGAATGGTACTTTTTTTGCTCGTGAGCAGGCGCGTGCAGAAGGTGTGTTGTCGTGAGGGGAGGTGTGGGTGCCATGTTTGGTGAGCAAATATGGAACTGGAGGTCTGGTTGGAGGTGTGAAGGCCGGTTGCACGTGTTCCTGTAAATCTAGTGGCTGAGCTAAGCTAGCGTAAGCTCACTCCGATCTGCAGCTGGGCTTCACACTAGCGTTCTATTCACCCTGTGACTTGAGAGAAAGTGTTAGGTTAGCCCCCCTCCTGCCTTGTGCCTGTTCTAAAATAGCAAAGCCTGCACCCGCTGGAGAGAATATAATGAGAAAAAACCCTCTTTTTTCGTAGCCAATCCGGTTTAACATCTACAAGAACATGTGGCTACTTTTCTTGTTCACGCAGCGGCATGATTGTGAGCATGGAGACGGAGATGTTTGCTAATGACGCACCACTTCTTCATCCCCTCTCTGGAAATACGGCGTGAGATTTGGATTTGAAATGTTATGTTATGTATTTGGGCTGAAAAACTGGATGAGGTGGAGATCAATGTACTTCTCTCATCCTTGGAGCTTACTGAAGTTTACGGAGAGAACGATGACTTTCTCTTCATCTGCAGTAGATAAACATAGTAAAACAGTCAGCTGAACAAGAGCTACTGCTTCCACCACGGTTTATGTGTTAAGCAGTCTAAAATGATGTAGTCCAGGCCTTTATTTTATGTGTGAAAACAGTCACTGAAAACTAACCAGGCATAGAGGCAAAATTATCCTCCCTCTCCCCTCTTTAGAAAAAAAAGCCAATCTCTTGTGCAGGTTGGAGTCAGAGTGCACTTGTCCCAGCGTCTGTAGGGAGCTCAAACAGGTATTGTACATGTTTTATGACCAGATGGAGAACAGCTTCGTCTGAGGGGGAGGGGCAGGGAGGCTGTGGGATTGCAGTGCTGCTTCTGACTGGCCTTTAAAGCAAACACAAACACACACACACACACACATACATACACACACACCTAGAGAGGTAGCTGAGGATCTGCTTTGGGGCCTAATGAGCTGCAGGCCTGTGTCAGGGGGCCTGCGAACACTCCATGTCCAGGTGGAGCCCTGATTTATAAGGCCTGAAATGAGGTGCAGCGCAGAGAAGAAAAACCAGAAAAACCCTGCGGCTGATTGTTTATTTATTTACCTTTTACACTCTCCCTCTCTCCACCTTTCACGGCACAGGAGGGACACTTCGCCGGGAAAGCAGTTGCTCGTGCTGGAGTCATAAAGATATCCCAACATAGGCACTGCCACACCCTTGCTGGGGTTTGACCTCTCTCTGTCCCTCTTGCTCCCAGTCTTTCTCCCATCTAATCGTAACCTCTCTCCCTCTTTCTCTCCCTTCCTATCTCTCTCCAAGCTAACCTCTCTTTCCCTTTCTCTCTTCTATCTAACCCCAACCACAAACGTATTGTTTCTCAGACTGATTTATGGTCTGAATGCCAGGGAACTCTCTGAAGTCTTGAACAGGTTAGGGAGGGCCCTTTACATAGTAGAGACCAATGAAAGTGATCAGGTGTGTGTGGAGAGTGTATGGGCAACAGTGAGTCAGTGTTGAGCTGTTCTAGCAATGTGACTTTCCACAAGCCATGAAGCTACAGCTAACACAGTACACTATGGGAATTGAAAAATGAGGCCACTTTTTTGTTGCTTACCGGAGTAAGCAAACACAATAGCTACCACAGTCAAACCACTTTATCTCTCTCAGTTCCTAACCAAAACCCTGTTAGCATCTTACAGCCTACAATGTATAACCTGATAACCCATCTATGAAACTGATGAATTAACAGCTAACCAAAACCATGCCGTATACAAGAAATCTGAGAATTGTGGAGGAGTTGGGGGTGAGAATGGACGGTGAAGTGTGAACTGTGAGGTTTCCATACATAAGATGTGTGTGTGAGAGAGAGACCTGGGGGTCCCCCAGGATTTGGTGACTGATCCCCACTCTAATCAAGGCCAGCAGGGGGAAGGAGAACAGAGAGCCCAGACTTCTCCTTCAGGGCAGACAGGGCCCTTCCCAATCTCCCAGAGTGTGTTCCTAGGAGGGTATGTTGAGAGGGGCTAGTGTGTGATAGCACGGGTACATGATTCCAAAGACTATCCTCACACAGACACATGGACAGTGTTAACACATCAACCTTTTGCTCCATGAACTATCCCACCAAACCAATGAGGATGGTTTTAACAATGAAACCATAAAACCATTACTATCGTAAACAGTACCACTTTAAAAAGGTCAAGCATTGTGCGGAGAGACGTAGCGAAACGTAGCCGCTGTCATACCTCACTGAGCTAGCTACTCAGTGTCAACCCTGTCCAAGTGGACAGGAAGCAGGGCACTCTCAACAGGAAGCAGAGATAAGAGCGCAACGGGCATAAGACTCCTTAGAACACAAAGGGGAACTCTTGACAGCTAGGAACGGTAATGGATGTCTAGGTCGGCCTTTCTGGCCATCACTATTTCAGTCCTAGCTTGACGGATGTGTCGAGCAAAGCTGAACAACCAGTGAAATGTCAGCTGGTAGGTGTTGCCATTGGTGACAAGTTGAATATAAGATTATTTTCTTCTAATGTTACTTGGTGTGAAAAGGACTACATCTAAGTATTGGAGGGTGTCTGGGAATATCTGAAAAAGCTTTTCTCCATTGTGGTTACCAGGGTAATGCATGCATGAGTTTGCATGGGCATGGCAACAAAGGGCAGGTGTACTCATTTATCTGTATGCATGTGTGTAACGGTGGATGTGCATGCACTTAAAACGTGTCTGCGTGTGACTGTGTGTGTGTCTTTGTCCCTCTGACCGTTCTGCCCTGTTAAAGGGAGGCCTGCGGTGGTCTCCAAACCTAAAACACATTGTGGAGGGAGATTGGATGAGATTCGCTGGTTGGGGTTGGGGTGGGGGTGTGAAGGGGGGCAGGAGGTTACAAGGAGGTGGGGGGGTCAAGAGGTTGCACAAAGACACAAGCAAAACCGTAACAGGACCCCTCCAAAACGGAGATATGGGGGGATGTGTGTATGCGTACGTGCCTGTGTGTGAGTGTGTGCATGCAAACACACAACAAGCAGGCCTCTCAGATGCAAGTATATATGCTGTGTGAGATGTGATCGTCCAGACACAGATGGCCGGAAAACAAAATGGCTTAGAAAAGGACAAACACAGACAAAAAGATGGCGTCTGTTTTTGTTTCCCCCGACTTGACTCCCCAGCTCTGTGGGCCTGCATATGGGACTACCAGTAGGTGGACCCTTCATTTTCAGAGACCTGTTGAAAGATTTCCTTGTAAAGAGTGTTCGTGGTAGGGGAAAACAGGAAATCTTGGCTGACACATCTAGGGGTGGGGGGGAGGGAGGGGAGCTGCGCGGCAACAATGGTGTTGTGGCAGTTAATGCTCCCCTGCTCTCTCTGGTTTATGTATTCATATCCTGGGGAAGTGGCCCAACAAACGAGGGCTCTCGCTGCAGCCCAGGGAACATATGGGGGGAGGAGAGAGGGGGGGGGGGGTGTTCGGATGATAAACCACCTCTCACTCTATCTTTCTCTGTATCTCTCTTGTTCTCTTTCTCGTTCTCTGTTTCTCTTCCTCTTTTTCTCTTTGTCTCTCTCTTTCTCTCATTTATTTATTGTTGTTCTGCTGTGGGATAATTCAGAATAAAGACCTCTCTCTACACTGTCAGAGAATTGTGTGTGTCCATATTTAAATATCAGTAGTTTCAATTGTTTCTGTCAATATTAATATATCAATATTGTTTTTGTTGTGTGTGTGTGTTTCAGAGAGAAAGAGTGTGTGTCTTCTAAAAGCAGCTAGGGGGCAGCCTAGCATGAGAGCTTTCTGGGTGGAGAAGTGGGGTCAAGCACTGGTGGAAATTAGACTTCCTTCTACAAGCACACACACACACACACACACACACACACACACACACACACCCTCACACACACACACACACACACACACCCTCACACACACACACACACACACACACACACACACACACACACACACACACACACACACACACACACACACAGAGTTAAGAAACATATACAATAGGCTCAGACAGAAAAGCGAGGCTGCTGACACACACAAATACACTCAGGTCTGGACTGATGGCTGGCTCTGCGGCACACATGTGCCCATTCATTCTCCTTTATCTGGTGCAGAGGGCAACCTGGAGTTCTCACACAGGATTTCCTGCAGGCTTCATTATGCCAGGTACAGGTCATTACTCTTTCCCTACAGACACACACACACACACAGACAGACAGACACACACATAGACACACACGCAGATATGTAGACAGGAACAATTCTAATTGGTAAAAAAAAAAAAAAACGATTGTGAGAGATTGAGTGGCCGTGAAGTGGATGTAGGCCTGGTCATTTGAGGTGTTGGGAATTAAGTTTCGAGACGACAACGTGAAATAAGTGAGTGTGTGTGAGTGCGTGTGTCTGTTCTGGAGGGGTCCTGTTTCCGTCTGGGAGCCCCCCACTCCCCTCACACACACACTTCCCTCACACACACACTCAGGTCTGCCTAATAAAGCGCCTGACAGAGTGCAGGCCCTCGAAGCTCACTGGCCCACAATGTGTGTGCGTGTGCTCGTGCTCATGTGTATGTACGTGTGCGTGTGTGTCTGATGGATGGATGGAGGCCAGTTGAGATGGCTTGACCCCGCCCCATCGCTCAACAGTGTCTGTGAGTGTGTGTGTGCGGAGGTGGACAGACTAGCGGGGGGTCCTGCCAAGAAGGCCTCTTTCTAAACAGTCTGGTCCGACAGCTTTTGTCTGCTCTAAAGATGGGGAAGGAAGGAAAAGACACAATAATGGAAGAGAGAAAGAGAGACAGAGACAGAGAAAGGGAGTTGAAGAAAGGGGGAGAAAGAGAGAGAGAGTGAGTGAGAGAGATGAATCATATTTCTTAACTTCAAAGAGCTCTTGACCGGGGAGAAGATGATGTGGGAGGTATGAGGAGAATCGAAAAGAGTTTGAAAAAAGACACAACAGAGGGCAGAAGAAAGCCCCACCAGGCACTGTCCTCTAGTTATTCTTGAAAACAATCACTAAAGATGGATTAGGATGCAGCACCTAAGACACTAACAAGTCTATGTAAGAAAAGATACAAAAGTATAAGAGTATCATCTATAAATATAGTTATCTATGTTACGAGTTAGATGTCAAATAACACACACACACACACACACACACACACACACACACACACACACACACACACACAGGTGCCAACCAGAGGAGATTCAGTGCATTCCATGGTAAGCCTTCAATTTCCTCTGAAATACAAGGCGGTGCCATATAATGTCATAAAAACACACCTTGTCTATCGTACACACACTTTACAGCCATGATGACGAAACACGTGTGGAGTCCCATATGAACAACTGTGTTAAGGTGTTGTGCTGTGTCCTGTACTACAACATGTTGCCATCTGCCCCCATACTGTAAACCCCATCCTGTGTTTTGGATTTCATTTTACCCCTCTCTCTCTCTCTCTCTCTCTCTCTCTCTCTCTCTCTCTCTCTCTCCTGCGTTCTCTTGCTCTCTCTCTCAACATTTTTATGTGGTGTGGTTTGATATGTGTCTGACTTTCTGGAAATGCACTAATGAAGCCCCCCCCCCCCTTCCACCCCTGCGCAACACACACCTTCTAATGCCCTGCATGCGAATGGGTGCAGGGGAGGGTGGGCCTGTGTGGGGATTTACAGCCTGTTTCCTCTCTGGACATCATTTTGCAGGCAGGCAGACAGGCAGGCAGGCAGGCTGGCAACACAGGTGTACTGTTACCCATATTAGTGGCCATAAAAACAGGGCCCTTGTCTAACTCCTCCACAGACAACCATACGTCCAGGAAACCAGACAGGGATTGTTACAGTCAAGGAGGGAATGGACCTCGTCCCTTGGTATGTTCAAGTATGTGTATTGAAAGTGTGAGGTATGAATGTGCTGTAGGCAGGATTTTTACAGTGGGAGTAATGTTGTTTGGCTTGTAAGGATGCGTGTTGGTGATCATGTGTGCTTATGCATATGTGGCCATTATTGAATGAATGCATGTAAAAACTGTAGCTTCTTTTCCCTCATATCCGATCATAATTCTTGTCACTACTTGTCAGAGCGCAGATCTGAATAATTAAAAGCTGGGAAGGCGGGCGGTTGGGCGATCATGCGGGCGGGCGGTCAGGCAGAATAGGGCCCTACAGCTTGTAAAAAGCCATCTGGGCTGTGGTGAGACTGGGCTGGAACTGTCAGTGCCTGTCCTGTGGAGGGGCCTAACCAACACACTCCTCTCAAATGAGAGCCTTGACAGCACACACTGTCACCCAGCTTTGCCCCTCTCGTCAAAACGGATAGATTAACACAGACACATCAGTGCAACAATTTGCCGAATCACAGGCTTAAACCGTAGTTCACACATACAGACACAAAATAAAATTGCGTGCTTTGGATGATAGCAGCTAGAGGCCCAGTGCTGTATTGATAGTTTTGAGGAAAACAACGTCCCCCCCTTCTCACTCGTGGCCGTGTCCTCCCCCCCCCCTCTCCCCCCTCCTGCAGCAGCATCTCTGCCGTCTGGCAGGAATTCCCCGGCCCTGCGGTTCGAGCGAGCCATCTCTCAGCCCGCGCCTCGCTAATGAAATGGCTGTGTGTTATTTACGGTGTCTCGTTAAGGTGGTCTGAGGGGGGTGTGCTGTGTGTTGTGCTATGCCTCTCCGCTTTACTGGAGAGCAGCTTTGGAAGTCGGCCCCTTTTTATGGTCTCACTTTATGATATGTATTTAGGGCAATTAGGGAGGAGATGTATTGGCTCATTATAGCAAAGCAGGTGCAGTGTTAAAGCTAAATATATGAACGCTAGATAGAGGTCAACGTTTGAACACGGAACAGATGAGGAGCGTGTGTGTGTGTGTTTATGTAAAGTTTTTTGTGTTATCTGTTTCCTGTAAAATAACTCTATTATTCCTCTCCTATCCTGAGCACCAACCGGTTCTACTGCACAAACATTCTAATGCCGGTTTGCCAGTTACTGGTGCAAAGGATTATGGATGAACCTTCTAATAACATAAAATAAATATGTAAAAAAATAAAAAATAAGGGGTATTACACAATATATAAAAAAAATACAGTATATATCATCAATTTCTGGAAATATTTGGAAAAAGTAGTACATTAAACAAAGCAGGTGTTGGAGGTGCTTGTCTGCACGAGCACCTGTTGCAGGGAGGATCTGAATGACTAGCAGAGTATCATGACTGTCAGTCACACCCTCTGTAGACAGGCCAGGATGCTAGAGCATAGACTGATAAGACATCGCAGTAAAAATGTGTAGTCAAATGTGTATATATGGAAGTGTGTGTGTGTCAGCACCCGTGTCTGTGTGTGTGAAAACGAGACAGAGAGAGTGAGACAGTAAAGATAAGGGCTTGGTGGTAAGTAGCTCATAAAAGTGAAATGCAGTTGGAGCTACTGGCCTGCCAGGCGTTGGTGGTGAAACCCAACCCCTGACAAGTGTGTAGACTGGATCCAACACTACTACCCACCAATACACATCCAGCTTCATCACAGGCCCTCCCATTGTAATCAATAAACAATCCGCTTTGTCTGACTATACCCTTCAAAATTGACAGGTTTTTTGATTCTGAACTCTGAGAAATTCAATGTTTGACTTGTCCTGCTGGCAGTCTGATTGAATGGGTTCCTGTGTGGTTACCTGGCCTCTCTCTCTCTCTTTTTCTCTCCCTCTCCCTGGCAGCCTGGGACACAGTGATGGGAGGGGTCCAAACTGAGAGTGGTAATGTTTATCTGAGCCTTGGTCTAGTGTTGTTTGTGTGTATTATGTGTGTATGTATTGGAATGCAGGTGGTGCTGGACTTTTTTATATGTGTGTGTGTGAGTGTAGGTACAAGTGTGTATTTGTGTTTGCATGTGTGTGTGTGAGTGTAGGTACAAGTGTGTATTTGTGTTTGCATGTGTGTGTGTGAGTGTAGGTACAAGTGTGTATTTGTGTTTGCATGTGTGCACAGTCCTGAAAGCCTCTATGGGTAGGAGTCTCCAAACCAGGAAACCATAAATTACAACAAGCTGACCTGAAAGACCTTCTTACATTACAACTTCAAATATTTATTTATTGAAACATCAAATAGAATTATACACAAGAGCAAAAGTGGGAGAAAGAGGATAAGGTTTTATATATCCTTATGATTGCACAAAATGGATTTAATTAGAGACTGAGGGTGATGTACACTTTGAACACAGAAATGTGAATTGAGATGTAAATTGAAAGGTTCTTGGATTAAAACCAAGTACACTAAATCACTCCAACCAGTGTGCTCTTGCCAGGTCCGACAGCATATGAAGCCACCCCTAGGAAGTGTGTAACTAATGTTCAAACAACCCTGCTCAAATCAGCTCTGACACTGAAGGCCAACTGTGAGGTCAGACAATTTGCGGAACTGGGCAAACATAAATATGGAAGTGACTGCTGATATTAATTTGTGGCATATGTAGTGCTATCAAATACTGTATCAACACAGACGTTCTTTTTTTTGTTCTGACTACAATAAAATACCTCGAGGGAAAACAGAGACGGGCACGAGAGAAATAAAGCTGAAGATATGGATTCTCAAAAGAAATATTTAGCTTGTATTTAAAATGCATTGATCAATACACACAGTGTTGATGGTTTAGCATACTCTGCATGTGAAGGACTTTGACCTAAAATGGAGGTGAGTGTGTGAGAGTTAGACAGTGTTTGTGGTCTGGATGGTGGAGGCACTAATGCCCACGTTACATGACAGACTGGAGGTCCACTGTGCCCACTGCTACTGTCAGCACAGCCTAGGGCACTCACCTCCAATATCCACTCCACACTTCCACTCTGAGGGACATCGGTGGGAAGGTGAGAAAGAGAGAGGAAGAGAGAGGGGAGAGAGAGCTGGCACAGGTGAGGAAGGACTGGGAAAGTGCTGATGGCAGCAGTTCCAGCCCACCACTACCACATCCAAGGCCCCCGCTCTCCCTCCTTGTTGCTGTGCCAGTTAGAGAAACATTCCTTCCTCCAGCATCCACAGCAAATGACAAATAAACAGGAAAATGTTTAAAGTGGCACAAGAGAAAAAGGAACTGAGGAAAAGAGGGAGGTGGAGAGAGACAGGGAGGAGACACAGAGAGGAAGGTCATGTGTGCAAGGGCATGCTCAGGGTAGGGAGGGGAGCTGAAAGAGTGGCAACAGTGTAACTTTAAATGAAGATTCAGTGCAGCTGGTTCCAATAGCCTTAGTCTGCCCTGAGATCTGGTCGCTCCATCAAATCCGTGTGCTGTGTGAAATGCAAATTCATTTTATGGGGCTCCAATTCGTGGCACAGCGTTCCTTCTCAGATATGACTTTCAAATTCAAACCTCCTGTGAAACCTGGACACACCGAAAACGCTGCCTTATCCCAAAAACAGGGGAGTTGGAAGGAAGAGGGTGAGGAGGAAAGATGGAGAGAGGGAGGGAAGCCAGACAGATAGGTAGACAGGATGGTGATGGGGTAAGAAGGAACAGCAGAAAGAGAGCCACAGAAAGGGAGGGAAATGAAGTGGTAGAGAGGGGGAGGTAGGCAGGGAATGGTAAATGAAGACAGCAAGACCAGAAAGGAGGTGGCAGACAGATGTGGACCAGGAGAAGTTCTGATGGAGGTCCAGACAGAGGAGTAACAGTAGAGAGCAGGCCAGATTGAAGCCAGATGATTGCGGGGAGATAATGTGCTTCTATGTTTGGTAACACTCTGACTCTAACCTCAAAGTAGACCTGAGGAAGAAAAAAAAAACGACCCTCTCCTCTCTCTCTTCCCCCTGTTCGACTTCATGCTACGGTCCTTCAATATCATGTTTGGATTCCAGCTACTTGCATGGATCTCAAGGTGGATTCAACTTACTTGTGCGAAGCTACGGTTTGATTCCAGCTCCATACTTGCATGGGATCTGAAGTTTGGCTCCAGTCTTTGAGAGTGCTGGAGTTTGGGGAGGGGGGCTCGTGCAGCGCGGTCTGTCCAATGGGATTAGCTTTAGCTTTAAAAGCCGACGCAATGTGAGGGGACGTGCAGTACTGTTAAACGAGGATTATGGGAGTATCTGGGCATTCTCACTGCAGCCCGGGGGTGGGTGGTGTGTATGTGTAAGTGTGTGTGTGTCTTGTTGTGAGTGTGTGAAGGGGGACCACCCTCCTGCCTTAGCAGGGGCTGAGAATACACAGGCAGAGAGGGGCTATAAAAGTAGTTCTCGACGAGTGTCGGTGCCACACATGCGAACAAGAGGAAAAGGCCTATTTTACTGTTGTGTAAACCATTGTTTAATTTCCCACTTCTTTCGTTTTTTCCCCGCTTCGAAATTTCGCAGTACTTTGGCCAAGGTTCAAATGTGAACACAATACAGCCATTGAGCTCCAAAGCAGCACCCTCTTGGCTGGGCTTGTTTCAGGCTAAGCGCTAGAGTTAGCGCCTTTAGTGCCTCTCATTCTAGCCTTTCCTCTTTCTTTCTACCTCCACCCTCTTCCTTCCCTTTCTCTCTCTCCCTCCCCACATCTCTCTCATCGCAACCCCCCCCCCCCCTCCCTCCCTCCTTCCAAAAGACCATACATCAGCAGAGCTGTGGTGGTTGTGAACGATGGTTTCCAGTGGCTAGCCGGGGCTGAAGCTGATGTTTACAGCCTGCCCCTGGTCCTGGGAGCCCCGGCCTGCAGCCTTAACCTTCACCCTAACAATGACTCCTGTGGGCCCTGACACGCAGATAATGGATCCTGGCTGTCCACCTCTGCCCAAGAGCCCATATATCCCACTGCCTTTTAATTAAAGGAGCTCATCTCATCTACAGAGGCGGTGTGGCTCAAGACCCCTAAAGCCATCTGGTGTGTGTTAAACATAATATTGAGAGCGTGTGAGAGCCGGGGTCTCAGTGATGGGTATCAATCTGCCTTAATGTATGGAGGGATATATCGAGGGATGTAGGCCCCCCTGTGGAGGTGGTAATGGTTAAGCGGGTGCATTAGTGTGATTGCGCTCAGCAAGAGAGGGGGGCCTATGGCGGAGCTGCGCGAGGAGGCTCGCCATCCCATCTTCCACTGCTTTAGCAGCTATTAAGGACAGCAGGAGGGCTGCTACAGTGATAAATGGGGGAGAGAGATGGAGAAAGGGAAAGAGGTGACATAGAAAGAACGGAAGAGGGGAGAGAGGGAGATGGAAAGAGGGTGTAATATTAAGGGTGTTTCAAAAAGCGAGCTAAAAACGAAATACCAAAACGTTCAAATAGGGGCAACAGCTTCCAACAGCTAAGATCCGATGAAAGTCCCACAGAACAGTCTAATACAACCATGGAACACACAAGACACACAAGGGCATCTCAATTGGCATACTTAGTTACAAAGAGATCTGAAGAGATACAAAGTGTACAAAGTCTTTTTCACATCATGTTTCTTGATATATTATATTATTTTAAAACTAAGCAGCAGCCTGAAATGTGCCAATCGCTAATGTCATAGTAATAATGTCATAATATCAACTAATAATGGGAACACAAGCAATTTTCATATCCAGCAGGGAATGTGTGTGTGTGTGTGTGTGCTTGGTGTTGATGATGAAGGACAGTGAGGGCACTACTATGGGCAGGGACCCAAGCCCTCAAGCCCACCAAGGGCTCCAACATGCAGGGCCAAGGCCCCTGGGACACCAAAGCTGCATTGGAGGCAGTCTGTCCAATTGCAAGGACTTTCAAATGAACCAGTGAATAATTACTCCATTATTACAAGTTTTACTTTACCTGTAGTTCTGAGGAAGCAAACAACTTTCAGAGTAGTGTATGGCTCCCTGCTGGCCTCTTAAATGCCCTGGTATAATTCTACGATTTAAAGACTCTAAGGACTGACTACCTCCAGGAAAATAATCAACCATAATTGCTCAATCAAGATGGTGTTCATAACACAAGGAGCGTTGAAAACAAAGCCACAGAGAGAGATTGGGTACACAGTCAAAAAAATAAAAAATAAGAGCAAGGACATCGTCTTTGATAAGAGATTGACTGAAGAGGAGAGGAGCGACTGAATGGACGTTTGGATGACATGGCTTCTGCGTCTGCAACAGTAACTGAAGCAGGGCTGGGTGAAGGCCCTGATCAATGACTGGCACCTCAGGCACTTAGGAAACGTTACTGATTATTGCTTATTGATCATCACATGACCAATTTCTTTGATTGAGAATAAATCTTGGACAATTTCATGCAGGATTAGAGTCTTGATCTATTTGCCTTCATGGTGTGATTGGTCGAACAAAAAATATGATAAAGCGAACTGTCAGAAGAGAGGCACTGTTGACCTATAGAAGCCATTATTTAGGTCCGCTCTGAGATTGAACCTAAAATGTTATAATTTATAACAATAACAACATGTGGCCAAGTCTGTGAGGTACAGGCTTTAATGTGATGCTAGTGATGTGTGAAACATCAGACTGAAAGTGCTATCAGATCTGTTACTTTGCTTTGACCAGGTGTATTTCCAGTGGCAGATGGCTTTTGTTTATCTAAATCACTTCACTGTGTGTGCGCGTGTGTGTGTGTGTGTGTGGTACGCTGTACCTGGATGCTCGTGAGCTTGTTAGTTATCATAATTACACCTCCACAAACAACAAGATGTGTCTTTCCATCCAGAGGGGCGTCACTCTTCCTGACCCCGCAGCAGCGGCAGGTCCTGAGGGGGTGTTTAGGAGGTAAACACACTCCCGCATCCTCTCTGCTGGGCCACAAGCATTTATTTCCCAGCATGCACAATTAATCAGGTCCCCTTTAATTTGGGCCGAGCGTGCATATATGTAAATGGCAAGGCAAACAAAGGAGCCGGTGATGGATAGGTAGGGTGGGGGGCCAAAAGGGTCCATGTGGGGCCCTTAGCCACGCAGCGCTAATTAAAAAGCCATATCAGAAGGATGACTTATTAGCGGGGCCTGCCCTAGAGCCACACTGTGCTAACACCACTGCAGCTTAGGCTAGTTAGCTGTGGGAGAGAGTGGGAATGATGGCTGCTTCCTTACTATGGCAGTGCCGGGCAGGGGCCCGCGTGACACATTAGCATGCCTAGCCAAATTAGCTTAGCACCATTAGAGCCGTGCCATTAGCCATTAGCCTAACGCTCGGGTGTGCTCGGAGTGCATATGAAAAGGTTACAATGAACACGGCAATTAGGGCTATAATAGGGTAAACAACAACTTTGGTGATCGATGGAGCAAGATGGAATTCTTTTGAAAAAGATCACCGGTGTTAAAAATGGAAAGACACGAGAGTATGTGTGGAGCCACATTGATCTGTCACGGTGGGGTTGGAGGGAAAAACACACTCCTGCCGAGTCCTCTTCTATTCAAACACGACACTCTAAAGGTGTCCACACACACGGCACAGTACAGTATGTCCTACCCAGAGAGGGTGTGTGTCTGTGTGTGTGTGTGTGTGTGTGTCTGACCATTCTCTATCAGTGTCTGTTTCCTGGCACGTTCCTCCTCCGGCCATTCAATTCATCAGGGGAGATGGAGCTGAGTTCTACCCCGCTGCTCTTTACAAAACACACACATCTCCCCGCAATCTACTAACATTTACTTCATAATTTAACACCACGCCACCTCCAATATTATTTCCATAGAGGAAGAACAGAAAGAAAACAAGCGCTCGAGGATCGATGGTGCAAAAAATTGGTTTTATCGAGTGCCACCATCTGATATTTCCTCCAGATACAGATAAGAGAATGGGAACACGCGCTCGCCCTTCTCGAAGAGAGAGCGAGAAAGAGAGAGAAAAGAGAGAGAAGGAGAGAGAGGAAGAGTGAGGGAGCAGGGAAAAAGAGAGAAAAAGGAGAAAAAATAAATGAGATTATTGATGTTACACGTCAAAAATAATTGCTCAGATTTCAGCTGAGACGAGAAAGGGGAGATGGGGATGCTGATGGGTTCGGTGATCCATGAAACGCTTCGTTTGGGAGAAAGGCCAATGAGTCCTGTGTGTGGTGTGTTTGTGTGTGTGTGTGTGTGTGTTTTTTTGAGAGGCATGCTTACAGTCAAACGAAATGTCCAGAATGAATTTAGTTTTCGAATAAAAGAGGGTTTGATTGTACTGGAGTCAGAAAGCATTGCATTTTCGATGTTGGACATGGCTTGCACAAGCTTTTAACCTTGGAGCCCAAAGGTTCTGCAATACCTCAACTTCCCAAATTCACTTAAGATTTAAAAGAGGGAGCTGTGTGTCTGTGTTTATTTTCCCCAGGGTGAGGCTTTAATCAATGTGAGGGCAAAGATAACTGTGACACACACTGTACATAGAGAGGGGCTCAGAGGTGAGCGCAGGGGCGGGTGGGGGGTGTGGGCGAGCGAGACAGAGGGCCGTGTTTTGGACAGCCCAGTGAGGAGGCCCATGGCTTAAGGCTGTGATCCCACTCAATGGAATATTTTGAATTGAGCGTGAAATCAAACATCATCTGCCAGGCCAAACTGACCTCTGGCGAGCTGGATGTAAATGTGTACTCGTGTATGTGTCTGTGTGCGGGAGTGCGTGAGCAATTGCGTGTGTGTGTGTGGATGTGCATTAGTGTGTGTGTGCCCCCTCACAAAGACACATTCACAGTGCTGAAGACTCTTGAGAGCAGCTCAGCTTCAAGATGGAGGCAGAAATCTCATCTCATTCGCAAAGTAAACATTCCAACTTTTCAGCGCTTTTAGGCACTTTCCACAAATTTTTCCAATTCTTAACATCCATCATCTCTCAAAGGATAGCTCATACTGTAGTTAAATGCCCCAAACTATATAACCTCAAAAGTTAGATATCTATGTATTCATATACTGCATCTCAATTTTATTTGAAACAAAAGCAAGATAACATTCAAAGCATTTTACACTATCTTCACAACCGCAGTCGCCAACTTAATAATAAAGAGTACTGCACGTTTCCTTCCACTTCCAATCAATCTTTTCACGTCTGAAAGAGCACGTTTAGAGAGGGGAACATCAGTGTTCTGTTCCCAGGGCCATGCATGGCCTGGAGGATAGAGAGGATTCTGGCGTTAGCAGTGTGGGAACGGCTGTCTGTGGAGGAGGAGGGGGACTCTGCACCAGTGGCCACAGAGAGAGGGATTGTTTGACAGGGGACACCAGGAGCCTGCAGAGAGGGACCACTGTTTCAGGGAGCCACTGGGCTAACCCCAGCCAGGGGGGAGGTGTGGAGGCCGAGGGAGGACTAACCTTACACAGCCCCACGCATACATCCCCAACCTGATCGCGTCCACCTCTGTCCCGCTCATACACGCGCGTGCGTGCACACGGATTCATGCATGCGCACGCTCTCACCGGAGCCTTCGAGGCCCGATGCACGTCTGCAGCAACCGCATGCACCACTTCAACTGTCTCCCTGCGTGTCTGATCCTTCTCATTACAGGCTGCTGCTCCCAGACAGAGAGGCGGTCAGTGGGTTATAAGCAAGGGGAAAAGAGTGTGTGGGGGAGTCATTTACGAGTTTTCTCTCCTATCTGTACTCTTGTCTATGTGTGGCGTTGGTGTGTGTGTGTGTGTTGCTCCCTGGGGAGCTTCCTGTCTGTCTCTCCTTACATGTGAAAGGGCCGATGAGCAATTGGATCCCAGAGGTGGGCTCTGGTCCCCCCTGCCGGGGCTCTCATATTTTCAAGCTGACCGTTTTACGGTGGAATCCGTTAAATAAGTCCACCCCGTGGTCGAACCTGTAGCCCGGTCAGTAAATTCTGCTGTCATGAAAGTGTCTCCGAGAGGTCGAGCTGGACAGACTGCAGTCCATCTGTAGAAAAGGGAGAACTTGCCATGGCATGTCAGCTTTGATCTTTAATATCTTTTATGTTTGTTTGGGGGGGGTGATCGTTTTTCACTCTTTTCGATCCAAATTTTCCTCTTCATATTTTTCCGACTTCGTCGCTAACAATCTTCATCTCTTATTCAACACTCCAAGCACATTTCCCTCGATTTCACTCTGGTGTACTCTTTGTATTTTCTCCCTCTCGTTCTCTTGTTCCTCTCTGTCTTTGAGAGTGAGGTTCAGAGCATATCATCAGTAGGGCCCTGTCAAGAGGCCCGTAAACACACTGAGAATCAACCCAGAACCAGTTGCTACCTGAGGCTGACCACACTTCATTAGTCATACCCACTCAATACATCAGTGAAAGAATCAACCGCACGTGTTGGTCTCAGACTATTGGCTGTTTTTTCTCCTATAGGATTTTTGCCTCCTTTGTTTCCACCAATTCTGAGTCTGTGTCTAATGGCACCATGTAACATAGTACAACACATCACCTATTCAGACCCCTTGGTGGTCTGCTGAATGTTTGTTTTATTTTACACTTCCCTCTCATTTTATTATATCCCTTTCTTCATTCACACGAAATGTCCCTCCACTGCTAGCATTGTTTTTCCTCTTTCTGTTCCCTTCTTCCTCTCTCTGGGCGGTTATTGACATTTTACCGCTAACCTTCTCTTTTACACTAGCTTTAATGTGCGCCCTCTTATCAGATGCGCCGGCGGTTTGGAGTTTCAGCCGGCCTCCCTCCTCCTCTCCTTCGGGTTATTCATCCCTTCTTCCTGTGTGCTGAAAGTCAAGCTTCCCTTTACAAAACCCCCGTGGTCTTATCTGCAGGACCCCTCGACCCTGGAGTCAACGTGGCAGCACCCGAGAGCCAGAGCGAGCGGAGAGACGGTCGATCCCCCGGGATAGAGGGGACAGGGATGTGTGTGTGTGTGTGCGCACGCGCGCGTGAGTCACTCCTGAGGAGGGTACAGTATCACCTGTAGAGTAATCTCCCCTGCCACCAGATCCAATGTATTTACAAGTGAACTGTCTCAACACTGCTGATAAGCCCAGGTGACGTGGCAGTGGACTCTAAGATGCCGCAGGGCTGTGGGGCTGCAGGACAGGCTTCGGGGGCAGAGGGGGAGAAGGGGAGAGCCAGGAGCAAACTGGTAACAGGTAGTCCTGAAGCTCAGCCCTAAGGGTGGAGAGCAGGTTTAAAGACACACCCCGCATCTAGATGGGGTGTGTGCCGGGGTAAGAGGATGGGGACCGTGTGGGCAGGGTTAGGAGAGCGAGGGCTGGGTGTGCAGGGGGAAGAGGCTGGGGACCATGTGGGGGTGTGGGAGGGCTCAGAGTGGCTGGGTGGTCAGGCTCACTAGAGGGGTATCACTCGTCCTCCTCCACTGAGAACTCAATCTGTTTCTGTCTGCACCACTCCTGCACCGTCACTTCACTGATAATGATCCAGCCAGAGGGCTAGAACGGAGTAGATACACACACACACACACACACACACACAAGAATGGACACACGCACATAACCGAGTTCACAATCCTTCTTGAGTGTACGTGTCTATGTCGCGTACAATGAGGTGAGGATGTGCCATGGAATGTGGTAAGACTGGCATTTCTTCTTCTTCTCTGTGCAGGTAGTCAGACTGTGTACCCCCAGTGTGTGTCGGTGTGTGTGTCTGCGTGTGTGTGTGTGTCGGTGTGCACGTGTGTGTTTTTTCTTTGCTGTGTTTGTGTGTCTGTGTCCGGCAGGTGCTCCTGAGGGCACATATCCCATATTCATATCCTGATTCTATTCAGATAGCTCCGAGAGCTCCCAGTGGACAGCACCTGCTGCTACACACACATACACACAGCACATTCTTCTCTCTGTCCCCACATTCTTGCCTCCTTCCTTGTCCGGTGTCCATTCAGTGCTGAGTCAATGGGGGCCATAGGATCCTCTCACTCCGTCAGTGCTGTTGTGACACATGAGTGATGGAGATGGTGGGAACACGCCAGGACAATGGAGGACACACACAGCATCCTGTACCCAGACTGCTGCCGTCGTCTGGTGGGAGCTTTAAACCCTGTTATTCGCTTTTCTTTACTTCATCTGAGAGTTACGACTCCTGGAAGAACGCGAGCAAACAAAGCGTGATTGCGAGATCAACTCCTCAGCCTCTGGGAAACGGGGCCTCTAAACTGGGAAACTGGGCCTCTAAACTGATGTAGAAATAGGCAAGGCAGCACATGATACGAGGGACAGCTTTCCAACTGCATCGATACCGGAGTCTTTTAACCCAGCACACACCTCCTTGTCAGTCAAACCAGTTCAACCTCTGAACCCAGTGGGTGAGTATGACAGGGGAGGAGGGGGAAGAGGGGTGGAGGGGGGGGGGGAGAGAAGGAGAGACGACAGGGTCGGAAGTAATGACAGGGTTGAGGGATGCAGCAAATGGCCACCGTTTCGGTCCTGCGCGATACCCGGGGCTCATCACGTTGCGAGGGTAATGGTGGAGATTAAGTGTCTGCAGGCTAATCTGGGGCTCTCCGCCTTCGCCGAGAGAGAAGGAGGAGAGAAAGAGAGACGGAGGGAGGATATACAGAGGGAGCAGACGGGGAGAGAAGGAGGATAGAGAGAGAGAGGGAGTGGGAGGGAGGGAGGAGAGAGGAGGGCACAGGGAGAGTGCTCCAACTGAAGGCACGTCCATGCAAGCGGCTGCTGCTCTGCATGCCATTAGACAGAAATAAGGGACAATTTGGTTGTCAGGAGGCCGTCTATAATCTAGGCCTCAATCTTCAACCTCTCGCCGGTCCGCCTCAACTGCAAGGCCTTTACATGCCTCTGGCGAGAGAGGGTGTGTGTCACTTGGAGTGTGTGTTTGTGACTGTGTATCTGCGCCTGTGTCAGTATGCGAGGATGTGTCTCTATGCCAGTGTGTGTACGTGTGTGTGTGTGTGTGTGCGTGTGTGTGTGTGTGTGTGTGTGTGGAACTAATTGAAAGCTGATTCCTGTCAGGAGCTCCTTTCTCCAGGAGACAGAAGGGACATTGTGTCCCTCGGAGCCTGAGTGTGGCCTCGGCTGCTGCCAGAACCCCACCTTCTTTATCCCCGAGACAAAACAGACCCCCCATCACCCCCTCCTCTCCTCCTCCCTGATCCCTTCCTCTTCTCCATCACGCCATCCTCCCCTCACACTCTCTACCTCCGCCACGTTGTCCTTTCTCGTCCTGCCCTCCTTCTGACTCTCACCCCTCTCTCGGTCCCCCCCCCCTCCCTCCTTCGGTCCAGTCTCTCTCTTTTCCCTCTCGTTTCTTTGCTGTCCATCTCCCTCCCTCGGCCCTCCTCTCTCTCTCCCCGCTGAAAGGTGATACTGCAGGCTGGTGAGCTGTGTGGAGCAGATAACGGGACAACAGACTGAAAAGTGCTGTCTATCTCCCAAGCAGGGGACTCAGCCTATGTCAAAACTACAACTTTAGGACTCAACAGGGCTTGGCAGCCAGAGCCCTTCACACACACACACACACACACACACACACACGTACCTTTACCGCACACAGACTGTCCCTAAGCCCCATCCTCTACTGCTAAGAAGAGAGGCTCATGTTACCAAACCGTGTGTGTGAGTGTGTGTGTGTGTGTGTCTGGAATAAGAGTAATAGAGGGGGCTAAGTGAGAGACGAGGGGCATTATAATACAAGCAATAAATGGCCACAGTGTTCGAAAATCTTTTAAACAGAGGAGACGCCAACCTAGATTAATGTCAAGTATGTTTTGAGGGGCACCCCATCTTAAAGTTGGTCAATCACCAGTTAATGACATAAGCTCATGGCTGCAGACTGAGGCTCAGGACTTGACACAGGAAAAATGAGTCACGCTGTTCTTAAGGTGATGACCAACATCAGATAATGATTTGTGTAAATGTGTGTGTGCGTGTGTGACTGACTACATTTGTGGGTCACAACGTATTTGAAAGGTGAAAAACAACATATCAAAGAATGACGTGTGTGTGTGTGTGTGTGTGCGCGCGCGCGTGCCCCTGTGTGAGCGCACACACTCCACGCTCTGCACTGAATACCCCTTTTAACCTTACAGTATGCAGTTCACAAACAGACTCGCCTTTCACCCTTCAGATAAAGCCCTCTTCTTTTTCTATAGCTTGGGGGCAAATTTATATTTTCTTAATTTGTAAAATAAATGGTGTTCAAATGAAGGAGGGCTTGTGGCCGGTGTTATCATCCCCAGTGTGGAGGAGAGGGAGACGTCCTAATGCCTTCCAGCTGGAAGGCTGGGGTGGGGGGGAGGATTGGTGGGTAAAATGACAGATTTACTTGGCCTCTTAAACACAGTAGACAGGCTGAGCTCCACACACTGTCAGAGGAGAGCCTTGTTAGGGGGCCTTGGAGGAGGCGTGCTGGACCAGAGAGATGGAGGGCACAGGGAAGGAAAGAGGGGAGAGGAGGAGGGGAGGGGGGGGGGGAGGAGGAGGGGAGGGAGAGGGTGAAGCTCTCTCTAAGCTCCACATCATCTGTCATGTAGATACACAGTATATTTTTGGTGGAGCAGGCCTCCTCGGTCTGATCCATTGCAACTACTCCCTCTGCGTCTCTTTCTCCTGGAGGGTTCCCACATGCTCAGTGTGCCATGGGCTGGTCACCCACTCTGTCGACTCACCCGTACCGTCTTTGTCCAGTATTGTAGGGTTGCAATGTCTCTGTGGGTGACAACCTACGGTACACGGCAACCTGCAGGGCAAAGCCACCCGTCCACATGCAGGTCTGGAGATTCATTGAGTTATAGAGGGAGCCCCTCTGCAGCCCACCTTGTGGTGAGGGGACTGTGGGGCCGGCTTAATTCACAACCTAACACACAAACACACTCCCAGCCTCAGCTAAGTGAGCTTCCCAGACCTATAGGTTGCTCTTGGCCCAGACCCACCAATGCATATATGAGTAAGGTTGGCAGCACTTAGAGAAGCCACACTTGTGGAAATGGGAGAGGTGGAAGAGAGGTGTGTCCGTAAACGAGAGCTTGAATGAAAATAAGATGGAAAGGAAAGAGGAGATAAACTGCGAGGATCCAACCACCCCATAATGTTGCACTAGTTAATGACATTGTCATTGTCGTCATCGTCCTCATTATCGTCATGACGAGCACCTGAGGTAAAAGATTAAGGCTACAATCATTACTTCAGAAGCCAATCACAAACACACACACGCACACACACAGGCCAATTTACAGGCCGTCAGAGGGGGAAGGCTCTCTCTATAAAAGCCTATTAGGTCATCGCTGCTTAAACTTGATACCACAGGCATGGAGGACTGGCTGCTTGTAAAGAGCTGCTCACTATGCCTGCTCCTAACAGCATCACTCTGGGCTTTCTAGCATAGATACGCACACACACGCCTGCACACAATTTTTCATTGGCAGATCTTACAGCAGTGGTTCGGAGCCTCATGCAAAAGCTAACATTAGTCTCTAGTGTGAGTCTGGTCCTCAGAGCACTGGAACTGAACGCCCTCCTGGTCACACTCCCACTGCGCCCCGGAACATCACACACACACACGCACACCCGGAGCCCCTGTATTTACACAGGCAAATCTAATTTCTCTCAAAAACAGTGTGCATGTGTGACACAGACCAAGAGTTCCACATACGTCCTGGTTCTGGTTCTGGTCATGGCAGGGCTTAGGCCTGCTTGGCTGTGTGCTGTGGTGTAGTTGGGGAGACCAATGTTCAGTTCAATTGAACTGCTCCTTCGCAAACACATACACATGCATGTATACGTACCAAAAGCCAGTCCCCCAATTCCTCTCTTAAAACGAAGTAAAGGGAAAAAAAGAAAACAGAGGGAGGGGAGACGAAAAAGAAGAAAATACAAAGGCTATAATTTACCTCAATCAGTCCCTGCTTGAAACAAGCAATTAGGGGGAGTGTGCAGGGCATCCCCTTGTGTTAGAGCAACCTGTGTGTGTGTAGGGGGAAGCAATCTCCTCCTCCTCTGGATCTTTATGGTGGGGAGGGTGGTCTGGAGGTCTCTACGCAACAAATGTGATCATTCCACTTCCAAATGGACCAGAGCATTGCCTTCTGACAAGGCCTATTGCATACTGCATTTACATGAATTATAGAGGCACAGTGTGTTGTTACAGTGCTACATTACCATGCATCACATGTCGTAATACAGTTTATAACTATGCATATTATATATACAATGTATATTTTCATAAATTTCCAATAAATCTTCTTTGAGTTGAAGCATGTGTAGTCTAGTGTCGGCGGTGGATGTTTATACATTGAAAGGATATAAAGCGTGCTGGCCACAGCACTCCTCTCTTTTATGTACCTGTTCATCTGACTGTTATGAAACCCAAAGCTACATGTTGAAGAGCCCAGATGTGACCTCAGAACAGTTCCTGGAACCCTGGACGGTCTCCTAACCGTCTCTGCGGGGGGAAACGCAAGACGCTAGAACACCAGAAGCCCTTCCACCCCCCCAGCCCCTCTGAGCGGTAATTCTTCAAAATGAAGTGAAAAGCGGGGTCAGTAGTGGAGAACAGAGCGCTGTCTTTTATCTGTGTGGTCCTAAAGCTCGACTTTCTCTCCAACCTGCTCGGCCTTGCTGTCAAAGATGGGGCTTGTTCTCCATCCGTTGGGGGGACGGGGGGGGGGGAGGGTGGAGGCAAGGGGAGTGTGTAGTCTGATCCCCCCTCCCTGGAGATGTCATAGGAACACTGCCTTTCGCCGCCCTCCACCCCCCTCCTCTGCCACATCCCGTTCCACACAGGGTCTCTCCTCAACACCTCCAGCCCTCATCTAACAAACAACACCCAGCTACCAGTTTTTTTTAACCTCCAGCTTCACCTCTCTGTCTGTCTCTTTCCTTCTTTCCCTTCCCCTATCAGTCTGTTAGACCGTGTGGTAGGACACTAAGACACCACTGTGCTGCAGTATATCTGTAGGTTTCAGGTGGTCGGGGGGATCAACCCCCTCCAGCCCTCCCCGCCTGGGTACACTGTAGGACTGGAGCGGGAGATCCACTGGGTCGTCTGAGCAAACAGGATATGTCCGGACCCCTATCCCCTTACTCCTCCTCTGCATTCTGAATGGAGCGCAATGTTTTCTCTGACAAGAATTCTAAACATTTTCCATTCAGATTCAGAAAAATCACACTTGGCAAGATTTGACTGTGTTTGAAACATGATCAGTCGAGGGGACAAGTTTATTATCCTACCGGGTTGCTCTTCCTTGTGTGTGTGTGTGTGTGTGCGAATGTGGTAGGTGCAGATGTGAATGTGTGATTCGAGGGTGTGATTTACATAACCTTTTGTGTGTACTGTATATGTGAGAAAGAGAGAGAAAGCGTGCGTGTGTTCGGACATGTTTTAAGGACTGCGGGTTAGGACTGTGCTCTGAGAAAGAAACACACAAACGGCTGACATGATTCTCCAAAGAGGAACAGAGTGTCACACGGACATAGAGAAAATAAACCCAGCGTTCAGCCAGGCAGAGAAAAGAAAACGACAGGTGTTTGGGGAGATTTACAAGAGAGCTCCAGAAACTGCAAGCAGGGTGAGGAACACATTCTTTCTCTTCGGAGAGAGGATGATGTGTGTGTGTATGTGTGTGAGGTGGTGGCTGTGGCGGGGTGGGGTGGGGTGGTGGTGGTGGTGGTGGTGGTGGGGGGGGGGGGTTCTGTGCTACTGTTAAGGGAAGGGCAACACGTCCAGGTTTTTCTGTGTTGTTTTCTTTCACTCCCCCTACCCTGGAAAAAAACAACATGTGATTCAATAAACATTTACCGCTGAAACAACTGGGGCTCCTATACCAGCTCTGGGAGACCTCTCAGTCTTTAAAGGGCCACTTACAAGCCCATGTGGAACTCAGCAATATTATGCAACATGTGCCTATTCAAAAATTAAGTACTTGTGGTTTGCGTAGCTACCAAGGCATCTCATATTAGACTTGTTCTTTGTAGGTGGGAAGAGAGGGGGTGGAGGTGAGGGCAGCGGTGAAGGGGGGGGGGGGTTGGAGTGGAGAGGTCTACCCACCCCCTCATTTGGGGAATTACTGTGACAAAGAGCAGGCCGGCCTAGCCGCAGAGCATCCGGAGAGCCACTGAGGAATGCTGCCCCCCTCCCCAGACACACAAACACACACATAGAAGTTGTGGGGGTTCCCACTTGCCTGGTCCCTGACACCATGAGGTGAGATGTAACTGTACTCACCATACTTTGTGTTAAAATGACCTTTCTATTTTCAGCCAGGTTTCAATACCAGAATGATCATTTGAACTGTACTGAATTGGAGCAGGGTGGTGAGCTACTCTCTACTGATGGAGATGATGTTGTACGGACCACGCAGCAGCGTTCCACTGGTGACACCTCAGCCTGGACAGACCCCTGAGAGACCCGCTTTGCATTACCCAACTTCCCAAATTCTCAAAGAGCAGAATAAAATGTGGCCACAGGGAAAAAATCCCACACTGTTATTTCTTGCCCTAGAATTTCTCTTGCCCGCGATGGCAACCCACAGACCGAGGGTAGAGCACCAGTACCTGCTTCCCAGCCCTGAAATACAAGTGCTCCCAAAATAAACCCTAAACTTTTGCCACCAGGCAGAAATGGCACTAAATGGGGTTTTCAAAACAGAAAGGTCTAAAAATACAATTGGAGAGAGTGAGGACCAGCAGCTATGTGTGTGTGTATGTGTCTGAGCGAGATGGCATTTCTGTGGCCAGCCCCAGAGCCTGAGCCAGGGTTGAGGACCCGGGGCGGCCCTGCCGCTGGAATGCTTTGGCCAACCACCGGCTTCCTTTCAACATTTATTGAAAATTGCGACTGGCACCTGCTAGGACGCCCAAAAGCTGAGGCCCACTTTTTTGCTTCCAAAGTAGGATAGCAGGATAACTAACTTTTTTTGTGATGGCTTATCTTCAATGACACACAATGTTATGAATGGTTAATATGCCATTGGTACATGGTGTGGTAATTGTCATGATATTTCCAGATATAAATGACTTTATACAACATTACATTTATTTCAAAAATAGGCCGTACAAATCAATAAATCCAAATGTTGATGCAGATGAGGCCGTACAAATCAATAAATCCAAATGTTGATGCAGATGAGACCCTACAAGCCTCCCTAGATTTGACTGTGTGTGTGTTTTCAAAGTGTATTCTTTGCAGGGAGAGACTCAGACATGCTTTCAAAAACAATCTCCCTCTTGTGCATGAAGCTCACAGAGGATTAGGGCCAGTGGAGACTCTACCCGCTGTCACTGTATATGCCCTCGGAACACCTAAACATTTCCATGCCAGCAGACCTGAATGTGTTTGTGTTCTCCAGTGAATTCTCATGCGCATGCGTTTTAAAGGAGACAAGCTCTCTCTCTCTCTCTCTCTCTCTCTCTCTCTCTCTCTCTCTCTCTCTCTCTCTCTCTCTCTCTCTCTCTCTCTCTCTCTCTCTCTCTCTCTCTCTCTCTCTCTCTCTCTCTCTCTCTCTCTCTCTCTCTCTCTCTCTCTCTCTCTCATCTCTCTCTCTCTCTCTCTCTCTCTCTCTCTCTCTCTCTCTCTCTCTCTCTCTCTCTCTCTCTCGTTGTTTCTCTACCTCCCTCTCCTTCTCTGTGTCTCTGTCTCTCTTTCTCTGCCTTACCCTATCTCTGTGCTCTCAGTGCCGCTTGGGCCCAGCTCCAGAGCCAATGTATTACAAGTGTTCCTGCTGTAAGATTATATTTGGATTCTCTAGGCTCGCTTCCAATTATTACTGGCACTTAATGCTTTTCACACCATTCACAGATCCCCTTACTCTCTTCCCGCAGTCTGGAGCTTTTGGCTGGGATCAGCACTTTTCAGCAGTTTAGGGACGGAGGAATGGAGGGAGGGAAATGGGGAGGAAAGAGAAAGACAAAAAAATGGAAGTGAAAAGGGGAATAGGAAATGATTTAGCCCTTTTTGCTGTAGCTCCAATGTTGGGGGACAGCACAAGACCAGCACCCACACACACACCAACATTCATACACACACGCACTTCGACATAAAAAAATGATGCTGTTTGCTAGCAATGCCGCAACGTGGCTAATGAGACCATTAGCATATGGAACGAGAGGGCAGCCAAGATTTAGTGGTGACCGCAAAGCACTGTCCAAGCTCTCGTTAAAACACACTATTGGCATGGTGAGAAAAGAGAAGCTTTGTCAGGAAAGAGGGGGAAAGTTTGAGTTGAGTTTGAACTTCTCTCTAAAACTGTGTTGAACTTCATTGTCTATCATCACCCGTCTCTCTGCTTCCCTCTCTCCAGCCCAGCAGCCCTCTCCTTCTTATTGAGACAAGCAAAGGAAGCAGACGACACAGAGGGAGGCCAGGAGTAGAAGAAAGAGATAGGAAGAGAGAGCGGTAAAGAAAGAGTGTGACAAGCCGTAACAGAACAGGGATTGTTGGAGCACGGATCTGGTTTTCATTAGAGAGAGAAAGAGGAGAGAGAGAGAGAGAGAGAGGTGAGGGGAGAAAGAGAGAAAGAAAGAGATAAAGAGCAAGAGATTGAGAAAGAGCCAGGCAGAGTGAGAAAGAAATAGAGAGACTAAGATGGATACTATTTGTGGAAATGCACGTGGACACACATACAAACACAAACAAACACACACACAAACACACACACACTCATGCAAAGGGAGAAATGCTTTGTCTGTGTTTGTGTATGTGTGTGTGCGTATGTTAGTCATTGCCAGGGCTATTACAACAGACAAACAGACTGATTGAGCAGGAGAAGGTCTGGTGACCTCTGGTCAGACAGGTCACCCAGGGGGACTGTCCATCATCAGCTCTGCTCTGCTCTTATTAAACCCTCTATTGATCCATCTGGAGGAGGCACAAGCCTTCGGCCATCTCAACTCACCTCAACACACCTCAGCACACAAGGCTGAAGGTGAAGAAAGGGTGTTCATGTTGTGTTGTATGAAAGGGTTCTTATATAAGATCATTTATCTGAGCACACGACCATCCTGATTGCATTGCTCCAGTTATAATTAACTACATCAATACCGTGGAACAATCAGACAGCCAGAAATTGAAATCCTGTACATTCTCCCCATACAAAATCCAACAAAACACAAGCTAGTCAACCAAGCAACAGCAAATAACAGCACACACACCTAGCCTGAAAAAGCCACCCGAAAAATAACAATAGCATTTCCCAACTCAGCGAAAAAAGGCCAATTTCCCCTGTGTGTTGGTGTGTGTGTGGTACAGTATGTGTGTGTAAGTGTCTCCCGGTTCATGGCCCTGAAAAAACACTCTCCTCATCTCCTCTCCTCAGCTGTGAAGAAATAATGGAATTATATTTACCCCTGCGCGCGTGACGCCTCAAAGTTCAGCGTTCTCTATGCGCCCTGATAAGTTGCCTATATACTTAGCCCCTGGCCATACGCTGTTTTCCTATTACCAGCATGTCCTGTTTCATAGATGGATGAACCCCGGGTTGACGTCTGCCTGCCTGCCACAGTGCAGCTCTCTCGCTGTCTCAAACACACAAACACACACACACACACGCATGGACACACAGCCACACACACCCTCCCTTACCCCCTGTGTTATTACTGAAATCAATGTCCATGTCTGCTTAGATTTATTACCACACAGCACGCAGGAGTGGATAGAGAAGCTCTTTGGAATGGAAGTCACACTAAGTGTGTGTGCGTCTGTGTATGTCTATGTGTGTGTGTGTGTGTCTGTTTCTATCTGAGATCAAGGGGATGGATAGATTACTCAAATAGGATGCATTTTCAGGTTGAGTGTCACAGATTGTGTGTGTTTGTGTTAAATCACAATATTTATTTTAGGACAATGTGTTTGCTGGTGACATGCCTTAACCATGCTTCACTTACACCAGGAAGTAGAAGTCCTTTTGTTCACAGGAACCCAAAATATATATATTTGTATTATTTTAATTTTTTTACCACAGTGCAATGCAGTGTTTATATGATGTACAAATGCTGCTTGTATAATGTGTATCCAGTACTTGAATAGTGCATGCTGAATTTGAATAATGATGTGTGTGTGTGGGTGTAGAGT